>NC_081405.1:443673072-444037447 GCF_030272615.1 Cryptomeria japonica
ACAAATCCAATCTAATCTAAGTCATGATGCTAGTCCTTTCCATGCTTCAGAAATTCAAGATCCAATGCCATCATATATTCCATTTCCAAGAAAACCCACTTCAAAGAGTCTCATTCACAATCTTTTCTCATCAGGCCATTGTGTTGAAACATTCCAAGAATCTCCCATGCATATCCAAACTCCTTCCCCATGTCAAGAGGATGATCCAAAATCAGAAGAAATGAGTCCTGGAACAAATAAAGATCAAGAACAAACCCTTCCATCCTACCCAATTTTTGATCAAGATCCCACCAATCAAGAATCTCATGATGATCTCCTCGCTCTTTTCTATTCCATTCACAATGATACCATTTTATCTCAAGAACAAAGTGTCCTTTCAAGTCCCATCCAACATCCACCTCCTAAGCAAGATTAGTGTTGGAATCCAAGAACACTGAGAGGGGGGGCAAATCATTTTTCTACGGGTATGATCAATTTTAACCTTATTAAAACATGTATACACCAACCAGTATATCGGTACATATATAATTGAAAGAAGTAAAGCAACCAATAAGCCAATCACATAAATGAATACCATAACATATAGAATTGTTGGCATTTGAATGAAGATTGCATTAATGATATGTTATGTTGTCATTGATGTCAATTGAACCAGTAATGATATTGCTAATATTATTGTTGTTGTTGATATTGTCTTGTAATTGGTAGGAAGAACTTTGTGAAGGATATTGTAAACCGGTATGTAAGTTTGTGAGTTGAACTGGTAAACCGGTGTATAAGGTTAAACCCTTTCTATGTTATGTAACTGGTAAAACCTACCGGTTTTTTGTCTAAACCCTAACTGATTAGGTTGTTGAATTGGTTATGTTGGTTTATGATCTGATATTGAGCAGTAATGATGGTGACATGTAAGGTCATTGTATGAAGACAAGTTCAAATTGTTTTGGCACATTTGTTTGTTTGTCTAGGGAAGAAGCAAAGTGTATTGCATCTAATGCAAAATGCGTGATGAGTTACTGAGCTTGATGAAGTGGTAATCAAGGAGTGGTTGAGGTTTTCTTGATTGATGTGAAGAGATTGCTATGAAATCCAATGGTCATGCTTGTACCAACTTGTTTGTAATCTCGATGATGAGAGGATTATATTTTTGTTGTGTTACTGACCTAATTGATTTGTATTTAAGTTCAATGAAGTTGTTCTATTTTAGTGTTGGCAAGAGTTGATAGAAATTAGTTGAGTGTGTGGTTGCCTAACCGAAGAATGAGTCTACAGTTTGAGTAAAGGCAGATAGAAGCTTAAATGGATCTGATCAAGCAAATGTAGTGCTATTCAGATAGATCAAGAAACTCTTGTTGTTTTTTGACAATTACATCAAAATTGAAATCCCCTAACCGGGTAAGATCTAACAAGATTGGTTACTTATTAAATCCTCTAACAAGGTGGTCCATTAGATTGGATTCTCAAGTCCTCTACTGAGGTTACTCCTTATAGGGTATTTTCTTCTAACAAGGCATTTGTAGTCAATCCCTTAACTAGGTGATTCCTAAAAGGATCAGTTCTTAATAGGAATTTTGTAAAAGCTTTAACAAGCTTGGCTCCTAATAGGGTGAACTTTAGAATATTTCAAATACTTTCTTGTGAGTCCCATCTCACCGTGGTTTTTACCTATTTGGGTTTTCCATATATAAATACTTGTGTCATGTGGTGAATGTTTTTGTGGTTATGATCTTATTGTTGATTTGATTTAACTATTTCTGATAAGGCATGATAACCGGAAGCATTGAGAAATGAAGTATTTGGATGTTTACAAGTTTGATGTTGTTTACTGTTAAGTTACTATAATAGTCAACTGGTATTCTTATGAGTATTGATCTTGATAGTGGTATTTTATTGATAAGTTTACTTTGAGCTTGAGTTAAGGAAGTTTGTATCACTTTTTTTATTTACTGATTCACCCCCCTCTCAATAATCTACCAGATACTTATTCTTTCACCATACCGTCAATTGGTATCAGAGAATCTCAAGTCCTCTAAGGTCTAAGCCTAATATCTTTTGGAAAAGATTTTCTAGATCATGATGAAGAAGGAAGGTCTGAAGTTCAATAGAGAAAACTATAGGATATAGAGTGATAGAATGAAGATTTACATCAAGAGTCTGGGAAGTCAGTATTGGGATCATGTAGAAACTAAGTATATTGCACCTACTGGAACTCCGACTGATGATCAAAAGAAAGAACAACAAGAAAATCATCAAGAACTGGAAACTATTATGTGTTTCTTGTCTGATGATGAATATGTATATGTCCATGGTCTTGAAACTGCATATGAAGTATGGAAAAAACTTGAAGAGATTTATAGCGGTGATGAACATGTTAAGATTGCTAAAGAGGAGAGTCTAAGAGGAAAATTTGATGACATGAGGATGTCTGAAGGTGAGAATATCCAGCAGTATGGTCAAAGGATAAAAGAGATAGTCAATGAAATTAAGAGTGCAGGAGGGAAAGTGGAAGATGCCATAGTGATTAGTAAGGTACTGCAAACCTTGCTACTGGTCTATGCTATTCAAGTTGTAGCTATTCAGGAGCTAAAGTCCATTGACAAAACTAAGGTAACTCTTGACTCCATCATTGGCAAGCTTACTGCTTTTGAACTAAACGGTTATGATGGTAGTATATAGAAATCTAAGTCTACATTTAGAGCTTCTGTTTCTAATCCATCTATGAGAAAAAGTAGAGATACTAATCATGGTTATGAATCTAGATCCAGCAGAGATGCTGATGATGAAGACAGTTTAGTGGAACTTGAAGCATTGTTGGCAAAATGGATGCCTAGAGGCACTAGTAAATACAACGGTAAACTACCTTTAAAATGTTTTGCATGCAACAAGATTGGTCACATAGTGGCTAATTGATCTAATGGTGAAAATGAACACAAGAGAGACAAATTCAAGAAGTATAAGGGTAAAGGCAAGAGAGATTGTCTTATTGATACTGATAGTGGTATCACTGATGAAGAATCTGATGATGATGCCAGTGAAAATATTGTGTTTGTAGCTATTAAGTAAGAGATATCAGACCAGAAGGCATTAGTATTGAGGATGGATAACTTTGATGATTGGATCATTGATAGTGGTTGTTCACATCATATGATTGGTGATCGGAGCAAATTTATTCCTTGAAGAATTTGATGGCGGTGTTGTTAGATTTGGCAATGACTCACCTTGCATGGTTAAAGGTAAAGGAGTTACTTATCTTAATGGGAAGAGCAATGCAGATGATGTCTACTAGGTTGAAGGTCTAAAGCACAATCTTTTGAGTGTGGCACAACTCAACGATAAAGGATACCCCCTAGAGTTTAAAAATGGTATGTGCGAAATCTTTGACAACAAAGGTGAATTGATTGCAACCAGGAAACAAACCAAAGGTAACCTATTTCATCTTAATTCTAAAGTTAGAAACTATTTTATTGAAAAAATAGATGATAGCTGGCTTTGGCATAGGAGATTTTGTCATATAAACTTTGATAACAGTGTTAAAGTGAGTAAGTCCAAGATAGTGAGAGGTTTGCCTCAGTTAGACAAACCGGTTAATGCTCTTTGCAAAGAATGTCAGTTAGGAAAGGTGACTTCTTAAAATTTCAAAAGAAAATCCTTTTCAATGCAACACTTGTTATATTTGGTTCATATAGATCTTTGTGGACCAATAAGAACAAAAAGCATTCAAGGTGATAGATATTTGATAATTCTCACTGATGATTGCTCAAGAATGATGTGGGTCACATTCTTGAAAGATAAAACTAAATCTTTTGGTAAGTTCAAGGCATTTAGGGCCAAAGTTGAGAAATAGAGTGGTAAGAAGATAAAATGTTTGAGGACAGATCAAGGCAGTGAATTTACTTTTGAGGAATTCACTAGGTACTGTGAAGAAAATGGTATCAAATGACAGCTTTTTGCACCGAGGATACCACAACAAAATGGTATAGCAGAAAGAAACAACCAATCAATTGTTGAAGCTGCTAGGACAATGTTGATACAAGGAGGTGTAGCGAAAACCTTTTGGAGAGAAGCTGTCAGCACAACTGTCTACATAATGAACCGGGTTCTGGTAAAGAGAGGTAAGGTAAAGACTCCTTATGAATATTGGTATGGAAGATCACCTGATGTTAGTTATTTTAAGATATTTGGAAGCAAATATTTTATTAAGAGAGGTGATTACATTAGAAAATTTGAGGCTAAGAGTGATGAAGGTATATTTCTTGGCTATTCCACCAAGAGTAAGGCCTACAAATGTTTTAACAACCAGACACAGAGAATTGTTGAGAGTGCTGATGTTCAAGTGGATAAATTTCTTGAAGTCTCAGAAGGAACTAGTTTAGAGAAAAAGGATGATGATCCTTGCATTTTGTTTTTGGAACTAGAAACTGTGAAATCTGAAACCGGCAAAGCAAATTCTGATGCACTTGTTCAACCAGAACAGATAAATTCAGAAGAGGATGATGACAAAGAAGAAGTTGAACCTAAAGATAATGATCATGTTATTCCTAGATATGTGAGACTGAATCAAAATCCTGAGCAGATTATTAGAGATAAGGATGTTGGAGTACTAACCAGAAGAAGAATCAGAGACAATTCTTGCATGATCTCCACCATTGAACAAAGAACTGCTAAGGAGGCATTTGGTGATGATCATTGGGTTAAAGCTATGGAAGAGGAATTGGATCAAATTGATAAGAACAACACTTGGACCCTAGTACCTTGACTGGTAAATAAGAATGTTATAGGTAATAAATGGGTATACAAGAACAAGTTAAATAAAGATGGTGTTGTAGTTTGCAACAAGGCAAGATTAGTCTGCAAGGGTTATGCACAATAAGAAGGAGAAGATTATGGCAAAAATTTTGCACCAATAGCAAGAATAGAAGGTGTCAGAATTTTACTTGCATTTGCAGCCCATAAGAAGTTCAAGGTATATCAGATGGATGTTAAGTCTGCATTTTTGAATGGGATATTGGAAGAAGAGGTATACATAGAGAAACCAAATGGTTATGCTTTGACTAATGAGAAAGACACGGTATGGAGATTGCATAAGGATTAATATGGATTAAAGTAGGTATCTAGAGAATGGTACGAAAGGCTTCATACACATCTAATGAAGATAGGCTTTCTAAGAACCAGTGATCATAGTAACATATATCTCAAGTCTGAAGGAGATGAAATACTGGTCAGTGAAGTATTTGTTGATGATATTATATTTGGAGGTAATGATGTTATGAGCAACAATTTTGCAGATGAAATGAAAAATGAGTTTGAAATGTCTTTAGTAGGGGAAATAAATTTTTTTATAGGTTTGCAGATACAACAAATGAAGAATGGCATTTTCATTACACATTATAACTATATGAAAGAGGTTTTGAAGACATTTGACATGAGTGACTATAAACCAATTGGGACACCAATGGTTACAGGTTGTAAATTGTTCAAGGAAGATGAATCTAAGTCTGTTGATGAGAAGGAATACATGTCAATGATTGGCAAGTTACACTATGTTGTTCAGAACAGACCGAACATTGCCCATGCGGTTGGTATAGTTGCTGATTCCAGAAGAATCTTAAGGAAACACACCTGATAGCAACCAAGAGAATCTTTAGATACCTGAAAGGTACTGTTGACTATGGATTATGGTATCCATATGGAGGAAACTTTTATTTGAAGGCATACACAGATGCTGATTGGGCAAGAAATGTTGACGACCGAAAAAGAACAACCGATGGAGCATTTTTTCTTGGAGGAAGGCTTGTTTCATGGAGTAGTAAAAAGCATATTTGTACTTCACAATCTACTGCTGAAGCTAAGTATGTTGCACCTTATATGAATTGCACACAAGCTATTTGGATGAGGCACATTTTTGAAGGTTTTAAAATGAAGATTTCAGAACCTATAAAGATTTAATGTGATAATACAAGTGCCATTAATATTTCTAAGAATCCTGTTTTGTATGCATGAACCAAGCACATTGAATTGAAGTATCATTTCTTGAGGGAAAAATTTTAGAGTAAAGATGTTATCTTAGAGAATGTTTCTACCAAGGAGCAGCTTGCAGATATTTTTATCAAACCTCTTCTTAAGAATACTTTTGATTATCTTAGAAGTCAGTTAGGGGTTGTCCCTCTTCATGAAGTTAGTTGAGCATGATGCCGACCGCATCAGTCCCTAAATTAATTGCAAATTTTTTACAAGGGTTGATGTAGAAGTGGTTGTATTCCACAGGGGGAACATCAATTTGTAGAATGTTGTTGATGCACAGTGAAAATTTAACATTACATATTTTACTTTCAATTTGGCATTGCTGTCAAAGGGGGATAAGAATTATGTGGTTATGTGAAGGACAAGTAGTGACAGACTGAAGACAGAGAGGGCATGTGAATACTTGGTAATGTAAACTAGGATTCGTATTCACAATCAAAACAACAAGCAATGGTGTTGATATTTGTATTTCCATCAATACCAAAGGGGGAGATTGTTGGCATTTGCATGAAGATTGTATTAATGATATGTTATGTTGTCATTGATGTCAATTGAACTGGTAATGATATTTCTAATATTATTGTTGTTGTTGATATTGTCTTGTAATCGGTAGGAAGAAATTTGTGAAGGATATTGTAAACCGGTATGTAAGTTTGTGAGTTGAACCGGTAAACCAGTGTATAAGGTTAAACCCTTTCTATGTTATGTAACCAGTAAACCCTACCAATTGGTTTTGCTAAACCCTAACCGATTAAGGTTGTTGAATTAGTTATGTTGGTTTATGATTTGATATTGAGTGGTAATGATGGTGACAGATAAGGTCATTGTATGAAGTTATGTTCAAATTGTTTTGGTGCTTTTGTTTGTTTGTCTAGGGAAGAAGCAAATTGTATTGCATCTAATGCAAAATGTGTGATGAGTTACTGACCTCGATGAAGCGGTAATCAAGGAGCATTTGAGGTTTTCTTGATTGATGTGAAGAGATTTCTATGAAATCCAACGGTCATGCTTGTACCGACTTGTTTGTAATCTTGATGATGAGAGGATTAGATTTTTGTTGTGTTATCGACCTAATTGATTTGTATTTAAGGTCGATGAAGTTGTTTTGTTTTAGTGTTGGCAAGAGCTGGCAGAAATCACTTTAGTGTGTGGTTGCATAGCCGGAGAATGAGTCTACAGTTTGAGTAAAGGCAGATAGAAGCTTAAATGGATCTGATCAAGCAAATGTAGTGCTATTCAGATAGATCAAGAAACTCCTGTTATTTTTTGACAATTACAACAGAATTGAAATCCCCTTACTGGATACTTATTCTTCATCATACCATCAAAATTTATATGTGGAAAAAATCAAAGAGGAAAAACCACAATGGGATTTGTGACCTACAATATCAATCCACTGACCATATGAAGAAATATTACAAAATATAGGGGCCTGGACTTGCAGGAAGGCTTACAGCCTAGAGAACACTGCTCAATCACAAAAGGAGCCTCACTGACTACATATAAATCAAGATGACAATCTAGAGAAATGATTGAATTTCTAAGACAACATCTTCTATGCCAGAATACAGTTCTGGTTAAGCTCTGTCTGTTTCGGTATGAAACCCTAAACCCTTTACTAGAATACCCCTTACATAAATATCCTCACATACATAATCTCTCTTATATATTTCACATCTCCTTCACTATTTCCTTCCCAAATACTTATTCACATGATATATCAAAATTTTCTAACCTACTGACTTATATACCCTTTATAATTCATCATGCCTTATGTCGGATTATAAAGATAATTGCAATGCCAATATACATGTCGGCTAGATAACATAAATACATGAATATAAAAAACAATTGCCGATGCCAGATCCAAAAGATGTCAGCCTCCAATACTGATAACCTTATTCTAAACTATGTCGGTCCACATTGCCACTAACCAAAGAAATCCTTCCATCCTGCCGGTGCCAGTGATGTGTCTGTGAGCTGCTTGCCGGTACACAATTGAACCAAAACATGAAGCCAAAACATGATACCATGTTGCCATAAATGATAAGATAGTGAAACCAACCAATTGAGTGTCAATTGCCAAAATATCCCCCTTTGGTATTGATGGCAACAATCGTGTGAAAAATGGTCAAGGTTTCCAACTGTCGGTTTCATCCTGAACCTGCTCCCCCTGAGCTGAATATCCATCAATACAAAATACTCCAGACCTACAAAGTTTTCCATTTATATACTCCCCCTAATGTATACAACTCCCTCTTTTCCTTTTTCACATCTATATCACTCCCCCTTTGACATCAATTCCATCAAAATTTCCAAAAAGAATACCAAAAATCCAAAACGGGGACAAAGAATGAAAGATACTATATAATGTATATCCCAAAAATACCTTACCAGAGCTTAATATATTTGAAAATTTATGGATATGCCTTATCCAATAGCTCAAGATAAGTATCCCCTACCAGATTTGAAAGTACCAGAAATAGATACAAGTCCATTTAGTATATGAGCAAATGATTCTTTCTCACTTAACTCTGTTGGTGTGGGTTTACCAACCATATCTATACACTCCTTCTTATGTACACTGAGTGAATCCAATCAGGGACTCACCAAACCTCTAAGATTTCTGACTCTTCTTATGATTTTGTGTTTTTCTTTCTCAAGAACATAAAATTACACTTCCAAAACCAAAATCTGACCATCAATGGATGTAGTCAATGAATTCAATCCATCAAAAGAATTGGTTATACTTGCAATTTTCTCTCAAGATTCCTTAATCTTCCTATCCAAATTAAATGTAAGAAAATCTATGTTACAACATACTCTGTAAATATTTGTACACTACTTTAAATAATTGTCTATCAATTTCAACCTTTCATTAATCTTCTTTCTCTCAGACTTAATCACTTGATCAAATGTAGCTCTTTTTTCTTGTGTGAACCTCTCGAGTGCTTGCCAGTTTGAAATCTACTGTAAGGATTGAAAATGCTTTGAAATGTGCTTAGTGATTGTCTTAAGCTTGTCGAATGGGCTCACTTCTCTATCAAACTTGCACTCCAGGACTAGTCTATGCAAGACAGTGATAGATTGATCAATAATCCCTTTATCCACAAATCCTTCCTTCATCATTTTCTGTGCAACCATCATTCAGTAGAGCTCATCTTGGTTATGTTTTTCTTTTCAACCTACGAGGTGTCAATTAAAAATAATGATGGGCTTACTACCAGTTCCGTATCAGATTCCTCTTTCTTCTCCTCTGATGTTTTATCCTTTATAGTTTCCTCACTTGCACCGGTGGCTTCACCACATGGTGTAGTCTCAGGAACTGCCAGTTCCTCCCTAGGAACTGTAACCTCAACCTGTACATCTATATCCAAAGGAATGTTGTCCTCAACATTAGTATCATGTAAATTATCAACCTTCACACTCTATATTTTTTGGTATCTCAACATTTGCCTGTACATTTGTATCTATCAGGGGCTTATTTTATACTATATTAATGTTTTTGAAAATTGAGGGTGAAGTACCCATAATACCCTTTCCTTTTCCTTCAACCGGGATGTCTGCAGTATCTTTCTTAGATTCTGGTGAAGTATAAAAGCCATGAATCTCTTCAAAGAACTTAACCCATGCCTTATGGGTCTTGTTGATTATTTCATTTACCCTTCATAATATAAGTCTGATTATTCTATGCTTGTTAAATATTTTTCTATCTGCAACCTCAAGTGTCCTATCCATCTCCTCTGAAGCAATAGAAACACAAACATATAACAACTCTTGTATCTTATATGCTTGTCCTCTTGCATTGTTGATAGTCTTCTATCATCTAACATATCATACAATTCTGTCAGTATTTGGTTTTCAATTTCTATCAAGGCTTTCTTATAAATATTTAAATATAACAATATTGCTTCCTCTACTTCTCTTTGTTCATCATTCTCTAAATGTTCATAATAAAACTGTGCACTCTTTAACATACCATCACTATTAATATCATTAACTAACTGTGCACAATTCTTTGGTGGAATGATAGTTACATTACCAGATTCAATTGCTAGATCAAAGTCATCCTTCTTCTTCCTTCTTCCAGTATCGAATGGAGCTGAAGGTGTTACTTTTGGTACTTTCTTATGTGTTGGTAACTTGAATGTAACTTTACTAACCAGTTGCTTTTTAGCCTCTACCCTAGTTACTTCAGTTTTCTTCCTTATAACCCTTTTGAAAGCTAGGGGTGTGTCATCTTCAGATGTAGCCTCAGCTACAATAGGCTCAATGACTACTTTTTGTTCTTTTCTCTTCCTGCCTTTCTCCGGGACAACATCAATAAATGATTTGATGGCTTGTGAAACCTTTTCTACAAACTTACTTGCCTTTCCTTCCTTCTTCTCTCTCTTCTTCCGGTTGAACTCAGCTTCAACCTCTTGTGACTTCTTCTTAGTAGTACCATAGGGTTTCTAAGCTTCATCAATAGGTGTATCAATCAACATCTTTGCATAAGCATCTAAAATTTGTGTATCAAATTCATAGACCATATCCTCAATCCATATCTTCCAGAGTTTTACTGCTTCCATGAGTGTTTCATCTTTCTTCACCATGAAGCATATGTTAGTTGAGTATTTCTCAACAATGTGCTTAGGAATCCTTTCTCTAGATTTCATAGCCTTTTGAAATGCCTTAAAATAACCCCATACTTTGTCATCTCTTTGACTACCTAATGTAGCAATAGACTATTTTAATTGCCTACCTACGGGATATCAAATGCCCATTGTCCGATCCTAAAACTGGGAGTCTCACTGATGAAAAATATCATTAAGCAGACAATTAGGTTACCATACCAGAAAGTCCCTTTCTTTTCTCCTTTAATCTTTCCTAGGTTTATCAATAGTTCATCCAATATCCAATCACATAGATCCAATTTCTCATTTTTTCTCATCATCTTGCAAGTTGCATAAATGGAGGAGCTAGAAACAAAATTCAGTCAGTTTGATTGAGTTATCTTGTAACCAATGACCATGCTATCGAATCTGATATCTATATCAGTGATAGTACTGATTCTCATAGATCGCCTATCCGAAGTTGTGCTGGTAATCTTATTGATATGATCATTAGAAACCTTCTTATCTAGATGCTTCCCAACCTTTGGTAAATTCGTGATTGCCTTGATGGCCTCCTTTGTAATCTTATATGGTCTATCTAACTAGATAAACTCTCCATGCACACTTCTCAAAACATACTTAAAAGTTTCATCTTCAAGTTCCAGAATGTCCAGAATGCTGGTAAACCCTAAATCCTCAATGTGCTAGTATTCAGGTTTAATATTTCTAGAATCTCCCATTAGCTCATTCATGTACATGCTCTTGATATCAAGCATTCCCAAATCCTCAATATGATAATAAATATAGACTCTTACATCTTCGATATACACAACTCCTTCTGGGACACGGGAAAAAGTGCCAACTGAATCTTCTAGGGTAGCAACATGCCGATATCGCTTGAAAGTCATCCTGGGACGCTACTTGACCTCAACAATAGTTGGAGTTGCAACAAAGATAGGTACAGATGATGATCACGCTTCCATGATTAAAGATAAATACCTGTGAATTACTTTCAGTGAAAAACCCTAAAGACCTCTTCCAATTGCCAGTGAAATCGCTCAAGAAGATATCTGATCACACTAAATTGCCTTTAATCTCTCTGAATGTCTCTTAATCACTCTTAATGCAAGGTTATCAGAAATGAAGTAGATTTAACCTTTTATCCTCCAACAAAAACCCTAATCTTTCATTGACATCAATGACTCCCGATGAAAGATACTGGATCTTGAACAAACATATCCATGCCGGATAAGCATCTCCAATATCCGGAACATCTTCCAGAACCTCTTCTCAGGGCATATGCAACTTCTTCATGAATTTTGCCTACCCCTAAGGTATTTGTCTCAGTTACCCGATGAGCTTCCTATCGGTGCAGGAGCAACTTCCTCTGCCGGATAAGTAACCGGTGCATTACCATCTGCAAATTGATCTTTTGACTTCCTGACCCATCTCTGGGTATGATCTTGTTGGATTTCATTAAACTTTTCTTTCCCTTTCTCATTTGATCCTCCATTACCAACCAATGGATTTCTGCTTCTATAGAACTTAGTAATATGTCCAACCTCATTACATGCATAACATGTAACATTGTTATTTTGAATTGCTTTGCTAAAACCAGTATAATTGCTTGACCTGCACTGATTAGCCATATGTCCAAATTTTCCACATGCATAACTTTTTACATTCATTATGTAATCTTCTGTTTTATGACCAGACTTATTGCATTTAGAACATTGTCCGGGAGCAGAATCAGGGTTCTAGTTTTCTCTATTTCTACATTACCTAGCCATGTGACCAAATTTATTACAAACAAAACATCTACCATTAAATTTATAAGCATTAAAATTCCTTACCGATGCCTTATGGTTTTTATCTTCATTTGCAGTACTGGAACTCTATCCTTGTTCAAATCCAAGTCCACTAGAATCTCCATTTTGCCTTTGTCTCTTCAACAACTCATCTAGTTGTGCTGAACTAATCTTGAATTTTTCTTTATACTCACTTGTAGTAGTTAGATCATCTCTCAGAATTATCACTTGTCTCTCAATCTCTTGTTCATTACTATGGGATTGTACTAAATTAGTTCTCAACATATTATTCTCATGAACCAACCTACCACATTCTTCAAATTTGTTTTTCAGAGATACAAGAAGATTTTCTTCCTTTTTCTTCCGGTCTTCAATCTCTTTAGACATTCTCATAGTTATAGCTTTCATTTAATTTCTCATAACCATGTTTTCCTGACTTAGCTTTTGATACTGTTCCTTAAGTGCATCTTTCTCTTCATCATCTTGATTTTGTAAATTTTTCTTCCTCCTAGCTTGAACAGATGACAACCTCTCCCGTAGGACAAGAATGAATTCCTTAACAAAATTCAATTAATCTTGTAGCTTTAAGTTCTTCATCCTTTCAGCATCATAATCTTCAAGTGCCATCTCAAGTTGCTTTTCTAAACCCTTATCCATGGATTCCAGATTCAGGATCTCCCTCAAGTTGTTAAACTTCCTCCGAGGCACAAGGATCTTATACCAATTGTTGGAATCCAAGAACACCAAGAGAGGGGGGGGGGGGGTGTGGAATCAGTGTTCTACCGGTATGATCAATTTTTACCTTATTAAAACATGCATACACCAGTTGGTATACCGGTATTTTTAGAATTGAAAGAAGTAAAGCAACGAATAAGCCAATCACATAAATGAATACCATACCACACAAAATTATACGTGGAAAACCTGAAAGAGGAAAAAACATGGTGGGATTTGTGACCCACAATATCAATCGACTGGCCATATGAAGAGATATTACAAAATATAGGGGTCTACACTTGTAGGAAGGCTTACAGCGTCGAGCACACTGCTCAATCACAAAAGGAGCCTCATTGACTACATATAAATCTTGACTAAAATCCGAAGAAATGATTGAACTGCTAAGATAGCATCTTCTATGCTAGAATATAGTTCTGGTTAAGCTCTGTCTATTCTAGTCTAAAACCCTACACCCTTTACCAGAATACCCCTTACATAAATATCCTCACATACATAATCTCTCTTATATATTTTGCATCTCCTTCACTATTTCCTTCCCAAATAAATATTCACATGATATATCAAAATGATCTAACCTACTGCTTTATATACCCTTTACAATTCATCATGCCTTATGCTGGCTTAAAAAAATAATTACAATGTCAATATACATGTCAGTTAGATAACATAAATACATGAATATAAAAATGAATTGTCGATGCTAGATCCAAAAGATGTCAGCCTCCAATACCGATAACCTTATTCTAAACCATGTCGGCTTGCATTGCCAGTAACCAAATAAATCCTTCCATCCTGTTAGTGCTAGTGCTGGTGAAGTGTCTGTGAAGTGCTTGCCAATACACAACTAAATCAAAACACGAAGTTGGGACAAGATACCATGTTTCCATCAATGACAACATAGTGAAACCAACCAATTGAGTGTCAATTGCCAACAATCAGGACATCCCTTCCATCCTTCCTAATAATCCCTTTCCAAGTCAAGATCAAAGTTTTCCTTCACCTTCATGTCCTAAGTAAGATCCCATTATTTCTCTAGATCCTGATCAATATCCCTCCATCCCTTCATCTCCATGCCATAATCCTCCATGTTCCTCGCAAGATTCCCTCTCAAATGAACTTACCATTTCTCCTAGTCCCCCTCATGATCCCAATCCCTCTACACAAGTTTTTCATGAACTCCCTATCAATGAAATCACCAATCCTAATCATACTGCAGAGAACAAATTATCAATGATTGTATGTGTGCCATTTTCACATACCAATGTGGTCACAACTTCATAACTAGAATCTATTTGCCTCATACACCCATACTTGATAGATTGGGGGCAAGATAATCTACCACAATTGGATTGCTTTAAAAATGACAAGGATGTAGCTGAATTCATGGGTTCTAGAGATGGATTTCCCTCTGATGATCCACAAAATCCAAAAACTAAGGAAATCAACATTGGAGATGCTGAACATGTACACTTAGTTGAGTCCTTATATCCTATTGGAAATGACATCTTTATCCAGCTCTTTAAACAAAGACCAATGAACTACCTACACAAAACTCCCTGACCCTATGAACAACATGCACCTTAAACGATACTATATCTAAGTGATGGGTTAGTTTAGGTTTTTCTTTCCGCATTGTATCTCATTTTATTAAAAGCATTACATCACATATAGTTTCTTTTTAAAATGCATTGCATTCACAAAATTTTTGCATTAACATATATTAGCATCAATAAAACAAGGCAATTCTCCATGTTTATCATCCATTTGCATTCAAGAGAAATAAGCGTCATCTCCTTTCTTAAATATTCAGACATGAAGTCTTTGAGATCCTAAGGTCATTCATTTTTAACATCACCCTGTGATGATGCTTTACTTATGGTTAGGTAGTGATTTCACTATTTGAGACTTGTTAACCTAAAATTTATCAATTTCTATATCTCAAACACATTAAAAAAATCTTTAATTCATTTGAGACACCTAGTTGATCATATGACTAGTGAAAAATTTAAAATTCTACTTCAGTGCCGCTGTAATTGTTGTTGGAATCCAAGAACACTGAGAGGGGGAGGTGAACCAGTGTTCTATCGGTAAATGAATTTATGAAATTATTGCTTATGAACTGGTTAACACAAAATAAAATTAAAGTGCATAAACCAAACAACACATAAAGGAGCAACACCATAACACCAACATTTATATGTGGAAAACCCTGTAAAGGGAAAAACCACGATGGTGTTGATACCCACAATATCTTTATACTTGATCAAGGTATACAAATATTACATAGAGGGGATTGAACATGCAATCAGTCTTACTGCCTAGAGCTCACTGCTCAACAAAAGTCTCACCAAATTACACAACATTATACAATGATTTCATACAAAAATGAACTTATAAAGTGCATCTGACCATACTGGATAAGTTCCGGTTAAAGCTCTGCCAACCTCCTCTAAACTGGTGTACTGATACCCTATTTTGCTCTGTTCTACACTACCAGTTAGGATTGCACACATGAAACTATGCACAAAAGCTTCCACTCGCTGACCAAATCACATACCATCAATATCTGATTGATTTGCACCCAAAATCGCATAACCATTCATATCAAATCCATCACTAAGTGTTCTCCATTAAGTGCCCTTTATCTTTCCACCATGTTGGCCTCAATGAGGAAAATAAAACTTGTCAGCTGCTGGATCACGAAGCATGATATGAATTATCCCAATGATCATAATTAATGTCGGCCTTCACATGCTACCATAAATTTTACAAGTGATTATATCGGGGTCCCAAAATACCTTAACCGGGTCCCAAATACACGTTACCGGTACCAAGACCAACCGAGTAACAAGAATAAAGAAAAGTGTGTGTATACCGGGTGTGTATAGTGTATACCGGTTGGCCCAATCTATGCAAAATGATAAGACAATTAAACTGAATGAGAAATATCAAAACCTAAAGATGAGTTGCCATCAATGACAACCCTAAATCCAACTCACCTTACCAGATGAGTGTCAATTACCAACAATCTCCCCCTTTGGCATTGATGGAAACACTCATGTAAAAAATGATATCGTCTCTGAATATGATTCCCCTTACCTATACATCGATGTAGTTATATACATCTAGTGTACTCCCCCTGAGATATGCATCCATTTTTCACTATACCCCCCCCCCCCCCCCCCTTTGACATCAATAACAAAGTGGGTGTCTACCCAAAATGCTATACAAATATGTACATATCAGTTCCTATACATGTTTCAAAATGTCAGTGTATAAAGTCTTTAAAAATGAAAAGTATGTGTCCCAACCTTGTTTAAGAGAATCAAGAATGGAGGTGAATCTATTCAAGAGACTAACATAATATTCAATTGCCTCATATTATGTGGGATCCTCCTTCTGCATGTTAGATAAATACTCTATCTTATGGAATAATAGGTTATCAAGCTAGGGACCAATAAAAATTCTGAGCTCAGTATCTCTCTTTATTATGTTGTCCCTTTCCTTCTCTAATCTTGAAATTTGATCCATAACTGCCAAAATTGGTCAATCAAAAGAACTTGTCAAATTAGCTGTCGGATTATAAGAATTAGAAATTTGAATCAAGTTATCTTTACAATCCAAAATTTTCTTTTCTATAGGAGCTATGAGCTTTGAAAAATCTAGACAAGTCTTATAAACCTTTCCACCTTCTGTCAATGCTGCATCAATAGATTGTAAACAAATTTGAAGCTTAGCCTTCTTAGATGCAATCATCTACATAAATGTTTGCTTCAAGGCCTCAACAAATTTATTCTTAGCCTTAGTTATTGAAATCTTAACCAAAAAATCATAATGTGTAGGAATAAAATCAACAATCTCTTGCAATTTATCAGATGAGCTTGTGCTCTTCTTTGCCTGGAATTCCGGTACTAACCGGTTCAAAAATTCAAAAGTGTTATGAATCAATTCTCTATCTTTAGACTCCTCTTGAGCCAATTCCTATGTAGCTTGTGCCTGGAGTGCTGCAGCGACCAAAATTTTCTCTATCGGTGACATCTTATGATAAGGCTTGTAAAAAATGACAAAAAAATGTGGCATTTTCCCTTTGGCTAAAGATGATGTGTCAATTGCTAAACTGGAAGGGAAGTCTACCACTAGCTATTTACCTGTGTCCATCGGTGACTTACTATTTGTATCCCTTACCTCCTATGCACCGGTGCTTTCACCACTTAGTGCCTCACTCACTTTTGGTGCATCATCTGAAACCTTATCCTCTGAATCTTTATCCTTTACAATATCTGCCTCTACAACCTATGCATTTCCTGATAGAGGATTTTGAGTATCCTCAGTTTGAAAATTGGACTCACTAGCCGGTTGAGTAGTAATCGATGGATTAGTATATACATTCTGCTCATGAGATTAAACTAGTTCCTTGTCCCCTGGTAATTGAATATTCTATGACTGTACAAAACTAGGACTCAACTCAAAACCAAGACTTAAAATAATTCTGACCCATATATCTATAGTCTCCTTCCGGATCTCTTCAAATTTTTCTAATATTAAGTTATTAATCTGGTGTTCAGGATTGAATTCTGTTGAACTTGTCTTATTGATTAAATCTACAATCTCTGGCAGAGTTATTGATGGACAAAGATTAACTAATTTCATTTCCTTTGTTTGCTAGTCTAAAGTTTGTGCATGCAATTTCCTGACCTCTAACTTATCATACAACTCCTTGGGCAAAATTTTCTCTAACTCGATCAAAGTTCTATAGAAGGAATCAAGGTATAAAACAATTGCTTCTTCTAACTGCTTCTTGTCTTTATCATCAAAATCATCAAAGAATGTAGAAATATTATCCAAATTACCATCATTAATGATCTGATCAATAATGTCCTAAGCACTTAATTTCTTCTTCCCAGTTTTTCTCTTTGCTTCTGGTTTAGATGGCTCATCTACCTTAGGCTTTTGCTTATGTACAATAGTAATTTTGGGAGTCTTCTGGGGAGGCTCCTTCTCAGGTTGTTTCTTTTGTTCTTCTTTATTTTCCCTCACAAGCCTTATAAAAACACCTTTCTTCTTTGGAGCTTGTTTAATCTCTTCATCAGATTCAGTCTCCTCTGAAGATACAATCATGTATTGCCTAGCCGCTTCCTGCTTCCTCTTCACTGATTCCTTTGTCTTGGGGCTGGCAGGCTCACCCAATGGTGCTTCCAATTGTTTTGATGAATTAGTAGAAACTGAGACCATATTAGGAGTGGCCCGAGCTATTTTTTTCGTTTCTCTCTCCTCCTTACTCTTCTATTTCATCTCTTCCTTTCTCCGGGCTTCAAAGATTTTAACTTTTTCTTCAATTTCAGCCCCGTCATGACCCTCACTAATTAATGTCTTAGATGCAGCCCTTGTCATTTTCTTTCTTATGGCAGGTGCAACTTGTTCATGATGAACTTTTAAACCTTTTTTGTGAGATGTGCCAAATTTTTCTTTTTTTTCATCAACTGGAGCTTTCAATAAATGTTGTACATAAGTGTCCAGTGTGGTCTCATCCACTTCATAACCCATAGGCATGATCCAAACCATTCTAGGCTGGACTGTCTCTATCTTGCATTCATCTTTGTTAGCCATAAAATAAATAGTATCTTTATATTTTTCTACAATTTCTTTAGGAATTCTAGCCCTATTCTTTATTTCTTCTTAGAAAGTTTTGAAAAATGGCCATAGATTGGCCTTCTACTATTTATCACCTTGACTATCCAATATCTAAGCTATTTGGGTAACTACCGGTCTATCAAAATCCCACTGTATTTTACCATAACCGATAATGATATTAAAAAAGTAAAATGCCAAGCATATGACAAAAGATCCATACTAGAATGTGTTTTTCTTATCTTGCTTCATCTTCTGAAGATTAGTCATTAATTCCTTCAACGTCACACTGCATAGGTCATAGTGTGCATCCTCCTTCACCATTTGATGTGCAATGAGGATGTTGTTGACGGAGATAGAGTTCAACCAGTTTGACTGATAAACTTTGTAACCGATTACCATTGCTGCAAATTTCACATCAATATCTCTAATATCATCTACTCTCATTGATCTACCATCGAAGGTGGCACTGGCGAGTTTGCATAGTTTGGCTCTAGAGAGTTTTGACCTAGGCACTGACAAACCTCCAACCTTATGAAGGCATGTGATGTTCTTGATGACTTCCTCATTAATTTTGTATAGTTGGTCCAACCATATGAGTGTTGGCATTTGATTGAAGATTGCATTAATGACCTATTGTGTTGTCATTGATGTCAATTGTAACCAGTAATGATGTTGTTTTGCAACCTACAGTTGAGAAAGTGAAGGAAACTGGTATTACTTTAGAAGTAGTGAGATCAACCCGTAACCCTACTTGTTGATATGCCAAACCCTAACTAATGGAGCTTGGTAAATTGGTTGTATTGATTTATAATCAAATGGTGATCAGTAACGATTATGCCATGTATGTATATTGTATGTGATAAGTTTCAAGTTGTTTTTGGCATGTAGAGATAATGGTTTTATCTTGGGAATGAGAGAGTACATTGAATGAAGAGGAAATTGTGTGATGAATTATAGGAATCGATGAGCATTGATCAAGGAGCAATCAAGGTTGTCTTGTACAATGTGCTGATGATTGCTATGTAATATAATGGTCATACTTGAACCAATTTCTTTGTAATCTCTATGAGATCTTAGGTTTGTGATGTGTTATTGACCTATTGTTTTTCTTATAAGGTCGATGAGTTGTTTTGTAGTAGTGTTGACAATTTTGGTTAAGTATCAGTGTGATTGATTGCCGAACTAGAAGGAGTATCTGCAGTATGTATGAAGGCAAATAGGAGCATGAAAAGGATCTGATCAAGCAGAGTAGTTCTATTTACCAGATCAACAAACCCTTGTTGTTCTCTAACAATTACAATAGTTAAATCCCTTAACCGGGTAAGCTTTAACAAGCTTAGTGCTATCTAAATCCTCTAACTAGGTGATCCATTAGCTTGGATTTCAAATCCTTTATCGAAGTTACTCCTAATGGGGTATTGCTTCTAATAGGGCATTATAGTCAATCCCTAGGACATTTTGTAAAGCTTTAACAGGCTTGGTTCCTAACAAGGCAAACTTCAGAAGAGTTCAGAATACTTGTGGGTATTCATCCCCACCATGATTTTTCCCATTTGGGTTTCCAGATCAAAAATCATTGTGTCAAGTGGTGAATGGTTTTTGTGGTTATGTTTTATATTGCTAATTTGCTTAACTGTTAAATCCACTTAGTTATGTTAAGATGATCGACAGTAATCTGAAATGTCCTTATACTATTGTTAGTAAAATATTTTGATGTTTTGGTTAAATGGTTTGGGAGTTTTAGATCTGTTATACTATTATTTTGATATGCAAGTCAACCGGTAAACTGTCAATGCTATTGCAGTTTATTACTTAGTGTTTGAACCAGTTTGTTCAGTGAGTGACTTGTGAGATTGTTTTTGAATTTGGTGAAAGTTAAGTTAGTTTTCTATCTACTGATTCAACCCCCCTCTCAGTAGTTGTCTAGATCCTTATTGATTCATCATACCATCAATTGGTATCAGAGCATTTCAGGTCCTCTAGTGTGTAAGCCTAACAGCTTGAGGTAAAGATCTAGAAGAACATGATGAATAAAGAAGTTTCAAATTTTAATAGGGAAAAATACAAAATATGGAGTTGAAAATCTATATCAATAGTCTAGGAAGTCAATACTGGAAACATGTTACAAAATATACTGCACCTAGTGGGATTTTGTTTGATGATCAAAAGAAAGAGCAACAAGAGAATAATCAAGCATTGGAGGCCATTATTAGTTCTTTGTCTGATTCAGAGTATGTTGATGTCCATGGTTTGGAGACTGCTTATTATGTGTGGAAGAAACTTGAGGATATCTATAGCAGTGATGAGCATGTGAAGATTGCCAAAGAAGAGAGTTTGAGAGGTAAATTTGATGACATGTAGATGGCTGAAGGTGAGAATATTCAACACTATGGTCAGAGGATCAAAGAGATACTTGGTGAGATCAAGAGTGCTGGTGGTAAAGTGAAGGATGTCATAGTGGTTAGTAAGGTGTTGAGAACCCTTCTATTGGTCTACACTATCCGAGTTGCAGCCATTCAGGAGCTAAAGTCTATTGATAAAACTAAGGTAACTCTTGACTCCATCATTGGTAAACTTACTACATCTGGATTAAATAGTTTTGATGGAAGTGTTTAGAAATCCGAATCTGCATTTAGAGCATCAGTTTCTAACCTACCAGTGAGGAAAAGAAGAGAAGCTAGCCACAATTATGAGTCTAGATCCAATAGAGAAGTTGATGATGAAGACAACCTAATCGAGCTTGAAGCATTGTTTGCCAAGCGGTTACCTAGAGGTACCGGTAAGTATAGAGGTAAAATACCTTTGAAGTTTTTTGCATGTAACAAGATTGGACATATTATAGCTAATTGTCCTAATGGAGACAATGAGCATAAATGTGAGAAGTACAAGAAGTACAAAGGAAAAGGTAAAAGTGATTGCCTCATTGTAGTTAATGGTGGAATCACAGATGAGGAATTTGAGGGAGATGCTAATGAAAACATTTTCTTTGTTGTCATTAAAGCAGAGACATCTGATCAGAAGGCATTAGTTTCTCGCATGGATAGTTTTGATAGTTGGATCATAGATAGTGGTTGTTCACACCTCATGACTAGTGACCATAGTAAATTTCTTACTTGGAAGGAATTTGATAGAGGAGTTGTGAGATTTGGAAATGACCCATCTTGCATGGTAAAAGGAAAGGGAACCATTTCCTTGAATGGAAAGAGCAGTGTAGATGATGTCTACTGGGTTGAAGGATTAAAGAACAATCTTTTGAGTGTAGCTCAACTCAATGATAGAGGTTATCCTTTGGAATTTAAGAATGGAATGTGCAAAATCTATGGGAGAAATGGTGAACTAATTACAACTAGCAAGTGGACAAAAGGTAACCTGTTTCAATTAAATCCTAAAGTCAACAACTGTTTGATTTCTAAAGTAGATGATAGTTGGATTTGGCATCAAATATTTTGTCATATAAATTTTGATAACATTGTCAAAGTCAATAAGTCCAAGTAAGTAAGAGTTTTTCCTCAGTTGGACAAACCAGTGAATGCTCTGTGTAAGGAATGTCAGTTAGGGAAGATGACATCCTCAACTTTTAAGAGAAAATCTTTCTCAATAGAACATTTGTTAGATTTGGTTCATACAGACCTTTGTGGACCAATAAGGACTAAAAGTATAGAAGGTGATAGATATTTTATGATCTTCACTGATGATTGCTCAAGAATGATGTGGGTCACATTCTTGAAGGATAAAACAAAAGCCTTTAGTAAGTTTAAGGTATTCAGGGCATTAGCTGAAAAGGAAAGTGGTAAGAAGATAAAGTGTCTGAGGAATAATCAAGGAGGTGAATTTACTTAAGAGGAACTCACTAGATATTGTGAATACAATGGAATTAAGAGGAAGCTTTCTACACCTAGGACACCACAACATAATGTTATTGTAGAGAGGAACAACTAGTCATTTGTTGAAGCTCCTTGAACAATTCTAATACAAGGAGGTGTAGCAAAAAATTTCTGGAGAGAAGCTATCAGCACAACTGTATACACTACGAACCGAATATTGGTAAAGAGAGGTAAGGATAAAACTCCTTATGAATACTGGTATGGTAGGCTGCCTAATGTTAGTTATTTTAAGATTTTTGGCAATAAATGTTTTATCAAGAGAGTTGACTATGTTGGTAAGTTTGATGCTAAGACTAATGAAGGCATATTTCTTGGTTACTCCACCAATTGTAAAGCCTATAAATGTTACAACAATCAAACAAAGAGAATCATTGAAAGTGTTGATGTCCAAGTGGATGAGTGTCCTGAAGTTTTAGGAGAAACCAGTGAGGAGAAGAAGGAAGATGAACCTTAAATTTTGATTTTGGAGCCAGAACCGGTGAAGCCAGAAGTTGGTGAAGTGAATGTTGTAGTGCTACTTCAACTAGAATAGGTAGATTTTGTAGAAGATGATGATAGTGAGGAAGATGAATCTAAAGATAATGATCATGTTATTCTAAGGTATGTAAGACTCAATCATAACCCTGATCAAATTATTGGAGATAAAGATGCTGGAGTGTTAACGAGAAGAAGAATTAGAGAGAATTCTTGCATGATCTCCACTATTGAGCCTAGAGCTGCTAAGGAAGCCTTTGGAGATGATCAGTGGATCAAAGCTATGGAAGATGAGATTGACCAGATTGAAAAGTACAATAAATGGACCCTAGTACACAGATCAGTGAATAAAAATGTGATAAGTACTAAATGGGTATTCAGGAATAAACTGAATGAAGATGTAGTAGTAGCCAGAAAAAAAGCAAGATTGGCATGCAAAGGTTATGCACAGGAAGAAGGAGAAGACTATGGTGAGACATTTACACCAGTTTCTAGATTGGAAGGTATTAGGACTCTACTTGCATTTGCAACATATAGGGGATTTAAAGTATATCAGATGGATGTGAAGTCAACATTTCTAAATGGAATACTAGAAGAGGAAGTATACATCGAACAACCAAATGGTTATGCTATGACTAATGCAAAGGATATGGTGTGTAAAATACACAAGGCACTATATGGTTTGAAGCAAGCACCAAGAGTATGGTATGAAAGACTACATTCATAACTGATGAAGATAGGTTTTCAAAGATCCAGTGAAGACAACAATATATATCTCAAGACTAAAGGAGATAAGATACTGGTTAGTGAAGTGTTTGTGGATGATATCATTTTTGGAGGTAATGATGACATGAGTGATGACTTTTCAAATGAGATGAAAAGTGAATTTGAAATGTCTTTGGTAGGAGAGATAAAATTCTTCATAGGTTTGCAAATTTAATAGATGAAGAGTGGTATCTTTATCACATAGTCCAAATATGTGAAAGAGGGATTGAAGACATTTAGAATGGGAGACTTTATACCAGTTGGGACACCAGCGGTTATAGGTTGTAAACTATTTAAGGAGGATGATGTTGCATCTGTTGATGAAAAGGAGTACAGGTCAATAATAGGGAAACTACATTATGTTGTTCACAATAGACTAGATATTGCTCATGCAATTGGATTAGTTGCCAGATTTCAGAAGAACCCAAAGGAGAAACACATGATTGCAACTAAAAGCATATTCAAATATTTGAAAGGTACTATTGACTATGGATTATGGTATCCATATGCAAGTAGCTTTGATTTGAAAGTTTATACAGATGCAGACTGGGCAAGAAATGTTGATGACATGAAGAGCACAACTGATGGTACATTATTTCTTAGAAGAAGACTTGTATCTTGGAGCAACAAGAAGCAAAGTTGTATATCATAGTTCACTGCTGAAGCTGAATATGTTGCAACATATATGAATTGTACCTAGGAAATCTGGATGAAACACATTCTAGAAGGATTCAAGTGGAAGATCACAGAACTAGTAAATATTTTATGCGATAACACCAGTGCAATAAATATTTCAAAGAACCCAGTGTTTCATGCTAGAACCAAGCATATTGAACTGAAATATCATTTCTTGAGGGAGAAAGTGTAGAGTAAAGATGTGTTACTGGAGCATTTATCTACTAAGGAGCAGCTAGCAAATATCTTTACTAAACCTCTTCCTAAGACTACTTTTGAGTATCTTAGAGGTCAGCTAGGGGTTGTGCCCCTACATGAGGTCAATTGAGAAGATGTGGAAGACATCAATCCTGGAGCTAATTGAGGCAGGATTAGTGTAGAGTGGAGCTACTCCACATGGGGAGCGGCTTGATGCAGAACAGTGAAGTATGACACTGCATGTTTTACTTTCACTTTGGCATTGTTGTCAAAGGGGGAAAATAACTATATGATTAAGGGGGAGAAGAATTTTATGATTGATAGGGAGAAGAACTGTAGCTAGTTACTAGCTGAAGACATGGAGACTTAGTTGAAAGAGAGTACATGGTAAAATGTAAACCAGGATTCCTATACCTGTGTATGTGTATTACTCTCAACCATCACAATCAAGGGTATTGATATTTGTATTTCCATCAATGCCAAAGGGGGAGATTGTTGGTATTTGATTGAAGATTGCATTGATGACTTATTGTGTTGTCATTGATGTCAATTGTAACCGGTAATAATTTTGTTTGCAACTGGCAGCTGAGCAAGTCAAGGAAAGCATTATTACTTTAGAAGTAGTGAGATCAACCGGTAACCCTACCTGTTGATATACCAAACCCTAACCGATGGAGCTTGGTGAATCATTTGTTTTGATTTATGATCAAATGGTGATCGGTAATGATTATGCCATGTATGCATCTTGTATATGATGAGTTTCAAGTTGTTTTTGGCATGTAGAGATAACGGTTTTATCTTGGGAATGAGTGAGTACATTGCATGAAGAGGAAACTGCGTGATGAGTTACAAGATTTGATGAGAGGTGGTCAATGAGCGATTGAGGTTGTCTTGTATAATATGTTGATGATTTCTATGTAATATAACAGTCATACTTGAACTAATTTGTTTGTAATCTCTATGAGATCTTAGGTTTGTGATGTGTTACCAACCTATTGTTTTTCTTATAAGGTCTATGAGTTGTTTTGTAGTAGTGTTGGAAATTTTGGTTAAGTGTTAGTGTGATTGATTGCAAAGTAGTGCTATTTACCAGATCAACAAACCCCTATTGTTCTCTAACAATTACAACAGTTAAATCCCTTAACTGGGTAAACTTTAATAGACTTAGTGCTATCTAAATCCTCTAACCAGGTGATCCATTAGCTTGGATTTCAAATTCTCTATCGAGGTTACTCCTAACAGGGTATTGCTTCTAACAGGGCATTATAGTCAATCCCTTAACCGGGTGGTCCCTAACAGGGTCCGTTCTTAACAGGATATTTTGTAAAGCTTTAACAGGTTTGGCTCCTAACAGGGTGAACTTCAAAAGATTTCAAAATACTTTTGGGTATTCATCCCCACCATATTTTTTCCCATTTGGGTTTCCACGTCAAAAATCATTGTGTCAAGTGGTGAATGGTTTTTGTGGTTATGTTCGATATGGTTAATTTACTTAACTGTTAAATCCCCTTAGTTAGGTTAAGATGACCGACAATAATATGAAATGTGCTTTTACTATTGTTAGTAAAGCATTTTGATGTTTTGGTGAAATGGTTTGGGAGTTTCATATCTGTTATACTATTATTTTGATATGCAAGTAACTGGTAAACTGTCAGTGCTATTGTAGTTTATTACTCAGTGTTTGAACTAGTTTGTTCAGTGATTGACTAGTGAGATTGTTTTTGAATTTGGTGAAAGTTAAGTTAGTTTTCTATCTACTGATTCACCCCCCCTCTCAGTAGTTGTCCATATCCTTATTGATTCATCATATCATCAATGAGTTCCCCATGAATGCAGCTGAGAATATATCTGACCCATTCAATCTTTGAAAAATGTCAAAAAATCCATAAATTGGGTAAAACCCTTCCTCTACAAATGTACATATTTCGGCTTCAACTGATCATCGGTGATCAGATTTTCAGTGACAACACAAGACATCTCATAGCTCCAAATTTCCTTAATGTCGCAGTGGATGTATGCGCTAATGTCTTCGGTGTGATGAACACCATGGAAAACACTTGAAAATGATCCCAACACCTCTTCCAAAAGAGATTTAAAAGGATGCTTGAATTCTGGATGAGGGCAATTCTTTATTTCCACCACCAAAAGAGTATCAAAATTTGATGATGAAGCCATGATAAATATCTAGGGTTTCTGAAAAATGGTAAATACCTCAAGATCTTGACTGATGATGAAATTCTCTTCGAATGTAGATGCTCCCACAAATAGCCTTTGGACTCTTGAAATGCTCTCAAAATTTCTCTTCAGAATGCTCGATTGCTGTGTGAAAAAATCACTTAACTTTTTCCCTTTTATCGCCATTAACCCTAATTTTCCACTATGATAAATGCTACCAAAGAATCTGACCGGATCACATAATCTATATATAGGTGCCGACAAACACTTGAAATTGCATGACTATCCATGTGCAATTAGAATTCCCTGACTATAGACCTAATTCGAGGTGTTTGCATGATCTTCAATGATTTGCCTACCCCTAAGGAAGAGTGCCTTGATTATTAGATGGAGTTCCTTCTTTTGGTGCAGGACTTGATGGCTCTATCGGTTGATCTTCCGGTGGAGTATCTGACTTTTGAACCCATCTTCTCTCATGCTTCTTTCTGATATCTTCAACCTTTTCATTTCCATCAGCTACAGGTGGGTTCTTACTTCTTCTATACTTAGCAATATGTCCAATCTTGTTGCATGCATAACAAATAATATTGTTCTTTTGAATTGCTTTGTTGTACCCTTGATTTCCTTGATTTGCTTTTGATATGCATTGGTTAGACATATGTCCAAATCTACTACATGCATGACATCTGACATTTCCAAGACCGATGGATGATGCATTGTTCTGATTATTCCTATTTTTGCATTGACTTTCTATATGACCATATTTTTTGCAAACAAAGCATGTACCATTAAATTTGTGAGCATTAGGCTGTCTTACTGGTGATTTATGGTTCCAGTTGTTGGCATGATTATGCTTCTGACCAGATTATTGATCTTGTTGTGCAGTACCAGAGCTTTCTCCTATATCATATCCAAGACCTCTCCTGTCATTAGCATCTCTCTAGCTCTTCAACAGTTCATCAAGTCTTGTAGAGTTGGCTTTGAACTTATCTTTGTACTCATTTGCAATGGCTAAGTCATCTCTCATTATTATGATCTGTCTCTCAAGATCATGTTCATTATTTCGAGACTAAATCAACTCAAGTTTCAACATGTCATTCTCATGTGTTAGTCTATTGCATTCCTCATACCTATCCTTCAATGCTTGAGCTATGTTTTCTTCATTCTTCTTTATGTCTTAAATGTCCTTGCACATTCTCATGGTTAGGGCTTGCATCTCATTTTTCAAGGTAGCATTCTTGTGAGTAACTTTCTGACATTGATCTTTTAAGGCATCTTCCTCATCACTACTCTGATTTTGCAGTTTATCATAGAGTTCCTTCCTCTTGGCTTGAATAGATGATAGCTTTCCTTGCAATGAAATGACATCTTCTCTGGCTTGCCTTAGTTCATTCTTCATTTTAGTGTTCTCCAACTACTCATTATCAAGATCCTCAAGAGCTAGTTGAAGCTATTGTTGCAAACCAGTTTCCATTGATTCCAAGTTCTAGATCTTCCTCAAGTTGTTAAACTTCTTCTAAGGAACTAGGCTCTGATACAAATTATTAGAATCCAAGAACATTGAGGGTGGGGGAGGGGTGAATCAGTGTTCTACTAGTAAATGAATTTCTGAACTTATTGCTTATGAACTGGTTAACAAAAAATAAAATTAAAGTGCATAAACCAAACAACACATAAAGGAGAAACATCATAACACCAATATTTATACATAGAAAACACTGTAAAGGGAAAAACCACGATGGGGCTAATACCCACAATATCTATATACTTGATCAAGGTATACAAATATTACATAGAGGGGATTGCACATGCAATCAGGCTCACTACTTAGAGCTCAGTGCTCAATAGAAGTCTCAATGACTTACACAGCATTACACAATGATTTCATACAAAAATGAACTTATAAAGTGCATCTGACCATACTGGATAAGTTTTGATTAAAGCTCTGTCAACCTCCTCTAAACAGGTTTACTGATACCTTGTTTTTCTCTGGTCTACACTACCAGTTAGGAATGCGTGCATGAAACTATGTACAAAATCTTCCACTCGCTGACCAAATTGCATACCATCAATCTCTGACTGATTCACATCCAAAATCACAGAACCATTCATGTCAAATCCATCACTAAGTGTTCTCCCTTAAATACCCTTTATCTTTCCACCATGTTAGCCTCAATGAAGAAAATAAAACATATCGACTGTCTAATCACGTAGCATGATATTGATGGTATGATGAATCAATAAGGATCTGAACAACTACTGAGAGGGGGGAGGGAATCTGTAGATAGAAAAGTGACTAAACTTTATCCAAACTCAAAAACAACCTCTCAAGTCAAACTCAACACTAACTAGTTCAAACACTGAACTACAAATTGCAATATCACTGTCAAGTATACCAGTTGACTATCATAACAAAATAGCAGTATAAAAACTCTGAAACTCTCAAAACATTTTAACAAAAATATTCAAATACTTTACTAACAATAGTAAAAGCACATTTCATATTACTGTTGGTCATCTTATCATATCTAAGTGGATTTAGCAGTTAAGCAAATTAACCATAGAAAACATAACCACAAAAACATTCATCACTTGACACAATGATTTTGACGTGGAAACCCAAATGGGAAAAACCACGATGGGGATGAATACCCATAAGTATTCTGAACTCTTTTGAAGTTCACCCTTTTAGGAGCCAAGCCTGTTAAATATTTTACAAAAAGTCTTGTTAAGAATAGATCCTATTAGGAACCACCCGGTTAAGGGACTGACTATAATGCGCTATTAGAAGCAATACCTTGTTGGGAGTAACCTCAGAAGAGGATTTAAAATACATGCTAAAGGATCACTTGGTTAGAGGATTTAGATAACACTAAGTCTGTTAGAGCTTACTCGGTTAAGGGATTTGATGGTTGTAATTGTCAGAGAACAACAAGGGTTTGCTGATCTGGTGAATAGCACTACTCTGCTTGATTAGATCCTTTTCATGCTTCTATCTACCTTCACACATATTGCAGACACACCTTCTGGTTTGACAACCAATTAAACTTACATTTAACCAAAATTGCCAACACTACAACAAAACAACTCATCGACCTTATAAGCAAAACAATAGGTTGGTAACACATCACAAACCTAAAATCTCATAGAGATTACATACAAATTAGTTCAAGTATGACCATTGGATTACATAGAAATCATTGCACATTTTTCACGACAACCTCGACCGCTCCTTGATCACTGCTTCATCGATCCCTGTAACTCATCACATGGTTTCCACTTCATGCAATGCACTCGCTCATTCCCAAGATAAAACTATTATCTCTACGTACCAAAAACTATTTTAAACTCTTCACATACAACATGCATATGTGGCATAATCATTACCGTTCACCATTTGATCATAAACCAATACAACCGATTCACGAAGCTCCATCGGTTAGGGTTTAGCACATCAATAGGTAGGGTTACCGGTTGATCTCACTACTTCTTAAGTACTATCAATTTCCTTCACTAGCTCACCTACTGGTTGCAAAACAACATCATAACAACATCATTACCGATTGTAATTGACATCAATGACAACATAATAGTTCATCAATGCAATCTCCATGCAAATGCCAACAATCTCCCCCTTTGGCATTGATGGCAATACAAGTATCAATACCCTTGAATGTGATGATTGTGTATAGGAATCCTGGTTTACATTTTACCATGTAATCTCCTTCAATTGAGTCACCATGTCTTTAGCTGGTAATTGGTTGTAGATATTTTCTCTATCAATTATACAATTCTTCTCCCCATAATCATATAGTTCTTCTCCCCCTTTGACAACAATGCCAATGTGAAAGTAAAACATGCAGTGTGATACTTCACTATTCTGCAACAACAATATGCAACTTGATGCTCCCCCTATGAAATAACTCCACTCTACACCAATCATGCTACAAGATTCCTCAATTAGCTCCATGACTGATGTATTCCACATTTACTCAATTGACCTCATGTAGGGGCACAACCCCTAGCTGACCTCTAAGATACTCAAAACTACTCTTAGGTAGAGTTTTAGTAAAGTTATCTACTAGTTGTTCCTTAGTAGATACATGCTCCAATAACACATCTTTACTCTGCACTTTCTCTCTCAAGAAATGATATTTTAGCTCAATATGCTTGGTTCTAGTACGCATCACCGGATTCTTTGAAATATTTATTGCATTGGTCTTGTCACATAAAATCTTTATTGGTTCTATAATCTTCAGCTTGAATCCTTCTAGAATGTGTTTCATCCAAATTTCCTGGGTACAATTCATATATGCTGCAACATATTCAACTTCAGCAATGGACTGTGATATACATCTCTGCTTCTCATTGCTCCATGATATAAGTCTTCCTCCAAGAAAGAATGCACCACCGGTTGTGCTCTTCCTATCATCAATATATCCTGCCCAGTCTACATCTGTATAAACCTTCAAATCAAAGTTACCTATATATGAATACCATAATCCATAGTCAATAGTACCTTTCAAATATCTGAATATCCTTTTGGTTGCTATCAAGTGTGTCTCCTTTTGATTCTTCTGAAATATGGCAACTACAACAACTACATGAGCAATATCCGGTCTACTGTGAATAACATAATGAAGTTTCCCTATCATTGATCTGTACTCCTTTTCATCAACAAATGCGGCATCATCCTCCTTGGACAATTTACAACCTATGACCATTGGTGTCCCAACTAGTTTAGAGTCACTCATTCCAAATATCTTCAATACCTCTTTCCCATACTTAGACTGTGTGATAAAAATACCACTCTTCATCTGCTAAATTTGCAAACCTATGAATAATTTTATCTCTCCTACTAGAGACATTTCAAATTCACTTTTCATCTCATTTGCAAAGTTATCACTCATGTCATCATTGCCTCCAAATATGATATCATCTACAAACACTTCACTAACCAGTATCTTATCTCCTTTAGATTTGAGATTTATATTGTTGTCTTCACTAGTTCTTTGAAAACCTATCTTCAACAGGTGTGAATGTAGCCTTTCATACCATGCTCTTTTTTCTTCCTTCAAACCATATAGTGCCTTGTGCAATTTACACACCATATCCTTTGCATCAATCAAAGCATAACCATCTGGCTACTCAATTTATACTTGTTCTTCTAGTATTCCATTTAGAAATGCTGACTTCACATCCATCTGATATAATTTGAATCCCTTATATGTTGTAAATGCAGGTAGAGTCCTAACACCTTCCAATCTAGCAACTGGTACAAATGTCTTGCCATAGTCTTCTCCTTCTTGTGCATAACCTTTGCATACCAATATAGCTTTGTTTCTGACTACTACTCCATTTTCATTCAGTTTATTCCTGAATACCCATTTAGTACCTATCACATTTTTATTCACTATTCTGGGTACTAGGGTCCATGTATTATTCTTCTCAATTTGGTCAAGCTCCTCTTCCATAGCTTTAATCCAGTGATCATCTCCAACTACTTCCTTAGCAGTTCTAGGCTCAATAGTGGAGATCATGCAAGAATTCCCTCTAATTATTCTTCTGGTTAACACTCTAGCATCTTTATCTCGAATAATCTAGTTAGGGTTATTATTGAGTCTCACATACCTTGGAATGACATGATCATTATCTTCAGGTTCTTCTTCTCACTATCATCATCTTTTTCTGAATCTACCTGTAGACGTATAAAAATGACCATATTCCTAAATGAATATTTAATGTTCATTTTATTCTCATTGCTCAATTTAGTTAAATATAATTTAATTAAATCACCCACATTCTTCTATTTAATTAAATAAATTATTCAATTTATTTATTTAAATTCACTTAAGCCCTTTATATCATTTTATTTAATTAAATACCTTCTCTCTACTTTTTAATTAAATTTACATTTAATTAAATAGTTCACCCTAATTAAATAAATCTAATTTATTTAAATCCCCAACTTGCAACCAAATTAAAATAAAGCAATTTATTTTAAATCCTATTATTCCTCACCCACTTGCATTTTCCTACATCTCCCACTTGCCTCCTAACCCTCTTCCTAAATTCTTCTAGAATACCTCTAATCCTAATCAATTATCCCCTTTCCCTTAATTTGAGGAGGTCACTTCTCAAATTTGGAGTAAAGTCTTCCAAAGGCATTAAAGCCTTTATGCCTTCAACAAGCTAACTTGTTGAAAACCCTCAAATTTGGAAGGACTCTTACAAGTTTGTCCCCAAAGTCTTCAAACCATTAATGGTTAACTAACCCTTAGTGGCATGGTTAGAGAATTTTTGCCTAACTCAACCTTCATCTAACCCAGGGGTCTCATCAAGCATTTATTTCTTTGACCATGGTTATTCCTTTAACCTTTGCACAAGAGTTTATCCTTTGGGTAAAAGCTTTATCCAATGGATAACCTTAACCTAACGTTAACCTTTACCCTCTAAGGTAAACTTCATGTCTTCTCAAGCATTTAATGCTTCTTACCTCTCCTCTCGAGCAATCTTATGTTGACAACTGTCACCATTTCATTGGTGAGAATTGAAAACATGGATTGATAGCTTTCAATCCTGACCCTTCATTAGATCCTTCAATCTTGATGATCCATTGCCATGTTTCTTCTATAAATAGAGCCCTCATTCCTCCATTTTCCATGATCCAATTCTTTAGCATCATACTTATACTTAATTTTAGCCTCTCTTTGCAATATAAATTAATCTAATAAGCATTTTAGAGTATTTCTATTATCATTAGCTTAAATCACATTACTAGTATATCATGTTAGGATAATATTTTACTAACCTTGTCATCTTATTATCTAGTTTAGTTCATTTACTAAAACGATGCATAAATAGGATGTATTCATATTAAATTCGATCAAAAGCATCCCTCGTTCTTGCATTCGTCATCCCTAAGTCACTTTTCTTAGTGATCTGAGAGAAAAGGCATTGGCTTGAGGGACCTTGTGAGATAGAGAACCATGGAACACTCCTTGGGAAGTTGAGCCATTCCTCATGGCTCCATAACTTGCACCAAGAGTCCCATGGGTGTGTGGGCAGGTCCTTGAAATATTTTCACATTTTGGATTTCATCGAACCACTTTTCCCGCATAAATTTCTGGCACCCACCGTGGAACATAACCCCATTGATCAAATCAGTTTTTGAATTTGACCACTTTTGTAGGTAAGCAGGAAACAAGAATCAATGCGTAGGGAACATTTCTTAGTGCATGTGGTTAACATTCCAGTGCATCTGGTATACTGTTCGGCACATGGAACTAATATCCTAGCGCATGGAGAGCCTCACTTAGCACATAGCATTCTTAAATTTTTTTCTATAGGTTTCAGCGAGGGAACTTAACTGTATAGCGCATTTGGAAAATAGCTTAGCGCGTCGGGTCTGTCTGATAGTGCATTCGGGTAATTCTATAGCACATACAAAGTTTTTAGCACATCATAGATAGAGAAAAAGAAATACTTTGTAACTGAGATTAGAATTAGACTTGTGAAAGTCCACAAAGCCAGTATTTTGCTAACAGATTTAATTGTTTTTGTAATATTTCTGACAGTTTCATTGCAGGATTTGGGAGTTCATTTTTTTTTAAAGTTATGGTTTAAAGTACTTTGAAGTTTTTACTAACTTAGCTAAGTTAGTTAAAAATTTGAATTCTTTTAATTCTTGTTTAAAGATAAAATTGAACTCACACCTCATTTGGGCACTTAAAAAGAACCACAACAAAAATCTTTCCTTTCTTTCATAGGAGAAAACTTTCCTTTGGGTTACTAAAAAGAGCATACAAACTTTCTATTTTTGAAAAAAGAGCTTGGAAAAGAACCTCACCATCCTTTGGTGCATAAAAGGATCAATCTTTTAAATTTTTGCAAGGAAAAAGAATCACACTTGTCTAAATTTTGTTTTCAAGTTAAAGAGGGAAGTTCTTCCCCTTTTGTCGATTTCTTTTGTTGACCAGGTTCCTTTACTAGCTCAGATAATCACTGATTTGATGGGATAAAATGAACACCATGTTTTTGTTGAGCAATATCTCCATATAGATTTTACCAAATCATTGCAATAAAAGGTTAAAAAGAACACTTGTGTGCTTTGATTCGAAAGTGGAAGGAACATTCTCTCCCCTTAATTAGGTGATCAAAAAGCTAGCCAATCTTATGCTTTCAGTGTTTAATGCATTAGAACCTTTAGCAGGCCCGCCCTCCTGAGGAGTTGAACAACTCTTAAATCCATTCTTTGGCCGGTGTGAGGGAAATGACCTAAGTGGGGAATGACTTTGACACCAAGTGTTCCAACCCACTATAGTCAAAAGTGGAAAGTGACAAAAGTCCTTTTCAACGATTGCACATAGCGATTAGCCTTCCCCTAGTATCTTTACAATACTTAAAGCCTTTAATCTAAAGGTTGGGAAGCATTCTGAGGGAGTTTATCACTAACGACCGAACGAGAAGCCTGATTACAAACTTTAGCATTAGAAACTTTGAGTCGAGTCAATATCCAAACATTTACAGTATCATAGTACAAGGGTGGGGAAGAATCCACCCCCAAGATTACTCACCATATATCTCCCAAGATAACTAATCAACTATGAAGTGATTCACTTTGAGTTAATTTCTGGCAAAAGGCAAAAAAATGGGCGCCCCCTAGGGGGTGACAAGGCTGTTTGAGCTGACAGAGTATCGAGACTAGTGAGCTATGGTATTGTCGATGACCTTTGAATAAAGAGTTTGATTGATTTGTATTTTCTATATCCAAACCTGTTGAAACATTGGGGATTTGAACACATCCTCGTAGAACATACACTCATTGTTTAGACTAGGCAAAATAGTTATCTCTTTTGTGTTGTGCACTCATTTCTTACTTCAAAAAATCATCCATCATCATTAAAACAAAGTTTAAAATCCCAAAAAACCACCAAGTCAAACTATCAAGGCAGTTTAGCGCGTAAAAGAAACATCTTAGCGCTTTGGAACCACAGATTAGCATAGACAAGCTTCAACATAGTGCATTTCTTATGAAATTTAGCACATAAGCAGTCCAAAACATAAACAGTTTTAACCTTAGTGCTTTTTGAGAACTTTCTAGCATGTGGAAACAACAACTTAGCACATTGAGACCAAACATTAGTGTGTTGAAGTCAACAGTTAGTGCATTGAAAGGACATATTAGCGTATAACCTTTAAAACCAAACAAACTCAAACAATCTAGTTAGTGCGTCACAGATGCAGTTTAGCACGTGGAGTTCATTCTCTAGCACATTGTGGAAATTCAGTAGCGCATTGGGTTGCTGGCTTAGCACATGGCAGAAACTAAGAAAAAAGGGGGAAAAATAGAAGCTTTTTTTGAAAAATCTAAAAACAGTTTAGGAAGCCTTCTTTCCTTATCTTGAAATCCATCAAATAGAAAATGAAAATCAAAGTATCAAAACTACTCCAAAAGCAAGTTTTCCGTAAAACAAAGTTGTCCAAATCCAAAAACTAGTCAAGAGATAAAAGCACATCTCTCCTATCAAAATTAGGAAATATCATCACACGTATCAAAATTTCCTTCAATAAAATGGATTTTTTATCCAAAAACATACTTGTTTTAAACTCCAAGTTGTCAAATCGAGTTTCCATATCGGGAAATCTCTTATTCCATATCATTTGACACACTTTGTCATGAGGGGGCATCTAAACCTTCATTTGATAAAGTAAAACTTAAGTTTCCAAACAAGATATCTTGAATCCAAAACAAATCAAAGGAAACCATTGATCACTTGTGCATGACTAATCCTCGCATTCTAAGAAGAAAGAGTATTTATCATAACACTAAGTTGAGGAAACAACAACCCAGTTCTCTGAAACTTCCCAAACGGAATAAATTTTTATACATCAATCACCAACTCTTCAAATATCATTGAACTTTACTCTATCATATGCGCTTGTATCTTGAAGACAAAATGAATGAATTTGACAAGGAACCATCAAGGAGTAGAGCATTCCGTAAAAAATCAGCATTTTGTCAACGCCTAAATCAAGGAGGAAAGATCAATCCAGTTTTCTTCCCCGAAGTGTGCATCACTTACAATATACCTCGATTTGAACCACCAACCCATGAGCAAAACATCAAAGAGGAGTTCGTTCCCTTCATCACAAAATTTTTCTACTAGATGCCCATTGTTACTCACTCTCAATGAAACAAAATAAGTGAAACACAACCAGAGTCCAACATGGATCGAAGATTATCATATCCTTTCAAGTATCCAAATCTAGAAGACACAGAAATTTCACTCCTCCAAGAGTGTCAAGAAAGTGCTTCATTTCAAAAACTTGTGGAAAAACTCATGGAAAATAACAAAGAAAAATACCTACTCATGCTCACAAGCAAAGGAGTTAAACTCCCTGAAGACTTCGATACTGACATGTTTAGAACAAGGTCTGGATATTAAGCTTATCAAGAATGACAAAGAGAGGAGGAAGCACGTGACCATGAACAAAACATACCTGAGCAAAACTTACCTGAGCAGAATTTACCCGAGCAAAACATCCCTAAGCAAAACATACCGTTGCACACGCCATTCCAAACTAGAAACAATGCAAGGGAAGAACTCTTCCCTCGGAAAACAAATACACCCTTGGTTTCTCTTACACAACAAATACAAATGCTGCAAAAATAGATGCAAGACATACAACAAGGAGAAACAATACGATATTCCTTGAATGAAATTTGTCCTTATCCTTTTGACAGGAGGTTAAACATGGTACCTTTTCCCCCAAATTCAGACATCCCCAAATTTGACAAATATGATGGGAAAAGCGATCCCCATGATCATGTCTGGGAATTCTATACCATGAGCCTAGAATTTTCCCATGATGACATTTATTTAATGAGATTATTCCCAAGAAGCTTGGGAGGGCAAAATGGTTATCCAAAATTACACCTTCTGTCAGATCCTTTGATGAGTTAGTCAAAAAATTCATAACTCAATATTCCTACAACATTCAACATGCCATCACCATGCTAGATGTCTGAAATACCAAACAAAAGAACAATGAAACATTCATGGTGTTCCTTCAACGTTGGTGTCGAATGGTCTCAAGATATCCTCGAGATGTGCATGAGAAAGAAAAGATGGAAATTTTCATCGACAATTTAAATAGCGAGATGAGTTACATACTCAAACTCCAATGCATACCATCTTTTGCTAAATTGATTGAGAATGGCATCCAAGTAGAAGAGGCATGTGTGAAAAAGGGAACATTGAATTTTTTCAAAGAAGGGACGAATTCATCCAACTCTAATTACAATAACCAAAACAACAACTTAGACAAATCCAGGTTTTGGACCCAAAACAAAAACACTGGAAATGAAAGAGGAAATGATCCTAATGATACGAAGTCCAAACAAACAGTGTTAGCTTTATTAGGTAATCCTTAGGCTACCAAAAAATAAAAAAGGTGTTAACCAAGGTACTAACACTTATGCACCAAATAACAATCAAGATCATCTTAACAACACCAGCAATACCCATGACAATAACACCAATTGAGGACCTAATACAAACTCATGAGGTAACACCAACAACTTTCCAAAACACGTCTACACACCATTAGGGCAATCATTGGAGTTAGCATTTAGAGAATTCCTGGCAAACAAAATTATCTCCTTACCAGCAATCAACAACTTTGAACCACAAATCAAACCACCTTGGTTGAATGACTCACACTTTTCTTTTGTGATTTTCATCACAACAAAGGCCATCAAACAAATGATTGCATGAGATTGAAGAACATTGTTCAAGACATGATTGATAGAGGTGATTTAACAATCGACGGTCTCAAGAAAAATGGTGACCATGGTGCCTTAAATAATACTCTTCCAAACTACAACAAAAATGGAGCTTCAACCTAAAACGATACATGTGGAGCTCGTATCAATCACATATACAATAACGCCATCAATCATATATCAGCTGAGAACAATCAAGTAAATGTCATTACAATTAAAGGCAAGCATGAACATGAATCCATCAATGTAACCACGAAAGCTCAAAAATATGTCTTAAAGGGACATACATCAACAACAAACACCATACCCAAAATTAAATATGATCTAGTTAGTCAACTATGCAAAACTCCTGCTCAAATATCTATATTGGAGTTGCTGAAACTTTTACCAAAACACAAAGACATCTTGGAACAAGCACTATTGGAAACAAATGTACCTCAAGATTTGGATGCTAGCAAATTCCAAGCCATGGTGGCTCACATGAAAAGGCCTCATAACCTTACCTTTTCTGAGCATGATAATATCTCATTAAGCCATCCTCATAATACTCCACTCCACATTGAAGTCTTGGTCTACAAACATCGAGTCAAAAGAGTATTAATAGATGGAGGAGCTGGACTCAATATCTGTACCTTGAAACTTATCCGTGCATTAGGCTTCTCTGAGCAATCTATTGATCCATGCAAAAAGATCACTATCAAAGCATATGATGATGAAGAAAGATCATCCAAAGGAATAGTAATGTTGTCAATTTAAGTAGGACCAATACAAAAGGACACTGTGTGCCAAGTCTTAGACATAGACCTCACATATAATATCTTATTGGGTTGACCTTGGATACATGAAATGCAAGCAGTATCTTCTACTTATCACCAGTGTTTTAAGTTCCCCTACAATAGACAGGAGATTTCTATATTAGAAGATCATAACCCGTTCCAACATTGTAATGTATGGGGGCAGCCCAAGACAATTTGGTTCCACATAATAGAGAAAAACAAAGTTCCTCAGCACCAGATCTTCAGCAGGAAAAGTCTAAATCACTATCTATGGATTTCAAGTAGAAAATAAAAATCAAAGAGCAAGGCATGGGAGAATACTCTTTGGAACCCTTGTGTTTAGCCAACTTACCAACATCGCCTAAATCTCATGGGTTACCTTCAGTATCGACACATAAAGCAACGCAACCCATCACCAAGTTTGATGGTAAATTTATCCAACTAGGTACACTAGCACATGAATCAGAGGAAAAGGACATCCTTAGTTGGCTATACAAGGATGAGGAAGAAGATAGAGCAGCTTCTACGGAAGTAGCTATACCAACACACCTATATGGAAAAGGCTACTTGATCATGCAACAAATGGGATACAATGGCAAATGGCCTATTGGCAAGCATCAGGAAGGCGTCACAAAACCATTAGATCCTCCTTCACAATTTTGTAAAAAAAAAAACATGATTGGGCTACGAACACACTCTACCACCAAGGAAGACACCAAGCAAATACCAAAAACCTCAGTGGAAGGCAAAAAAGAAATGCAAGGAGGACTCATGGCAGGAGACACTATTTGAATCAGCAAAAATAATATGCAAAGAACATGAATACCAGGAAAAAAAGAAACATCAAGAGAAATCAGTCAATCAAAAGACAGAAGCACCTCATGTAGAAGTACATCATATTCAAGAACCAGTTTCAAACAAAGAAGAATCCCTCCCTGATCACATCATTACTCCCCAAAGAGGGATAGTATATGAGCAAATGCAAAGAGTAGAAGCAGGATCTGATACAAAATTAGACAAAACTATCAGGCTTGTATCAATCATCAAAGACCTATTTTCACCCTACAACATACCAGTCCACAACACTGCCAAAATCTAGGACAATACCTTTGAGACTAATTCAAGTGAATATGAATGGGGCAGATGTTCTAATGTTATTGAAGATATTACTACAAATAATAGTCATACACCCATTTCTCAAGAAGAACAAGGCACAGAGCCTAGACTACTTGAATTTGGTCCACAGAATATCTATGATGCCAAGGAAAATGAGCAGCGACATTATGAGAAAGTTTACACAGAAGATGATACCATCAAAGACCTCGACAAAATCATTAACTTATTTAATATCCTGGCCAACCATGATGATATCTCCATCCTGACACTTACAACAACTGAACTTGACCCACCCAGTGACTCTTTACCTCTTATCTTTCCTGACCTCATAGACTGGGATGAACTTGAAAATCATGACATACCAATTTTCTCAAATGATGATTCCATTATCCATTACTTGTGTACCGTAAACCCTGAAACAAACTCTACCAATGAACAAAGTAACAACATCTATAATCAGGGGAGTGCCAAGTCTCTCAACCACAAAAATGAATGAAATAAAGGATATACTGCTGAAAAATAGTCAATGGAAGCAATAGATCACAAAAAAGTAAAAATAAAGGACGCATCTACAGGTGAAAACCTTTTTAAGGCACCTAAAGATGGGAGACTTGACACTCTTCCTGAACACTATCAGGAGCGATCACCCATATTGATGGAGCCTACTCAATCAATCAACATTGGTACAACAGAAGCAGCCAAAAACATACACCTAGCAGAATCTTTGATAGAGAAGGAAAGATCAGAGTTTGTCAAATTTTTCAAGGAACAACAGATCAATTTTGCTTGGTCATATGTAGATATGCCCAGGATTGATCCATAGTTAATCATGCATCACTTGTCCATTTCTCTAGGAGCCAAGCCAGTTAAGAAAAAACTAAGAAAAATGAATCCACATGTATCACTCATGGTCAAAGCTAAGTTAAAGAAACTATTAGATGTTAGATTTATTCGACCTATCGACTATGCTGAATGGATTTCCAACATTGTGCTAGTTTCAAAACTAGATGGCAGCATCAGGATATGTACCGATTTTAGAGATGTCAATAAAGCCTATCCAAAGGATGACTTTCCTTTACCCAGCATTAACATAATTGTAGACCTCACAATAGGCCATGCAATGCTATCACTAATGGACAGTTTTTAGGCTATAATAAAATCAAGCTAGCCCCAAAGGATCAAGATAAAACATCATTTAACTATCCTTGGGGAACATACTATTGGAATGTCATGTCGTTTAGCTTAAAAAATGTTGGGGCAACTTATCAACGCGCAATGACAACAATCTTTCATGACATGATGCATACCTTCATGGAGGACTATGTGGATGATTTAATAGCTAAATCATTTACCCGAGCAGAACATCTAAGCATCTTAGAAAAGATTTTTGATAGATTGGAAAAATTTCAAGTCAGGCTCAACCCTAAGAAGTGTGTCTTTGGGGTTACATCAGGCAAGTTATTAGGCTACATAGTCTCAGAACAGGGCATTGAAGTAGATCCAGCAAAGGTACAAGCCATCATGGAAATGTCACCACCTAAGAACATTAGTCAACTCAAATCCTTGCAAGGACAACTCCAGTCAATCAGGCATTTCATTGCTCAACTAGTGGATAAAAGTCTACCATTCAATCATTTTCTACATAAGAATGTACCATTCAGATGGGAAGCCAAATGCACAGAATCATTCTACCAAATCAAGCAATATCTAATGAACCCTCTAGTTCTAGTACCACCAATAGCAGGGAAGCCACTTATTCTATACATATCAACAATAGACATATCACTGGGGGAACTATTAGCACAAGAAAATTAAGAAGGAAAGGAATGAGCTACCTATTACATCAGTAGAACTTTGAATGGATATGAGCTCAATTATAAATTCATTGAGAAGGCTTGTCTAATAGTGGTATTTGCCTCTCAAAAGTTTTGAAACTACATGCTAGCGCATATAATCAAGCTTGTAGAAAAAATTGATCCTCTAAAATACTTACTCAGCAAAGCAGCTCTCATAGGCAGATTGGCTAAATGGGTGATGATTCTCAGCAAATTTGATATCCACTACATAGAGCGACGAGCTATCAAAGGACAAGTGATTGCAGATCAGTTGGCAAATGTACCCTTACCAAATAAACAACCAATGGAGATTGAATTTCCAGATAGGGATGTTCTTACTATAAACACCAAGCAATGGACCCTCTACTTTGATGGTTCCTACACTCAACATGGCTTAGGTGTTGGCATTCTATTCATCACTCCTGACGGGCACACCATACCACGATCATATAGGCTCATGTTTCCATGCACAAATAACATTGCTGAATATGACGCACTGGTTATAGGGATCAAAATGGTCATGGAATGGAGAATCACAGAATTGAAAGTCTATGGAGATTCACAACTAGTCATCAATCAAATCAACAATGACTATCACACGAAAGACGACAAGCTGCTACCATACAAATGAATGGTGGATGATTTCAAACAATATTTTGTACACATCACCTTTGAGCAAATACCAAGGTTGGACAACAAGGCAGCCGATGCAATGGCTACTATCACTTCACTACTACAAATTCTAGAGCAACAAAGTCGTTACGAGTTTCTGGTAGAGCAACTATTCTCCCCAACCTATGAGCATTCAGAATCCCATGTTATCTATGCCTTGACCGGTTCTGACTTTCTGTTATATGGACCGATATATGACTATCTTAAAAACAATATCCTACCTGTTGACCTATCTTGAAACCAAAAATGTAACTTTATCTGGCAAGCCGCCCGTTATACTCTCACTACTGATACCCTATACTGTCGAGGTCTAGATGGTACTCTTCTTCGTTGCCTTGATCGTAATGAATTTGACTCTGCTTTACAAGAGCTTCATGAAGGTATCTATGGCACACATTTAAGTGGTCCTACTCTTGCTAAAAAACTTCTAAGAATGGGATATTACTGGCCGACAATGGAAAATGACTCTTATCATTTTGCAATCTTATACATGCACCAGCATAGGAACTGCAGCCATTCACAACATCCTAGCCCTTTTGCCAGTGGGGACTGCACTTAGTCGACAAAATACATCCTTCATCTTCAAATGGACATAAGTTAATTATCACTGCAACAAAATATTTTACCAAGTGAATTGAAGTAGTCCCCATGACCATAGTGACTGGGAAACAAATTGCCTCTTTTATTCTTAATTATCTAATCTACAGAAATGGCATTCCAAGTTCCATCATCATAGATAATGGACAACCTTTCAAGAACCAAGATGTGTGAAAACTATGTGAAAAATTCAAAATCCAACATCGTTTCTCTACACCTTACTACCCACAAGGGAACGGTTAAACTGAAGCATCCAACAAAACCATATTGAAAATCCTCAAGAAAACAGTGAATGATGTAGGCAAAGATTTGCACATGCAACTCAATCTAGCACTTTGGGCATACAAAACTAGCATCTGCACACCTACGGTAGCTACGCCATATTCATTGGTGTATGGATCAGAGGTAATTTTACCCCTGGAGGTAGAGATTCCATCTCTCAAAGTATTTTTGAAAGGCCTCATTCCAGATGAAGAGTATCGAGTAAGCTGAATGCAAGAGCTAGAACTTCTAGATGAAAAGTGACAACATGCCTACACTCACCTCAAAGCATATCAGCAATGCATGTGCTGAATATACGATCATAAAGTCATCCCTAGGATTTTTAAAATTGGTGACCTAGTCCTCAAAGAAAATCCCAGAAATCAACAAGATCAGGAAAAGAAAGGGAGGTTTGAACCTAATTGGTTAGGCCCCTATGTTATCATATCAACCTATGGATCAGGTGCTTATCAGCTAACAAATTCAGAAGGAGATGTGCTCGACGAACCAACTAACAACATCCATTTGAAGAAATACTATACTTGAGCAGTCTAATGCACAAAAAAGTTTAAAAAATAAAAAATATTAAAAAAAAATAAAAAAAATAAAAAATATAAAAATTAAAAAAATCAAAAATATAAAAAAATCAAAAATCAAGAAAAAGCAAATAAAAAGGTACAATAAAAACAACTGGTGAAAACCTGGCAATAGGCGCTATTGTGAGAGGATGGATCCTCTATCTATCTTTACTCATGAGCCTTTTATATACACAATTAGGCACTATTGGCCATTGCCCAACACTTTATCAAAATACCATTCTTTAGGACATACTTAGCATAGTCACTGTCCTTGTTAATCCAAATACCATTTCGTCATCTACCATGGCTTGGTAATCACTATACATATTCGCATCCGGAGGTAAAATTAGCTAGGGGCAACATTGATCAAAATTCCATCCTAAATCAAAACTTGCAACAAACTTAGAGCATCCTATCCAACAACAAATCAACAATCACGAGGACAAACATTGATCACTTAAAAGGATTCACAACACATGATGGATGATTTTCTGAGGTATCAAATGTTTGCATCTGGCATGAAGTTTTGACTATTTTTGCACTTGAATTTTTTGAAACTATTGGATCCTCTACATTTTCTCAATGATACATCAAGCTAGAGAAAGTCATGGGGACTCCAATATTTTTTTAGTTTTCTATCTGTGAGGCAATCACTTGTACTGTGCAAATACTTGTCTCAAGACATGATTCAAAGCATATCACTGAAGACATGATTCCACTTTGCGCATACAAATGGTTTAATCTTGTTTGTTTATATGCAAGCCGCACTCAGGTCATCCTGGTTCAATTATACCTTGACGCTTGTGCTATCTTGCAAAATAAAAAATCATGTAAATTTTTCTCAGGTCATTATGGTTCAATTATACCATTATGCTTGTATAAATTTTCAACATATCATAACAAATCAATGCTCAATGATGATAACTACAAAGAAAGCAAAAACATGTGACTATACAGGAATGACAAAACAGAAGAATGAGGATGCTCAATTAGTTGCATATCATTTTACAATTAGTTGCATATCATTTTACAATTAGTTGCATATCATTATTATACATTTCATTTTCAAGATACATCTCACAAAATATCATTATCATACATCTCATTTTCAAGATACATCTCACAACATATCATTATCATACATCTCATTTTCAAGATACATCTCACAACATATCATTATCATACATCTCATTTTCAAGATACATCTCACAACATATCATTATCATACATCTCATTTTCAAGATACATCTCACAACATATCATTATCATACATCTCATTTTTCAAGATACATCTCACAACATCATGCATTATCACAACATATTCATCACATATAAAATCACATACATCTAAGCATGGCATCATTATCATAAACACATCCATAGCACATCACATGAGAATCAAGGAAAATGGTATCGTATATATATCTCAAAAATGATCAAGTACAAAATATGTCATGTTTGTCTCATAATACAACAAAATGATCAAAATACAAAGGAGACAATGTCTCTCAGGTGTGACTATCTTCTAAGGGTGACAATCTCACAGCAGATGTCCCAGCACCTGGATCTCCAGGTGGATCTTGTCAAGGTGGCCCAGTCACACCTCTACTCTCTATCCTCGACCTCATCTGCCTAGATCGACTGGATCTCATTGTTGTGAAACTAGGAACTCTGCGCTCTCGGGGCATCGCATCCTCATAGTGCCTCTGATAATACTCAACCTCCTTTGCTATATAGGACAACTCCCTCAGGCTATCTCTCATCAACCCACCCACAATCGTTCTATCAAAAGTCTCTACTCGAGCCTCGACTCAACTCGACCTCTCCAAAACTATATCCCGCTCAGTGGTCAACTGTGTAATCTACCACTGATGTGCCAGTAGCTGTGTCTACAAGTGCTGCATTGATAACTGTAAGGACCTAATCTGAGCATCCTCCCAGTGAGTTGAAATCTGAATCTGGAGGGGTACCTGTGTAGTGGTACCCCCCGTCCCTCTCCCTATCCTTGGCACTGGTGGGGGTAAAACATCTGACCTCCTCCTTTGGGAAGGCCATCTAAAATCATTTGTCTCTCCCACAACTACTATCACCTCTCCTACCCTCTCCTCACCACCAGCTCCAATAGCCAAACCTCCCCTCCCTCTATCCTCTGCAGCCCGCCACACTACTCTCTCCACTCATATCCCTCTGTCACCACTAGCTCCACCTCTATCCCCTCTTCTCCCTCGATCAAATCTCCCCCTATCCCCATACCGACCTCGGCCACCTCCTCTACCATCTCCACCATCATCACCTCCATAATCCCCACCTCCCTCATCCAACTCCTCTCCCTCCTTTCTCCATCTCCCTAGCCTCTCGGGCTGCTCATCCTCCTCATCATCAAAAGCAGGAATCATCTTTGCTAGATCTGATATCCTGGCCACAACATGAACCACAAAGAGTACTGCAAACTCATCGATCATCCCCACATCCACTATCCCATAGGAAAAGTTCCATATCTGGCCAGCTAGGTGAAAGAACTCCTTAACCACCGCCATGCTATTAATAGTGGGTCCCCACTCTGGTACATCCCACCTCCCTCGAGCATACAAGCATGCTCCCTATGGTATCCCCCACTGTCGTCCATACTGCTGCAACACTCGGTTGTGTAGGAATCTCTCAATAATAAAGGGCATTCACCCTATTAGAAATCGGGACATGTAGACATAGGGCATCTCCATCCCATCCTCTGCCCACACCTTGCAATCTATATACGGTCTCCAAATGACCATATCAATATCATCTAGCACTTGCCTCCAATGCTCTAGTTTTCCCAGCTTACACTAGACAACTATCCCTCTATATCCATAGGCATAAGCGCAACCAACTGGCCTATCTTTGTTCACAAGTGGCCTAGCTGCGGGAATATGCTCCCATGCCCACACTTGTAGCAGTGTGACCCTAGCTAATAGACTGCTGTATCCCAAGTAAACCACTTGATGCAGATCCTTGTATAAGTGGCCCAACATAACAGACTCCCATGCAAATCAGTGACCCTGTATCACCATGTCCTCCAGGACCAACCCCCATCCTACTGCCATTCCCTTTGACCTAGGGTCGGGACATAAGAAACCACCTATAAATCCTACCAGCACTGATGGTAAAGGGGCATGATCCAAATCAATGAACTCCTACTAGGGGATCTCATATCCGCAAACCATATCATCCTGTAATATCCAGCAAAGAGCATCTATCCCACCCTCCTTGGTCTACTCATATGGTAAAAGTGCACCTACCATGGGAATCCACAAAATCCGGTAGCAATCCTCAGGTGTCACTGTCATCTCACTTGTCACCAAATGAAAGGTGTTGGTGTCACTATGCCACCTCTCGGCCAAAGCTGTCAATAAACCCTGGTTAATGATATACCAGGGCATCTCCAACAAAGAGGATAGTCCACACCCCTCAATGATATCCCTGTTTGCCTGTGTCAATTGTGGTATCAATGACCACGGTCTCAAAAATGGCTCTTGTGACTACACAACCCCAAGTCGCTCCTGTCACAAACAAAACATGTCCAATATTAGTTTCCTCATCAAATCAATCCATATCAAAATCAAATTCATATCAACTTGAAACATTGAAAATCTAATCAAGTTCCTCATCAAATCAAATCCATATACATATCAAATCATATCAACTTGTAACACAACTTAAGTTTCACATTCATATCAACTTGTAAAACAACTCAAGTTCCACATTTATATCAACTTCTTACACAACTCAAGTTCCACATTCATATCAACTTGTAACACAACTCAAGTTCAATAGCCATATCAACTTGAAAAACAACTCAAGTCCCACATTTATATCAACTTGAAACAATGCATATCAAATCAAGTTCATATCACATCACAAATCCATATCAAATCCATGTCATATCATATCAATATCAACATCAACTTGAAACATTGAAAATCAAATCAAGTTATCTATCAAAAATCCCATATCAACACTCATATCAAACAAATTATCAAAACAATGACAATAGACACGCAGACTAACTATCACACCCATCTCGACAAAACTGGCAAACACCTACCTATCTTTCTTCATCTCATAAATCATCACCAAATCCTACTTTCCCCAATTTTCTCTACCCACGCATTGAAAACTTTTATCCATGTGCTACACTGCTCGACATGTGCTATCAAACAATCTCCATGCACTACCAAATGCACCCTAAGTGCTACCATGCACCTATGCACTACCCTGATCTATCAATGCGCCACCCAAAGCACCCTAAGCACTAAAACCCCCTATGCACTATCCTAATCTAGCTTTGCACTGCAAACCTACCCCTATGCGCTATGTCACACCTACGTGCTACCCTAACCTACCGATGTGACCCCCGGCTAACCCTAAGCACTAGGTCTAAGCAATGCGCTACCCATTTCCCCCTGCGTGCTATCCTACGGACCTGTTGTGCTAAACTATGTCTATACACTATCCTACCCCCCTCTGCGCTATCCTAACCTACCCAGATGCTACCCTAGTTCCTAAGACACAACAAGCTACGTTTTGTTTTGTATGTGCTATGGCTTCCACCAGATGCACTAAACTGTTAATTTCTGCAATAAAAAATGAAAAACCTGACTAAAAATGACAAAACAAAAATTAAGAAAGGGACCAAAAATGATAACTTACCCGTGGTCCATATGTGGCAGGCCTCTGATACCTCTGAAAGCGCTCGAATCGATGAGAAGAAAAGGGAACCGACATCTTGACTCTCTCCAAGTGTCACTTTCTCCAAAGTCAACAAGCACAAACGAGAAAAAATAAATCACTTTTTAACCTTTTTATAGGGTAAATGGAAATTAGGGTTACGTGGTGGAACATGAAAATTGCTCGTGGTCTCACTTCTAACCCTAACAAAAATCATTATCAGGAGATGAATCAAATTATCGCATTCAACATAGACAAAAAGTCAAAATGCAATCAAATTTATCAACTCAAATCAAATTTTCAAATTTTTGATTCATCTCCCGAGGGGGCATTATCAACATCATTTATCAAATCTAGGGCACGACATGAACATCTCAATCAGACATCACACTGATCATAATCAAATTTTGACGACGCGTCATTTTTCTTTGAATCAACATGTAGACACACATCACTTCAAAGAGGGGAAAACTGTAGACGTATAAAAATGACCATATTCCTAAATGAATATTTAATGTTCATTTTATTCTCATTCCTCTATTTAGTTAAATCTAATTTAATTAAATCACCCACATTCTTCTATGTAATTAAATAAATTATTCAATTTATTTATTTAAATTCACTTAAGCCCTTTATATCATTTAATTGAATAAATCATTTTATTTAATTAAATCCCTTCTCTCTACTTTTTAATTAAATCTACATTTAATTAAATAGTTCACCCCAATTAAATAAATCTAATTTATTTAAATCCCAACTTGCAACCAAATTAAAATAAAGCAATTTATTTTAAATCCTATTATTCCTCACCCACTTGCATTTTCCTACATCTCCCACTTGCCTCTTAACCCTCTTCCTAAATTCTTCTAGAATACCTCTAATCTTAATCAATTATCCCCTTTCCCTTAATTTGAGGAGGTCACTTCTCAAATTTGGAGTAAAGTTTTCCAAAGGCATTAAAGCCTTTATGCCTTCAACAAACTAACTTGTTGAAAACCCCCAAATTTGGAAGGACTCTTACAAGTTTGTCCCCAAAGTCTTCAAACCATTAATGGTTAACTAACCTTTTGTGGCATGGTTAGAGAATTTTTGCCTAACTCAACCCTCATCTAACCCATGGGTCTCATCAAGCATTCATTGCTTTGACCATGGTTATCCCTTTAACCTTTGCACAAGAGTTTATCCTTAGGGTAAAAGCTTTATCCAATGGATAACCTTAACCTTTACCCTCTAAGGTAACCTTCATGTCTTCTCAAGCATTTGATGCTTCTTACCTCTCCTCTCAAGCAGTCTTATGTTGACAATTGTCACCATTTCATTGGTGAGAATTGAAAACATGGATTGATAGCTTTCAATCCTGACCCTTGATTAGATCCTTCAATCCTGACCATCCATTGCCCTGTTTCTTCTATAAATAGAGCCCTCATTCCTACATTTTCCATGATCCAAGTCTTTAGCATCATACTTATACTTAATTTTAGCCTCTCTTTGCAATAGAAATTAATCTAATAAGTATTTTAGAGTATTTCTATTATCATTAGCTTAAATCACATAACTAGTATATCATGTTAGGATAGTATCTTACTAACCTTGTCATATTATCATCTAGTTTAGTCCATTTACTAAAATCATGCATAAATAGGATGCATTCATATTAAATTTGATCAAAATCATCCCTCGTTATTGCATTCACCATCCCTAAGTCACTTTTCTCAGTGATATGAGAGCAAAGGCATTGGCTTGAGGGACCTTGTGAGATAGACAACCATGGAACACTCCTTGGGAACTTGAGCCATTCCTCTTGGCTCCATAACTTTCACCAAGAGTCCCATGGGTGTGTGGGTAGGTCTTTAAAATATTTTCACATTTTGGATTTCATCGAACTGCTTTTCCCACATACACTACCTATTCCAGTTGAACTAGTACTACAACATTCACTTCACTAGCTTCTGGCTTCACCGGTTTTGGTTCCAAAATCATAATGTAAGGCTCATCTTCCTTCTTTTCCTTACTAGTTTCTTCTGAAATTTCAGGACACTCATCCACTTGGACATCAACACTGTCAATGATTCTCTATGTCTAGTTGTTGTAACATTTGTAAGCTTAGTCTTGGTGGAGTAACCAAGAAATATGTCTTCATCACTCTTAGCCTCAAACTTACTAACATAGTCACCTCTCTTGATAAAACATTTGCTACCAAATATATTAAAATAACTGACATTAGGTGATCTACCATACGAGTATTCATAAGGAGTTTTATCCTTACCTCTCTTTACCAATATCCGGTTTATAGTGTAGACAGTTGTGTTGACAACTTCTCTCCCGAAAGTTTTTGCTACACCTCCTTGTATTAGCATTGTTCTAGCAGCTTCAACAACTGACCAGTTGTTCCTCTTTGCAATACCATTCTATTGTGGTGTTCTTGCTACAGAAAGTTTCCTCTTAATTCCATTGTCTTCACAATATCTAGTGAATTCCTCTGAAGTAAATTCACCACCTTAATCAGTCCTCAAATACTTTATCTTCTTACCAATTTGTTTTTCAGCTAAGGCCTTAAATGCCTTGAACTTACTAAAGGCTTCTGTTTTGTCCTTCAAGAATGTGACCCACATCATTCTTGAGCAATCATCAGTGAAGATCATAAAATATTTGTCACCTTGAATACTTTTAGTCCTTATTGGTACATAGAGATCTGTATGAACCAAATCTAACAAGTGTTCTGCTGAGAAGGATTTTCTCTTAAAAGTTGAGGATGTCATCTTTCCTAACTAACATTCCTTACACAGAGAATTCACCGGTTTGTCTAACTGAGGAAAACCTATTACCGACTTGAACTTACTAACTTTGACAATGTTATCAAAATTTATATGACAAAATCTCCAATGCCAAAGCCAACTATCATCTATTTTAGCAATCAAACAGTTGTTGACTTTAGGATTTAGGTGAAATAGGTTACCTTTTTTCTACTTGCCAGTTGTAATTAGTTCATCTTTGCTCCCATAGATTTTGCACATTCCATTCTTAAATTCCAGTGGACAACCTCTATCATTGTGTTGAGCTACACTTAAAATATTATACTTTAATCCTTCAACCCAATAGACATCATTTGCACTGCTCTTTCCATTAAGAGAAATGGTTCCCTTTCATTTTACCATGCAGGGTGAGTCATTACCAATCTCACAACTCCTCCATTAAATTCCTTCAAAGTAATAAATTTACTTCAGTCACTGGTCATATGGTCTGAACAACCACTATCTTCATATGGTTTGAACAACCACTATCTATGATCCAATCATCAAAACTATCCATGTGAGAAACTAATGCATTTTGATAAGATGTCTCCTCTTTAATGAGAACAAAGTCAATGTCTTCATTATCATCTTCCTCAGATTCCTCATCAGTGATACCACCATCAACTACAATGAGACAATCTCTTTTGCCTTTTCCTTTGTACTTCTTGTACTTCTCACGCTTATGCTCATTGTCACCATTAGGACAGTTAGCTGCAATATGTCCAATATTCTTACACACAAAACACTTCAAAGGTAATTTACCAATGTTCTTACCGGTACCTCTGGGCAACCACTTCGCCAACAATGCTTCAAGCTCAATTAGATTGTCTTCATCATCGACTTCTCTACTGGATCTAGACTCATAAATGTGACTAACATCTCTTCTTTTCCTCATAGGCGGGTTAGAAAGTGAAGCTCTAAATGCAGATTCAGATTTCTGAGCACTACCATCATAACCATTTCATTCAAATTTGGTAAGTTTACCAATGATGGAGTCAAGAGTTACCTTAGTTTTATCAATAGACTTTAGCTCCTGAATGGCTGCAACTCGGATAGCATAGACTGGTAGAAGGGTTCTCAACACCTTACTAACCACTATGGCATCCTCCACTTTACCACCAACACTCTTGATCTCACTAAGTATATATTTGATCCTCTAACCATATTGTTGAATATTCTCACCTTCAGCCATCTGCATGTCATCAAATTTATCTCTCAGACTCTCTTCTTTGGCAATTTTCACATACTCATCACTGCTTGATTTTTCTCTTGTTGCTCTTTCTTTTGATCATTAGACAAAATCCCACTAGGTGTAGTATATTTTGTAACATGTTTCCAGTATTGACTTCCTAGACTCTTGATATAGATTTTCATCCTATCACTCCATATTTTGTAGTTTTCCCTATTAAACTTTGGAACTTATTTCTTCATCAAGACCACTTGCAAAGTAGGTGGAAAGGTCTGCAAAGTCCTAATAGATTCTGGTTCAACTGAGAACTTTGTGTCTCTAGAGATGGTGGAGAAACTGAAATTGAGGAGACTACCTCACCCTTGCCCCTACAAGGTCTCATGGCTCACGCAAGGGCATCAAGTTGTTGTGGAAGTGCACGCTTGGGTAGAATTTCAGATTGGAACCTATAGAGATAGGTTGATGTTTGACATTGCAAAGATGGATGCTTGCTATCTCCTATTTGGGAGACCATGACAATTTGATTTGAAGGTACAACATGATGGTGCTAGAAATACATATTCCATTACCAAGGATGGTAAGGTAATTGAGTTGCTACCTTTAATGGAGAGTGAGGAGGAAACCAAACAAAAGGAAGCCAAGGTGTTGATATTAGGAGGGAAGTAGTTCATGAAGAACATGGAAAATGAAGGCATGTTCTATTATGCCCTTATCCCTATTCCAACAGTAACAAAGGTGGAGAGGTTTGAGGATAAGAAAGAGGATAGATTGAGGTTGATTTACCTTGCAGTGTAGTAGCTACTAGATAAATATAAGGGTGTCATCTCTGATGGCATGCCAAGGTCACTACCTCCCACGAGGGACATAAACCATTGTATAGACCTTACACTGGGATCCAAATTGCCTAATAAAGTAGCATACAACCTCACACCAGATCAGAATGTTGAGATGACAAAATAGGTTGAATAATTGTTGGGATCTGGATTGATTGGAAAAAGTTTGAGCCCATGTGCAGTTCTTGTAGTCTTGGCACCAAAAAAGGAAGGCACTTGGAGGCTTTGCACCGATTCAAGAGCTATCAATAAGATTACTATTAGATATAGGTTTCCCATGCCTAGGATTGAGGATTTGTTAGATTGTTTGGGGGGTGCTAGATATTTTACAAAAAATGATTTAAAAAGTGGCCATCATCAGATTAGGATTAGGTCGGGAGATGAATGGAAAACTGCCTTTAAAATAAATGAGGGGTTATATGAGTGGAAAGTCATGCCCTTTGGCTTATCCAATGCACCTAGTACCTTTATGAGGTTAATGAATGAAGTCTTGAGGGATTTCATAGGGAAATTTGTTATAGTCTACCTAGATGACATTATAGTTTTTAGTCAAACCAAAGGAGAACATCTAAAGCATGTAGACCTAGTCCTAAGGAGATTATATGAAGAATAGTTAATGATCAACTTGGAAAAGTGTTTCTTTATGTAGGAAGAGATCATTTACTTGGGATTTGTGATCTCATATGGTGAATTGAAAATGGATCAAGAAAAGGTGAGTGCCATATTGTCTTGGCCTACACCTAGGATAATGAATGATGTTAGGATTTTCCATGGCTTAGATACTTTCTATACGAAGTTTATAAGAGGATTTAGTCATATTTGTGCCCCTATGCTTAACACAATAAAGGGAGGACAAAAGTGCAGATTTAGTTGGACAAAACAGATAACTCTTTTGAAATATTGAAGAGAAAAGTTGTAGAACAACCGGTCCTTGCCCTACCTGACTTCAACAAGATCTTTCACGTAGAATGTAATGCTAGTCATATGGCCATTGGAGTAGTGCTCAGTCAAGAGGGAAGACCTATTGCTTTCTTCAGTGAGAAGTTGAATGAGGAAAAGAGAAGATACCCATCTTATGACCTAGAGCTATATGCTCTAGTCCAATCATTGAAAAAATGGAGACACTACTTTCTACCAAAAGAATTCATAGTTTTCACAGACAATCATGCCCTTAGCTTCATAAATAGTCAAGAAAAGTTGAATCACCGGCACATGAAATGTGTAGAGACCCTACAAGCTTTCACTTTCATTCTTAAGCACAAGAAAGGAGTCAAGAATAAGGTGGTAGATGCTTTGAGTAGAAGAGTCCTAATTGCAAATCAAATTCAATTGGAGAGTGTTGGAATAGACTCTTTCAAAATCATGTATGAAGATGATGAATATTTTGGAGAGACCTACAAGGTATGTACTTCATTTGATGAATGGTTTCATGTTGAGTATTCTGAATTTTTTATTCAAAATGGATTGTTGTTTAAGGGTGCACAACTATGCATACCCAAATGCTCTATAAGACTGAATATCATCAAGGAAAAACATTGTGGAGCAATGGCATGACATTTTGGTCTTGGCAAGACATTAGATTTGGTAAAAAGACACTATTTTTGTCCCAAACTATAGACAAATGTTAGGAGATTTGTGTAGATGTGTGATCTACCAAAAGGCAAAAGGAAAGTCCACCAATGCAGGTTTATACCAGCCATTACCCATACCTTCAAGACCATGGGAAAGCATAAGTATGGATTTTGTTTTAGGATTGCCGAGGACAAGGAAAGGATATGATAGCATTTTTGTAGTGGTGGGTAGGTTCAATAAGATGGCACATTTCTTGCCATGCAAAACAACTTGTGATGCTTCTTATGTAGTAGATTTGTTCTTTAAGGAGATTGTCCAAATACATGGCTTACCTTTGACCATAGTCATGTAAAATTTGTTGGTCACTTTTGCAGGACCCTTTGGAAGAAAATTGGTACAAATTTATCCTTCTCCTCAGCCTACCATCCCCAAACAGATGGTCAAACTGAATTTGTAAGCAAATCACTAGGGAATCTCTTAAGGTGTTTGACTAAACAATATGGAGAAAGGTGGGATAGTATACTGTCTCAGGAAGAATTCTCCTATAATGATACAGTGAAAATGAGTACTGGTAAGTCACTTTTTCAGGTTGTCTATGGCATCCACCCAAGGGGTGTGCTAGAGTTGAGAGAGATACCTCAAGGAGAACCCATTAGTGCAGATGGAGAAAACTTTTCTACTGCTATACAAGAGATCCATGACCAAGTGAAGACTCATCTTCAACAATCTACAGAGAGATATAAAGCTCATGCTAACAAAAAGAAGAGAGATGTCCAGTTTGATGTAGGAGACTTGGTGTGGGTTCACTTGAAAAAGGAAAGACTTCCAAAAGGAAGATACACAAAGCTGATGCAAAGAAAGATTGGCCCCTGCCAAATCTTGAAGAAATGTGGTTCAAATGCCTATGAACTTCAACTACCATCTGATATTGGTTTGTCACCTATTTTTAATGTTTGTGACTTAACTCTCTATAAGTGTAGTGTTGATGCATGCGAAGACACAATGCAGGATATTGTTGATGATGACATTCCTAAACATGAACCACCAAAGTTGCATAAGGTTCTAGATACTAAGGTTGCCAAGTGAACTAGGAATAAATTTGCATGGAGTATTTGCTGGCTTGGAAAGGACAACTTTATACTGAAGCAGTCTGGATGATAGAGCAACAAATCAAAGATTATGGTGTAGACCTGCAGACTCTCATCTCAAGTGGCCTTGAGATTTCTTCTTTCGGGGAGTATGGTGCGGAAGAACCTCATAAAACCATTAAAGATGACATGTCATACTCTGATAAGGGAGGATAAGGCATTAATAATGTCTTTAGGATGTTTTATATAGGTTTTTAATCATGCATTATATGTTTGTAATAATGAACCTCATCTTGCGAGCCAAACTCCTATTTTGGCATTTGTATGAGCCAATTAGGACTTTTGGACAATAGGGGATTGAATATGTTGGTTTTGAGTGTTTTAAGATATTTTAGGAGGGGTTGAACTTGACCCAAGGTATTAGGAGGTGAAAGATGACATTTTGACAACTTTTGCAAAAGTTGTCAAAAGTTGTCATGAGCAACTTTTATGCACTTTTTGCATTTTGTAATTTGAAACTTTTCCAATGGATCTAACCTCTTGATTTTTGGTTGAGAGAAGTTGAGGAATGGTTTTTACACCTTGAGGATCTAATTTCCAAGGGGGGGTGATTGTACAGAGAAGAATTCTGATGCAAACAAACTAATAAAATTCTGAGTTTTCCTGTAGTTCTAGAGTTTTGGTCCATGGTACGATTCTGTATAGATTGGGATCCATTCCCAATAATGTGAATTGATTTGAGAGGAGATTTGACTCCATTTTGGTTTTTATTTGGAGACTTTATTGTGTGTGTTGCTCCTGATATTGAAGTCTAGTTGTAGGTACTCGAAAAACCAGGGTTTACCTTGGGTTTTTCCTCATTCATGGCCATATCTTGCATTTTACCAATCTGAGGCTCATGGGATTTGGTGTAAGGAAAGTATGGTCAATTTATTTTATATTTCCAAGAGTTTTTTGTAGGAGGATCAAGGGAGAGGAGTGTTTGAAGCAACCCTAGGTAGACATCTCTATGTGGCTACCTAGACCTTGAACAAACAAAATCACCTTGTGTGCAAATGGCGATGCTACCAGGCGTGTAACCTTGGAATCCCTATTGATTTATGTTTCCCAACATGTCCATGTGATTTTAACCCACCGGTTCATTCATTTGAGTATAGTTGCCTCACAAAAGTGACCTAATTAGCCCTTCTAGGACAGTCAAATTCCTACCAGCAAAGACCTTTATTTTCCATCCCTTGACCCTTCCTTTTGGGGGCTTGTATAAATTACAAAAAGGTGTTTGAATCCATAATTTTTATTCCAAGGTGTGTTGGAAAATCTAAACTTAATGTCCCTTTACCCTCTAAATAGGGCTACAAGCAACTAGGCCTCATTGAGTGAGTTTCTTAAGGAATTAGTATGAACTCTTGCCACTGGTGCTTTGTTTAAACTTGGGGAGTTTTGTATGACCCAAAACCAGTGTGGAAATGATTTGTAACCCTTGGAGGTACCATGAGGGTGTTGTAGCAAGACACCCCTGATTGAGTCAGTAAGGGTCTTGGAGATGGTCAGAAGATTGTACTAAAGTTGTAGAGCCTTGCCTTGATAGGATCCCATCCATGTGTTAGGGGGTTAGTGTCATACATTTGGAGGTGTTTGGTAGGTAACAAGGAGGGCTCTGCATCATGTTCCTAGTATTGAATTCCTAGACTCTTGATATAGATTTTCATCCTATCACTCCATATTCTGTAGTTTTCCCTATTAAACTTCAGACCTTCTTTCATCATCATGTTCTTCTAGATATTTACCTCAATATGTTAAGCTTAGACACTAGAGGACCTGAAATGCTCTGATACCAATTGATGGTATGATGAACCAATAAGGAGACAAACAACGACTGAGAGGAGGCAGGGTGAATCAGTAGATGTAAACTAACTAAAATTTCTCCAAACTCAAAAACAACCTCTCAAGTCAAACTCAAAACTAACTGGTTCAAAAACTAAACTACAAATTGCAATATCACTATCAAGTATACCGGTTGACTGTCATAATAGAATAATAGTATAATAGCTCTGAAACTCTCAAAACCATTTAACAAAAACATTCAAATACTTTACTAACAATAGTAAAAGCACATTTTAGATTACTGCCGGTCATCTTATCATATCTAAGTGGATTTAATAGTTAAGCAATTTAACCATAGAAAACATAACCAAAAAGCATTCACCACTTGACACAATGATTTTGACATGGAAACCCATATGGGAAAAACCACGGTGGGGATGAATACCCACAAGTATTTTGAACTCTTCTGAAGTTCGCCCTGTTAGAAGCCAAGCCTGTTAAAGCTTTTACAAAAAGTCCTGTTAAGAACAGATCCTGTTAGGAACCACCCAGTTAAGGGATTGACTATAATGCCCTATTAGAACAAACACCCTATTAGGAGTAACCTTAGTAGAGGATTTGAAATCCAAGCAAATAGATCACCTGATTAGAGGATTTAGATAATACTAAGCTTGTTATAGCTTACCCAGTTAAGAGATTAGACTGTTGTAATTGTTAGAGAACAATAGGGGTTTGTTAATTTGGTGAATAACACTACTCTAATTGATTAGATCCTTTTCATGCTTCTATCTTCCTTCACACATATTGCAGATACACCTTCTAGTTTGGCAACCAATCACACTTACATTTAACCAAAATTGCCAACACTACAACAAAATAACTCATTAACCTTATAAGAAAAACAATAGGTTGGTAACACATCACAAACCTAAGATCTCATAGAGATTACAAACAAATCAATTCAAGTATGACCATTGGATTACAAAGCTATCATTGCACATTGTTCAAGACAACCTCGACCACTCCTTGTTTATTGCTTCATCGATCCCTGTAACTCATCACACGGTTTTCACTGCATGCAATGTACTCACTCATTCCCAAGATAAAACCATTATGTCTACATGCAAAAAACCATTTGAAACTCTTCACATACAACATGCATATGTGGCATAATCATTACTATTCATCATTTGATGATAAACCAATACAACCGATTCACCAAGCTCCATCGGTTAGGGTTTAGCACATCAACATGTAGGGTTACTTGTTGATCTCTGTGCTTCTTAAGTAATACTAATTTCCTTCACTAGCTCACCTATCGGTTGCAAAACAACATCATAACAACATCATTACCGATTATAATTGACATCAATGGCAACATTATAGTTCATCAATGCAATGTTCATGCAAATGCCAACAATTTCATGGGTCTGGATGTGAGATCAAGAAAGGAAGTTTCAAAATTTTAGTTGCAAAAGGTACAAGGACTGATTGGAATGTCTAATTTTGAAGGATAATAATGGAGGAAATTGTTGTTTGACACAAATTTGTGAAGAATTGAATTAGATGGAGGTTGTACCTATGACTGAGGTTATCTTTGTTGCTATAGAAGAAAACAATGTTCCAAAATATAAAATTTGGATATAGATGGTGAAAGAGGAGCTGAATTCAATAGTAAAAAGATGGACATTAGAACCAATACCTAGTTCAGTAGACAAGAGTATGTCTAAAGACAAGTGGGCATGCATAAACAAGTTGAATAAAGGTAGTAAAGGAAAAGAAAAGGTCAAGGATGAAGTAAATAACTTTAATCAAGATGGTTTCTTTCAAGTCTAAAACAAGAAGGATTTTAGGAGGTCTTCTACTCGTACTCAAATTAGGTATTCCCCATTTTTCAATGGTAATTGTTTTTCATGCAAAATTTTTAGAAATAATACAGCTGTGTGTAGAAGTCAGAAAATATCCCTCATTTAGTGTGTAATCTTATGCTTACAATAAGGGTTGGTCATAAGGCTAATGAGTGCAGAAGTAGGATGATGTGGAATTTGAATGGTAGGAATGTTCAATATTTCAATGGATATTTTTATGCTAACAACAAAATTGGGCATAAGGTTGTTGATTACAAAAGTAATATCACAACTGAAAGTTTCAGAAAAAATGGAAAGGTCAGAATGAGTCGAAATGGTTTGCAACAAGATTTGACATGTTATAATTGCAATAAATTTGGACATATTGCCAAATTCTAAAGAGTGAAGAATGTGAAGAATTTTGATCCAGTAAAAAAAATAATAACAATGAAGAAAAGGAGAAGATGCAGAAGCTTAGGGTAAATAAATTAGATGAGAAAGATGAAAGTAAGTGTTTGGATGAGTATGTACCCTCTGGTGGTGTTGATTCCTCTTCTAGTAACTAGATAGTGTGCATTGTTTAAGGGGGAGAGAAAAATGAAGACCTTATGAACCCCTTGAAATTTGGATGTTGAGTTTATTTTAGCATGATAGAGGTTTTGAAGGTGTTTTTGGAGATTTCCAGATGGTTTTGTTGGTTTGAAGTGTTGTTGGTGAAGTATGGTTGAGTAGTATAGTAACTTTGGCCTAGATCTTGAACAATTGGTAAAAAATATATGTTTCCTAAAAAGGACATAGATAGCTTATGCTCTCAATACAAGTTATAGATCAAAGGAATGAGTCAACCTCATCATAGGTAAGGATCCAAAATACTATATAGGACTGATCAAGTTAATAGATGAAGAAGTAATTGAAATTGTAGAAGAGGTAGTTTGGATATAGGTGTTCCTAGAAGTAAATCATGTGATGGAGCAAGTTAGAAAGTGAATGTTGATGTTTAGATGAGGTAGAAGAAACAAAAGATAGTAGAAGACATAAATAAGATTAAAAAATAGGTATAAGTAGTGGTCCATCTATCCAAGGGGTTTAAAGAGCTCTACTCTTGCTTCTTAGATTGATGAAGTTGTTGCTCTCAAGGGAGCAATTAAGGCTGAGGTATTTTGATTGTATGAGAGTAGTTACAAAAGAATGGTATCCTTGTCAGGGGGAGTATTGCAAGGTAAGAAATAATCATAGTAAGGTTATGATTTGCAATGGTGTGCTCCTTGGGAAAATAAGTTTCAATAGAAGGAAGAGTTATTCAATTTTGTATTCATTATCTGTGATGTCAAAGAGGGTTGGAGAGTCTTGCAGAGTTCCCTTTGTCCTTGATGTCAAAAGGCAAGAGAGATTAGTTGTGATTTTAATTTTCTTTGTTGTTGGTGGTACACAAGTGTTGCCATCAATGATAAAGGGAGAGAGTGTTGGAAACTTGAGTTGTGTTGTCATTGATGTTACTATGTGTTGTAAATAGTCACAAAATGTATGTTCTAATATTGTGTTGGCCATTTGGAGGAATTGATTATGTGTTGCATTGATATTTTGTCATTGATGTCAACACTAGCTATTTTGGATGCTTTACCGACACCCTTCTGGTCTTGGTAGGATGTATGGCTTCTAGTTGGATTGGATCAAAGATGATCTGATATGCTCCAATATGGTTTGGTTATGAAATTGGCTTATTCATGATACTCATGTTCATATTCAGTAAGTTGGTTTTGGTCTGGTGATCGGATGCTATCCTATTTGATTGGAAGCTTGGCTTGTGGTTCTGATGAGGGTTTCATCGACAGAGATTTGATGAAGATCTTTGATGATATGCATAAGTGGTGTTGGTGCAAATTTTGGTATGGATTCAAGATGCTGATGGTGATCATGTTTGAGACTTGGTGGATGAAGATCATTGCTTTAGCATGTAGACCTATATTGGGTGCCGATGTTATCTAGGTTATGGACTGACTTAATGTAACATGTGGATTGGACCTCTGGATGTGTTTCCGGGATGCCTTATGTGTTGGATATTATTTGTTTGGTCTAAGGCCAACATGTTTTATAATTATGTAATTGGTTTATTGTCTGGTGGTTGACCTAATTGTTTATGTTTGAGGGTTTGTATATATATGATGTAAGATCTCATTGTAGATCATATGGATATGGTATGGGATATAGATATGTAATGAAAGAATAATCCAATATCATTTAGGTAGAGGATTTGGTCGATCATTGGAGATCAAGTTGGGTTTATGTAAGAGGATTTAGTCCTCCAGTATTGAGCTTAACCAAAACGGTACTCGGGCATAGGAGATTCTATCTTTGCAGTTCATTCATTCTTCCGGATTGTAGTATGAATTTCTATGTAATCAATGAGACTCCTTTTGTGATGAGAAATGCGCTCTAGGCTGTTGGCCTTCTTGCAAGTGCAGGCCCCTCCATTTTAATTCACATACTTACTACATAAGTATTATTTGATTGTGGGTAGGCTTCCCAAAGTGGTTTTTCCCTTTACCGGGTTTTCCACGTATAAATCTTGGTGTCATGTGGATGGTATTTATTATGTGATTATTGTTTATGCTTAATTGGTTTAACTTCTATTCTGATATTTTCTTTAAGCATTCCGGTATTAATGTTTTGGGTTTTGGTATTAAAGTTTTAATCGCTAAATGTTCTAGTAATCTATGACAACTGATTCACCCCTCCCCCCCTCTCAATTGTCTTCCGGTTATTTGAACTATCTAACATATTGTTGATTGGTCTGGTAATGATATTGAGTAAGGGTGAGGTGTTTCCGGAAGGTTGGTGTAGTGGAATTTTCAATATGAAATAAAGAGTATTCAATATCCCAGTGGAAGAATGCTTTGCATTCCTTCAATATGAGAAGATTATGGAGTGTGATTATAGATACAATGACTATGATCTGTGTATGTTGTACTATCAATTTGACAAGTCCTCTGTTGCTCAAATGATTGAGATAGTTGTTGTTGTTGTTTTTGACAGTGGGGTGTTTGTCAAAATTGGTTTGGAGAATGCACAAAACTTGGAGGATGTCTAGCATATGCAATTCATTGGAATAATTTGGAAAGGTTATGTTGTGATGTGTTTGGGTCCCCTCTACCTCCTGGAGTTGACCACAATAAATATTTTGGGTCCAGGTACCCTAGCTTATGTAATATTATTTATTTAGTATGCGGCCAACCTAGTTGAGAGTTTTAATGAATTATCTTATATATATAAGTGTGCGAATGTATGAAGTGAGTATGGGATGTTTATGAATTTATGTAAAGTGGATGTGAATGATGCACAAGCAAATTTGATATAGTAGAAGTGTGAAAGACAATTGTGAAGAGAGTTGAGATAGCGTTTGCGATCAAATGTGTTTTTCATGATATTGGTTGCTTGACATGGTGGTTCAAGGAAAATTTCATGATCAAGATATATTATTTATTTCAGTTAATTATCCTTGCACCTACAACAAGAAGGTGTGTTCCTTTTGGTTGTTTGTGTATCCCTTTGTATCTTTCCCTAAGGTTGTGGGTCTTAGTCTTGCAATTTCTTTCAGGGGCAGTGAACTTCTTGGCCTTGAGCCTAAACATTGTAATCAATTACTAATATTATGAGTGTGATTCTCACCATGGTTTTTCCTTGTTTAGTTTTTTCCAAGTAAATATAGTTTTCATGTGTTTTTTATTCTTTTTTCTTTCATGTTTCATAATTACAGTGATAACTTAATTGTGGTTTAAATTTAAATAGATTGGTAGAGAAGTGTTTTGAGGTCTATACTAATTAACCCCCCTCTTAGTCCTATGGTGTGTTCAACATAGCTCAAAATATATGATGCAGAGAATCATGAAAAACCAATCACAATTCTAGGATCATGTTGATCCATCCATAGTTCATCATTCTTCAATAATCAACCAATCAAGAATACTTAATCTAGGTCTCAAACTTGCCAACTTGCTGCCCCTTTGGATAGAACTATACACAGAGGTCTATAAATTTTTAACCAGAACTAAAAATCTCAATCGCTTCAGTCAAACTCTGAATAACTATATTATAAACAACATATCTAAAATTCATAAAGATCCAACGGTGAAATAAAAAGTTATCATCTCTGCATCAAGACCAATTTTGACTGTCATAAATCTTGAAAATGTATGCTTGCTGCTTGCTAGGGCATCATATTTCACAACAAATAATTAACCAAAATAAATAAATACCATACTCAAATGAAATCACTCTGAGTCTACTTTCATAATATGCAATTCATTAATTTTTCCAATGGTGAAATCATGAGATAAGTACAAACCCTTTCTAGCAACTCCATTTAAGACAGTTTAAAACCAGTTTTCACCAAAATCTTCATAACTTCCACAAATAAAAATAAAAATGCCTCAAATGAAAAGGAAATGAAATATGATTTACATATCTTTCCAATGCATTTATTTAGAGGTCTTAATAATCTCATATGAGTTCATACCATGCGCTGCAATGTGACTATTCTCAGGAAGTATCAAATCTACAATTAACAACTTTCACCAAAACTTCCATATCTTCTTCATTTATAAACATAATCACTCCAAACCAAAAGGAAAAGAAAGGTAATTAACATATATATATCTATCCATTATACATATACAAAGGTTTCCAGGACATACATGGTCGTATAAGGCCTAGAACCAACACAAAAATTGGAAAGCCAACCAAAATAACAATAGTAGAATGCACCAAAATGTATCCAAAATGTTCTCCTTTCTTCTCTATTCTTCCAATAATGTTTTGGTTCGACCAATAAAACATATTTATATACTCTTTGGTATTTATAAACCATCCAACTACCTTTATGACCCTTCATCTTCCCTTTTACAACTTTATGTGCAATTTTTGCACTTTTACATTTTTGCAAATGTTGCACTTTTGTAATTTTCTTGCATCTTTGACACTTTTTCCTAATGACTCTCCAAATTGTAAAAAAACCCCTAAAAATGTCCAAATAATCTATTTAATACCTTTTATGTACTTGATAGCCTTCTCATGGCCTTTTATACAATTTTGACCATCTTGACCTATAAGGGTCTATATGGACAACTAGGACATAATCAGGACTTGCTTACATTTTTAGGCTTCCAAGCCTTAAAAATCATTCTAAATGGATTCAAATATATTATAAATGACCTTCAAATATCAATTATATTTCAAATGATGAATTTGACCATATATTTGCCTTACACCATGGGTGCTCCTGCACCATACTACCGACCTTGAAAGATTTCCAAGTCTCTTGGAAATGAGTAACATGATGCCTCTGCTACATTCTGCTTCAATCAAGATTCCTATCAATGGAGTTTATACTGGCTACTTCCAATGGTGCATCTCTCATCTAAAGTCCACTCCTCCAAGCTGCGACAAACACCCAACAACTTCTGTCCCTCACCTGAGAGTCCTCTCTTGCCTCTCTCCCCAAGACTTTTGGCGACACACTGGACCTCCTTCTTAGGCCCTTTGGACCATCTCCTATGGCCCCCTCTGGTAGACCTTCCTGTCCACCTACTTGCAGCTGAGTGAACCTGCACTAAACCTACAACCAAGAAACTTTAATCACAAGAATCAAATAAACAATCTCATGGGCTAGGTCCTGGTGTGGATTGCCTCCTTCGGTGCTCTACCCACACACTCAAGCTCTTCTAGCTCTGATACCAATTTTATGTAGAGCATCATGAAAAACCAATCACAACTCTAGGATCATGTTGATCCATCCATATTTCATCATTCTTCAACAATCAATCAATCAAGAAAACTTAATCTAGGTCTCAAACTTACCAACTTGCTGCCCCTTTGGATAGACCTATACACAAAGGTCTATAACCTTTTAACAAGAACTAAAAATCTCAATTGCTTCAGTCAAACCCTAAATAACTGTATTATAAAAAACATATCCAAAATTCATAAAGATCCAATAGTGAAATAAAATGTTATCATCTCTGCACTGAGACGAATTTTGACTGTCATAAATTTGGAAAATGTATGCTTGCTGCCTGCTAGGGCATCATATTTCACAAAAAATAATTAACCAAACTAAAGCAATACCATACTCAAATGAAATTCCTCTGATTCTACTTTCATAATATGCAAGTCATTAATTTTTCCAATGGTGAAATCATGAGATAAGTACAAACCCTTTCCAGCAACTCCATTTAAGACAATTTAAAACCAGTTTTCACCAAAATCTTCATATCCACAAATAAAAACAAAAATGCCTCAAACCAAAGGGAAATGAAATATTATTCACATATCTTTCCAATGAGTCTATTTAGAGGTCTTAATAATCTCATATGAGTTCATACCATACACTGCAATGTGACTGTTCTTAGGAAGTATCAAATCTGTAATTAACAACTTTCACCAAAACCTCCATATCTTCTTCATTTATAAACATAATCACTCCAAACCAAAAGAAAAAGAAATTTAATTAACATATCTATCTATCCATTATACATATACAAAGTTTTCCAGGCCATACATGGTCGTATAAGGCCTGGAACCAACACAAAAACTGGAAAGCCAACCAAAATAACAATAGTAGAATGCACCAAAATATATCCAAAATATTCTCCTTTCTTCTCTATTCTTCCAATAATGTTTTGGTTTGACAAATACAACATATTTATAGACTCTTTGGTAGTTATAAACCATCCAACTACCTTTATGACCCTTCATCTTCCCTTTTACAACTTTATGTGCAATTTTTGCACTTTTACATTTTTGCAAATGTTGCACTTTTGCAATTTTCTTGCAACTTTGACACTTTTTCCTAATGACTCTCCAAATTGTAAAAAAAAACCCCTAAACATGTCTGAATAATCTATTTAATACCTTTTACGTACTTGATAGCCTTCTCATGGCCTTTTATACAATTTTGACCATCTTGACCTATAAGGGCCTATATGGACAACTAGGACATAATCAGGACTTGCTTACATTTTTAGGCTTCCAAGCCTTACAAATCATTCCAAATGGATTAAAATACATTATAAATTACCTTCAAATATCAATTATATTTCAAATGATGACTTTGACCATATATTTGCCTTACACCATGGGTGCTCCTGCACCAATATAGTTACCCTATAATAAATCAAGATAAATAAAGACACACAGCTTTAAGAACCTTCCAACCATTAATCTACATGAACTCATTCAAAAGACCTCCATATCATTCCTATACACACATAAATCTAGCTACTCTTTTAAGAAATTTGGGTGCCAAGTATGAAACCCATATACATCCAAAGATAAACATGTCTCATCTTAAAGATATGTAAAAACAAAGTAAAATATGATCCAAAAGTAAAATGAAATATCCAAAATGCCACAAATTCCCATCAAACAAAAATAAAAAATAAAAACGATGTGGATTTCTAAGTTTCTCATAGAAGCAATGCATTCCAAAGAACGACAAAGGAAGCATAAATAAAAAACCATATGGATTCCCAAGTTGCTCATAGAAGCATTGCATCCTAAAGAGAAAAACAAAATTGGCATCCAAACTTGTTATTCCAAAGGCTTCCTTCACTCCTCCATCTAAACATCTTCGGCCTTTAAAATCTATTTTGGGGCCTATTTCACAAAATTCAATATCTTAAATACCTTGTCATCTCCTTTATCCATTTTGGGTCCTTATATCTCCAAATCCAAAATATTCTTTTCCTTCATCACTCCACCACCCCTCAAGTTGTGTTCCAACATTGATCTTTCCAAAATTTCCATCCACCCATACACAAATATTCCAACCCTGCATCCATTATCCAACACCAATTTCTATCCTTCCATCCCTCCCATCCCATCCTTTTCATAAATCCTTGCCCATTCCCTCTTATCATCCATTTCATCTACCTTTACCATCACCCTCCCAATATATTTGAGCATTCCTTCAATAGTCATGGTCCATTGTAGCACATATTATAAGGCCACCATCCAAAGAATGAAACACTTAAGCCCTTCCTCCATGTCCTATCATGAATCCATTGTCTTCTAATAAAAAATCATCATGATGAAAACCTAGCAAATGGATATCATGTTTGATATATCAATCAATTAAATAATCTCAAAAATCCAAAAACATTAAATATCTCAAAAATCCAACAATATCCAAATAAAACCCAATCCATATCATATCAGTATCTATTCAAAATCCATCATCAATAATAAAATGTCTCTAGCCAAGACATCGACAATTTGACCAAACACAAAAAGGACATCATGCAAAATACTAAGATTAATGAATCATGCATCAACAAAACAAGCTACCAAGCTAGCCTACAACATAACAGATCAACTCCCTATCAGTTTTAGCATATTTATCAAACAATATGCCTATGCAAATATATCTTTCCTAGAATAGGCATCCTATCTGATATCATGCCTTAACAAATACATTTTTCCTACAATGGACATCCTATCAAACATCATCTTTATCATCCTATGAAGAAAATTTGGCAAGAAGATCTAAATGGTTGTTGGCTTGTTTAGTCTAGCAATTCTTATATTTTATTTGATTTATCTTATATCCCGTTCCTATGCTACTGAAGGATATCCACAAGTTATTAGAGGAATGGGGATGGATCATGATTTTTTATCATTTGATTATTATTTGTGGTTTTTTGTGATAATATTGCAGGGGTAATTAAGTTACTTATGAGTGGTTGGGGTCCCATTTGACATAATTAAAACATATTATGCAATTTAAAGGTTATCTAACACTCTATTTCTTCAAGATTAACTTTCTTTGTGGTTATTTCCTCACATATTCCAACAAGGTTCTATTGTCACTAGTTTGAGTTAGGACACTCCTTGTCTACAATGTTTTGTCTACACAAGGGGATACTCCTCACCTTAGTCTTTCCATACCTTGGTGCAATATATCCATTTGGAAAGTAAAAGTTGTCTATGATTATTTTTATATGCACTAGTGAAAATATAATGAAAGCTCAAAGACTAGTCTATTAATCATATTCCAACCAAATGATCAATCTCAATCAATCAATCAATATCATACTATCAATTCTAACTTATCAATCAAGCCTATCTCATCTTATATCAATAAAATCCTCTCCCACCAACTAACTTTATTTACTTGTTACTAACTTTTATTCTCACTAACAACTCTTCAATTAGTCCTCATGGTCACTTTTGTTGAGTACTATGTCAAACAAAAATAATGCATCAATTGCATCAACATGCATCCAAACACATGTTACACATTGGAATACATATAGGTTTCATAAAATTAGCATAATCATTGCATTGCCATATCCTACATGTACATTATTAGGACATAATCATCACATTGTATCAACATTAGAAAATAGGTACACATCTACATACATATCATCCTACGTACACATATTAGAGTCATCATCTTAGGTATCCATGTTGTCATTACACATCAATGCATATAGGAATATATTGTAGAATCATAAGCATCAAATAGATCATAAAAATAATAGGAATCATCATATGCATCTAATAAACATACCATAACACCATAATAGAATCAATACATCATAAGAATATGCACATAGACTCATGTAGACATCACAATAGATCATGCATAGAAAACCATTTATATATCACATAATCAAAGCCAAAAATTATGCATCTAATATGTATACAAAAAAAATCATGTCAATGTACTAAATTGGAGTGACTATAAAAAATGGAGCTCACAAGCTCAATCAAAATAAATAAGTGTGTGATACAAAGATGAAAAATCAACTAGTGTTGCTTCCACTCTCTATGTGAAAGTACCTCTCCACACATGGCCCTAATGGTCCTTTATGTGATCAACTAGCTATGTAGCTTTGTGCCCTTTGATTAACAGGTATGACATCCTCATATAGAGATCTCTACTACTGAATCTCTTGGATGGCATGTAATGACTAACTTGCAACATCTATCATCAACCCATCTAATATCTCAGTAATCTCACTATTGGCTGATCTACCACATGTGCTCACACAAGGTTTGTATCCCTCTTTGTTTTGAGTTGAGAAACCCAAGCCTATAGATCTATCATCTAAGCCTGAGCTTCTGGTTGGCCACCTTTACCTACTCCCACATCCTTTCCTCTAACAGGAACATCATAGAGGCCCCCATAAACTACCATATCCTCCTCCTTTAGGGCCTCCTAAGAATCTCCCTACACCTATCCCTGTACCTACCATGCCACCTATATTGGTACCACCTAAGGAACTACCAGTATAACAAGAACTTGTCTCTCTACACCTTTTCCACCTCCGCCATTCCTCCCATAATATCCATCTCCATCATCACCCCCACCCCTAACTTAGCCTCGACCTCAAACCCTTAGTCTCCTACCTTAGCTAAAAATTTGATGCAAACCAATTAGTATTGGCCTATTTTGAAACATGATGCTTATTGTTTTGTCAATAATTTTCATCAATGCTAGATTCATGGAGATCTTATGCATGCACCTACACAAGAGCTTCATCCTATTATAGCATCTTGGCCTTTCTCTTAATAGGGACATGACCTCGTAAGAAATTTACATACCTCTTCTTCTAATGGGCATAAGCTCATTATTATTGCCATTGAATACTTCACAAAGTGGATTGAAGCCATACCTCCTACCTTTAATACCCTAAACATGGTCACCTAAACCATGGGCCCCTAATCTTGACAACATCACCAAGGTCCTAACCAATGGCAATTAAATCAACCTTGAGCACCTAATTAATTAATTCTTCAATCATTACACAATAAGTTTCAATAGAAGGAAGAGTTATTCAATTTTGTATTCATTATCCTTGATGTCAAAGAGGGTTGGAGATTCTTGCAGAGTTCCCTTTGTTCTTGATGTCAAAAGGCAAGAGAGATTAGTTGTCAGTTTAATTTTCTTTGTTGTTGGTGGTACACAAGTGTTGCCATCAATTATAAAGGAAGAGAGTGTTGGAAACTTGAGTTGTGTTGTGTTGTCATTGATGTCACTATGTTGTAAATGGTCACCAAATCTATGTTCTAATATTGCGTTGGCCATTTGGAGGAATTGATTATGTGTTGTATTGACATTTTGCCATTGATGTCAACACTAGGTGTTTTGGATGCTTTACCGACACCCTTATGGTCTCGGTAGGATGCATGGTTTCTAGTTGGATTGGATCTGGCATGATCTGATATGCTCCAATATGGTTTGGTTATGAAATTGGCTTATTCATGATACTCATGTTCATATTCAGTAAGTTGGTTTTGGTCTGGTGATTGGATGCTATCCTGTTTGCTTAGAAGCTTGGCTTGTGGTTCTTGACGAGGGTTTCACTGACAAAGATTTGATGAATATCTTTTATGATATGCATAAGTGGTGTTGGTGCAACTTCTGGTATGGATTCAGGATGCTGATGGTGATCATGTTCGAGACATGGTGGATGGAGATAATTGCTTTAGCATGTAGACCTATACTAGGTCCCGATGTTATCTAGGTTATGGACCGGCTTAATGTAACATGTGGATTGGACCTCCGAATGTGTTTCTGAGATGTCTTATGTGTTGGATATTATTTGTTTGGTCTAAGGCCAACATGTTTTATAATTATGTAACTGGTTTATTGTCTGGTGGTTGACCTAATTGTTTATGGTCAAGGGTTTGTATATATATGATGTAAGATGTCATAAAAGATCATATGGATATTGTATGGGATATAGATATGTAATGAAAGAATAATCCAATATCATTCAGGTAGAGGATTTGGTTGATCATTGGAGATCAAGTTGGGTTTATGTAAGAGGATTTAGTCCTCCAGTATTAAGCTTAACCAGAACTATACTTTGGCATAGGAGATGCTATCTTTGCAGTTCATTCATTCTTTCAGATTGGGTTGGAGATGTTGATGACTAGAAAAGTACTTCTGGTGGATCTTTCTTTCTTGGAAAGAAGTTGGTTTCATGGATCAGAAAGAAATAGTCATGTACTTCTTTATCTACTACCGAAGCTAAGTATGTTGCTAGTGCTACTAACTATACACAAGTTTTATGGATGAAGCAAATGTTGAAGGATATAATGGTGGATTGTGATGCACCTGTAGTTATTCACTGTGATAACTCTACTGCTATTGATATATCAAAGAATCCAATATTTCATTCTAAGACAAAGCAATATCTATCATGTATAACCTTTTGAAGAAAAAGGTTGAAGAAAATGAAGTTAGATTGGTTTATGTGAACACTAAAGAGTAGATTGCAGATATTTTCACTAAACCTTTTCCCAAGGAATCGTTTGAGTACCTGAGAGACAAATTGGGAGTTTTTGCCCCTCTGGTAGAGACTTGATTGATGTGGTTTGGCATCAGTCCGGTATGCAATATCAAAGATACTATTCATTATGGCACTAATGTGGAGATGCTACTACTCAGGGGGAGTAGTCAGCTTTGTGATTCAATGGTTTATGTTTTTGCTTTGATATTTTTGTCAGATTTCTGGCATTGATGTCAAAGGCGGAGTGATATTGATGTGAAAAAGAAAAATTAAAGGAGAGAGATATATGTATAATTCAGAGCTTTACAAAGATATTATTCACAGGGGGAGTTTGGTATTTGTTCAAAATCTCATTGCTATAGCTTTATGTGAGAGATTGTTGGTTGTCTTCCATTGGGGGAGACTTGTTTGGCATTTCTTGGTACATAGATGTTTCTCACATCTAGTGTTGCCATAAATGCCAAAGGGGGAGATTGTTGGCCATTTTTTGGAATTTATTATGTGTTGCATTGATGTTTTGTCATTGATGCCAATACTTGCTATTTGGATGCTTTACTGGCACCCTTCTGGTCCCGATAGGTTGAGTGGTTTCTGGTTGATTTGGATCCGACATGATCTGGTAGGCTCTGGTATAGTTTGGTTATGGAATTGTCTTAATCATGATACTCATGCTCATATTTAGTAAGTTGGTTTTGGTCTGGTGATCAGATGCTATCCTATTTTCTTAGAAGCTTGGTTTTTGGTTCCGGCGAGGGTTTCACCAGCAGAGATTTTGATGAATTTCATAAGTGGTGTTGGTGCAGCCTCTGGTGGAGTTTTAGGATGTTGTTGGTGATCATGTTTGAGACTTAGCGGATGAAGATCATTGTTGTAGCATGTGGACCTATATTGGGTCTTGGTTGATCTAGGTTATGGACCGACTTTAATGTAATGTGTGGATTGGACCTCTTGATGTGTTTCCAAGATGTCTTATGTGTTGGATATTATTTATCTAGTCTAAGGCCGACATGGTTTGTAATTATGTAATTGATTTATTATCTGGTGGCTGACCTAATTGTTTATGGTCAAGGGTTTGTATATATAAATGTAAGATCCCATTGTAGATCATTTGGTAGAAATCATATGAATGGGAAAAGGAATGTAATGTGCGAATAATGTAATATCATTCAGGTAGAGGATTTGGTTGATCATTTGAGATCAAATTGGGTTTATGTAAGAGGATTTAGTCCTCTGGTATTGAGCTTAACCGAAACTGTACTCAGGCATAGGAGATGCTATCTTTTGCAGTTCAACACTTCTCTGAATTGTAGCCTGGATTTCTATGTAGTCAGTGAGGCTCCTTTTGTGATGAGCAGTGCACTCTAGGTTGCTGGCCTTCCTGCAAGTCCAGACCCCTCAATTGTAATTCACATACTAAATGCTAAAGTATTATCTGATTGTGGGTAGGCTTCCCACCATGGTTTTTCCCTTTACCGAGTTTTCCATGTATAAATCTTGGTGTCATGTGGATGGTATTTATTCTGTGATTATTGTTTATGCCTAATTGGTTTAAATGCTATTCCAGTATTAATATATGTGGGTTCTGGTATTAAAATTTTAATTGTTAATGGTTCTGGTAATATGTGACAACTAATTCACCCCCCCCTCTCAGTTGTCTTTCAATTATTTGAACTATCTAACAGGTTTTAATAAGGGTAATGCTGACAGTAATTTATATTATAAGATCACTGATGATGATATACTAATTATTGAAGTATTTGTTGATGACATTATTTTTGGAGGTGAAGATAAGTTGTGCATATAATTTTCTAAGAATATGGAGAAATAATTTGAAATGTCTATGATTGGTGAGATGAAATTTTTCTTAGGTTTGCAGATTACGCAGACTGACAAAGGTATTTTTATCTGTCAAACTAAGTATGCTAAGGAATTGTTGAAGAAATTTGGTATGAGAGATTCTAAACCGATAAGTATTCCTATGGTTACAAGTGACAAAATTGACAAGAAAAGATGTTTCTGCATAGATAAATCCTACAAGATACAAATCTATGATTGGAGGTCTACTTTATTTGACTCAGACTAGGCCTGACAATATGAATGTTGTTTGTATTGTTTCAAGATTTCAGAGTGATCCTAGAGAGAATCATGAGTGTGTGGTGAAAAGGATTTTTAGATACTTGCAAGGTACATTAGAATATGGTTTGTGGTACCCTAAGGATGATAACTTTACTTTATGTGTATATACAGATGTTGATTGGGCTGGAGATGTTGATGACTGGAAAAGTACTTTTGATGGAGCTTTCTTTCTTGGAAAGAAGTTGGTTTCATGGATCAGCAAGAGACAACCACACACTTCTTTATCTATTGTTGAAGCTGAGTATGTTGTTGCTACTACTAACTGTACACAAGTTTTATGGATGAAGAAAATGTTGAAGGATATAATGGTGGATTGTGATGCACCATTAGTTATTCACTGTGATAACTCTACTGCTATTGATATATCAAAGAATCTGGTATTTCATTCTAAGACAAAGAACATATCTATCAAGTATAACTTTTTGAAGGAAAAGGTGGAAGCAAATGAAGTTATATTGGTTTATGTGAACACTAAAGAGAAAAATGTAGATATTTTCACTAAACTTTTTCCCAAGGAATCGTTTGAGTACTTAAGAGACAGATTGGGAGTTTCTACCCCTTTGGTAGAGACTTGATTGATGCGGTTTGGCATTAGTCTGGTATGGATTATGAGAGATACTATTCATTCTAGCACTGATATGGGGATGCTACTGCTCAGGGGGAGTAGTCAACTTTGTGATTCAGTGGCTTATGTTTTTGCTTTGATATTTTTGTCAGATTTATGGCATTGATGTCAAAGGCAGAGTGATATTAATGTGAAAAAGGAAGTGAAAAATAAAAAAGTAAAGGAGAGAGATATATGTATAATTCATATCTTTACAGAGATATTATTCATAGGGGGAGTTTGGTCTTTGTTTCAGAACCTCATTGCTATATCTTTATGTGGGAGAATGTTGGCTATCTTCCATTGGGGGAGACTTGTTTGGAATTTCTTGGTACTTAGATGTTTTTCACATCTATTGTTTCCATCAATGACAAAGGGGGAGATTGTTGGCCATTTTGGTGGAATTGATTATGTGTTGCATTGATGTTTTGATATTGATGCCAACACTAGCCGTTTGGATACTTTACCGACACCCTTCTGATCCTAGTAGGCTGAATGGTTTCTAGTTGATTTTGATCCGGCATGATCTGGTAGGCTCTGGTATAGTTTGGTTAGGAATTGGCTTATTCACGATACTCATGCTCATATTCAGTAACTTGGTTTTGGTCTGGTAATCAGATGCTATCCTGTTTACTTAGAAGCTTGGTTTCTAGTTCCGACGAGGATTTCACCGGTAGAGCTTTTGATGAATATCTTTGATGAATTGCATAAGTGGTGTTGGTACAACTTTTGGTGGAGTTTCAAGATGTTTTTAATGATCATGTTTGAGACTTGCTTGATGGAGATCATTGTTGTAGCATGTGGACCTATACTGGGTTCCAATTGATCTAGGTTATAGACCAACTTTAATGTAATGTGTGGATTGGACCTCTTGATGTGTTTCTAGGATGTCTTATGTGTTGGATATTATTTGTTTGGTCTAAGGCCGACATGGTTTGTAATTATGTAATTATTTATGGTCAAGGGTTTGTATATGTAGATATAAGATCTCATTCCAGAATATATGGTAGAGATCATAGGAATGGGAAATGGATATGTAATGTGTGAATAATATAATATCATTTAGGTAAAGGATTTGGTTGGTCATTGGAGATCAAATTGGGTTTATCTGAGAGGATTTAGTCCTCTGATATTGAGCTTAAGTGGAACTGTACTCACACATAGGAGATATTATCTTTTGCAGTTCAATACTTCTTCGGATTGTAGTCTGGATTTCTATGTAGTCAGTGAGTCTCCTTTTGTGATGAGTAGTGCACTCTAGGCTATTGGCCTTCCTACAAGTGCAGGCCCCTCAATTGTAATTCACATACTTAGTGCAGAAGTATTACCTGACTGTGGATAGGCTTCCTAGCGTGGTTTTTCCCTTTACCAGGTTTCCACGTATAAATCTTGGTGTCATGTGGATGGTATTTATTCATGTGATTATTGTTTATGCTTAATTGGTTTAACTACTATTCTGGTATTAATGTTTTGGGTTTCAGTATTAAAGTTTTAATTGCTAATAATTCTAGTAATCTGTGACAACTGATTCACCCCCCCTCTCTCAGTTGTCTTCTGATTATTTGAAATATCTAACAAATATGACAAATATCCATAGGCATAATATCACACAAAACTTCACCATGATAATTTCTAATGTTCTATTTCACCAAACATTGCTCATTTACTAATATCTTATGATCATCCTGAATCCATTTTATCTGAGAAGGGTTAGGGTGTTTCAATATTTACAACTTCAAATAATTCATCATCTCCTCTGAAACAAGATTATCTGAACTACCACTATCAATAATTACTTTGCAACACTTGTCAGATACCTTACATTTGGACTTGAACAAATTCCTTCTTTGCAAGGGCTCCTCTTCATCTCCGGTATGACACAAAGCTCTCCTCATCATCAACAGTTCTCCATCTTCTAGTTTGTTAGCTGATCTGGTAGGGTCTTCTTACCAATGTTGTTCTTCCAATGTTTTCTTCCTTCTTACATTCAAAAACATGATGTCCTTCTCCTCGGCACTTAAAGCAAGTTCCTCTAAACACTCTCTTATCTTGTCTTTTGTCATCTTTTCCAAAACACTTGTTTTGGTAACTATCAGGTTCTCTTCTAAGATATAAATTTCTTTCATCCTTCTAGTATGAACTACCATCCTTGCTTACTTCCTTGTCCTTGTTTTGATCTGTATAGGTTCCTCTTCCTCCAAAATATCCTCTTCCTCCTTGAAATCTTCCTCTAGAAAGCCTTCTACCTCTACCTCTTTATTTTTTATCATGTCTTTTGTTCAACTTCTCTTATGCTTTCAGGGCATATTGGTAAGCTTCCTTAACACTCCACAACTTGATCAAACTGAGTTCATCTTGTATAGACATACACAACCCATTTAAATATCTATCAAATTGTTCAACCTCATCATTAGTATGTCTGGATCTGATATTCAATTTGTAGAATGCATCAGGTATACTCCTTCACACTTGCTTCCTTCTACCTCAGGTTCTATAACTTTCGAAAAAAATTCACTTGATAATGAATCGTCATAAACTTTGATTTAAATTTGGTAAGCATCCACTCCCATGAATTGATCTTCTCTTTACCTCTTCTCTTTCTATCAACCTACAAATGTTCCCACCAAAGTGATGCATAACCTTTAAACTTAGTACAAGCATATCTAACCTTCTTATCATCTGTGGTACCTTCAAAATCAAAATACTTTTCCATCTCTGTGATCCAATCTAACAATTCATCCGAATCCAATCTGCCATTATAATCCGGTGGATTAAAATGTGGTTTGGTATTTGTCCTCGACAATGCTCTTATAAACCTTTCTTCATCCAGATCATTCACTGGTGGATTTTCTACTTGTTCTTCTGGTGCTTCTTCTTCTTCATCTTTGCTCACATCTTCAATATGTCGACCTCTTCTCTAGGTTGTTTCAACAACTTCTAACCAAGCTATAGTTCCTCTCAACATTTCCATCACAATAGGGTATGCATTCTCACACATTCCACCATTCCTATTTCCTCTTTGCGCCATCTTCATGTCACTCCTCTGTAGTTGTAGGTCGGATCCACAATCTACCACCCCACAACAAAATATTTAGGACAATGTAATCTCTGGAATGAAATCTAGCTCTAATACCACTTGGTACATACACAGTTAGGAGGGACCTTAATGATATCTATCCAGATCGTGCAACATGAGTAAACACAATGGAAACAAGACAAGATAATGGAGGCAATGTATAATTGAATGAATTATTTCATGAAAATTGATTACAATATGTCGGCAACAAGCAAGCTACAAGATTTTTCTCACTAGCCTAATACATACATGCTTAATTACAGTATCGGTCAACTCTAGAACTCTAAATCTCTAGATTGATCTTCTATGTTTTCCCTACTGCATATGACATGGTAGATTACATTGATTTATATGCTGAAGTGGGATTTGTGTCGGTCCAAGAAGAATCAAATACTGATGAACAAGATGAAACGTGTAAAACCACTAGGTCGGCCTTCGCCAATGAGAATCCTCCAAAAAATCCATAGGATGAAGTGCGGACCAGAGGGAAGGTTGGCCACACACTAAAAAATATTGGAAACAATGAATTGAAGTTCCACAAGCTATGGAAATGATCTTCAAGACTCGCCAAAGCCAAAGTAGGTCCAAGAGTTATGGTGTTCTCAGCTAGAAAACTATCCCACATATCGGAATTGATAACTTGTTGGAAAAAGATCCAAACGTCCTATAGACTCGGGGAAGGGAAGATAATCATGTCCACAAGAAAGATTCATCTCTGCAAGATCTGGTGAGAAAATGCAAGAAAAATCCAAAAAAAAATGCTAAGCTACAAAATAGGAAACAAACTAAAAAAGAAATGTTTTTGGTTGATGCAAGATTGCCAAGAACCAGGGATGCTCCTACATCAGATACTGACTAATGTCTTAAAGAATCCATTGAGCCAAGAACTTCATGGATTATGCCCATGGGGTATGAGGTCGAAGGACATGTACTTGAGGCATATGCTTAGCACCTATTGAGAAAACCGGTGGACAAATCTAAGGAGAGATTTGGTAGATATAAGGAAAAGAGCTCGAGCCTGCACTCTCAATTCATGAAACTTGAGATTGATAAGAAGATAAAGGAGTGTGAAGGGAAGTTGGCCAACCTATCTCAATCTTATGATCCTCAATCTATTTTTGCGAGTAGTAGAGAAAATTAGGTGATATTTATGCTTGATAAAATCAAGAGTCTAAATCAGGAGAAGGATAGAATTGTAGGTAGAGTGGGAGAGCTAAGGAATCTAATCACTACCTGGTTAGATAGTCTATTGAGAAATCTATAGGATGCCCATAATGCATTAAAAAAAAGTTCTCCTAAAGACCTCAAAGAAGCAAAAATGCATTCATATCTATTTAGCACCCTCATATCTATTATGGAGAATCTGAAGAAGGGATAGGATGACCATTTGCAATCATTTAAGAACATTTATGCAAATATCTTCAAATTTCTGTAAGTTTTGTGAAAATTTTGATCTCCAAAATTTTGACTTTTTCATTGATGTCAAAGGGGGAGATAGGGGAGTGAAAAATGGTGTATAGTCTCAGGAGGAGTCTAGAGTTTGTAGAAGTTTTTCTTTTTGCAAAGTTTGTAGTGTATGGCATTTTTGGTATGACACTGAGTCATTTTTCACTATGTTGCCATCAATGCCAAAGGGGGAGATTGTTGGCAAGAGACACTACATAGTGTAGATAAGTGTGTGGGAGTTGTCATTGATGGCAACCCTTCTTAGACATTTCATCCAGTTTGTACAGATTCATCCTACTGGAAGTATGAAATCCGTTTTGCTTGTTTGGAAGGTGGAACACAATATTTGATAGTATGGGAGTATTTTATGTAGAAATTCACTTTGGTTGCATATTTTTCTTTGTGGTGATTTAGGTAGTTGGTTAGATGTCTGGAGTAGCTTATTCTAGAATCTTATCTTCCGGTGTTGTCCTTCGTGCAAGATTGAAGATCCATTTTTTGGCATTTCAGGAAAGAATAGTGCTATTTGGCTGACTAGTGATGTATCATGTTATGTGGAATTATTGGAATGATTTTGGTGATTGATTTTGTGCTTGAGGTTGTTTTTATGACATGTGGGTAGTGTGTAGTCAATTTTTTTGGTCCACATATCCATTAGGGAATGGATTCAGCAGACACATCTTACACATTTCATATTTTGCTAGTGTTTTTGAAGTTGACTTGCTGGTGAGCTAAATTCATGTTGAGGATATCTATAAGAGATTGGAAAGTTCATTTTATATGTCAGAAAGTATGCGAGTGGTGTGTATGTACGATTGTGCACAGTTTCATGTGCACTATGGAAGGATTTTTGCTTCGGATTAAAGAAATTCAGCAGAATAGAGTAGTGAGATAGTTGTACTTTGTGCTTAAACCAGAACTATCCCAGTAATTTGTAAATGCTAATTCATAGTTCAATCTTTGTGTTACTCTTTTGTAATTCCTTTGTAAGGCAGTGAGCCTTATGGGGTTGTAGCCATTATTATATTTGAGCAGTGAGCTCTAGGCAGTGAGTCTAAATGCATGTGCATTCTTATGTAATCTTTTCACATACTTCTAGTAGAGTATCATCTTATTGTTATGGTGGTAGTTTTATGTGTGTTTTGTTTATGCTTATCTTCCTTTTTCATTTTCATTAAGTGGATTAAAGGACAATTAAAGAAGGTTAAAAATTGCAGAACACTGATTCACCCCCCCCCCCCACAGTGTTCCTTGATTCCAACAAGTATTTATCTTAGATTGAACTCATGTTGATATGGTTATCAATTTTTGTTTGTGTGTGTATGTTGAATTTTTGGGTCTACAAGTTGTACAATGTTGTAGGAAGTCTATCTTACAGGATTGCACTTATGGCCTAGATATGGGTTGTCTATTCCCATAGACCCTTCATTGTTGATGCATATTCATATTGGTGGCTTAGTTTAGTCACATGGTTTTCTAATTTTGTTGTCATGTTGAGGAGGAGAGATTTTATTATCAAGTATAGTCATGGTAGCTCGAACCTATGTTGTTGGCTATAGATGTGATGCTTACAAGCTAGACACATTGGGAGTTACATGCTTGTTTTAGTGGAGGTGATCATGATGTCATAGATGTTCCTTATGTTTAGGGACTTTGGCATGACATGATTGGATTTGTAGATGTTTGATTAGTGATGTTTTGATTCTATTCTTGATTGGTTATGGTGGTGTATCTTCTTGTTTTAGGGTCATGGTTACTTTAGCTTTTGAGAGCTCATGATATGCATTGTTGATTTCTTTGGTTATGTGAGAAATTTATTTGATTCTCATGTACAGGATGATTTTATCATGATGTCATAGATAGCTTGGTTACACTTTTAGTAGGATATTTTGATAGTGATGATGTGGCGGTGTAGGATTCATTCCTAATGGTTTGTTTGTTGGTGGTTTTATATCTTCTTGGATTGGAGGTCTTGGTCTACTTGATGTTATTGATATTTCAGTTGTATGTGTGTAGACCTCAATGATCTTCATCTAGGAGATGGTTGTCACAATGCTATGGAGAGCTTGGTATCATGGTTCAATTGGAGCTTATGACATTGATGTTTATTAATCATTGGATGGTGGATGGTCTTCTTAGAGTGCAAATGTTAGAGTTCTTAGATCTTGTTTCTATAGAAGGTTCTCTCACATTTGCAGGTACACTAGTAGGAGATGGTGATCTTCATGACATTTGAGGATGTGGACATCTTGGAGGACTCATGAAGTTCCTCAAGGTTAAGGTGTGGTTTATGATTTTATTTGGCATGTTATCCTTGTTTGATAGGATGGTTGCTATTATATCATGGTGCACTCTTGATACTACTTTAGACCTTTGGCATGATATGGTTATTTGATATGTTCCTATGGAGAATTTTATCTCCTAGGAGGAGATTATTAGATCATGTTGTCATGTTTATGTTCCTAATTTAGTGGTTGGAGCTTTGACATTCATCTTGGTAGTTCTCTTTGTATTGGGTATATGATCATTTGTTTGATTACTTCATGTTGGTGCTATGTTGTATTTGGAGTTTGACATGGATTGATTGGCTATAGTATTCATGTATAGATGAAGACATAGGTGATGTTGGTATTCTCTTGTGATTAGAGATATGTGTTAAGATGTTTGATGGTTTGAAAAAGAAGGCCAAGGAGAATTAACCTGGTATGGACTTGATAGGAAATCATTCTTAGTGCGAGTCATGATAACCTAGATGTCTTGGAGAAGTATTATCATTCCCTTCTCTTGGTCTACTCAACAATTTACTACTTGAGAGGTATTTCCCATTGTTCATTTCAAGTGCATTATGTTTATGCTTATCTTTCATAGATATAGATCTTGAGCTATGGATAGATGGTTAGTTCTAAAGGATTCAATTTGAAAGATGTTTGGCATTGGCTATCTCCTTGTGCATTTGAGTTGTTATTATGATTATATTCATTGTTGATTTAGTTTGGGAGATGGTTTATTGTGCTCATAGGATCAAGAATGGTATTGGTTTTATCTTCTTGGTTATGAGAGGCTTACATCCATGTTGATTACCCGATATATATGTTTGTTTGGTTTAAGAGACTGAATGGGTTTGGGTGTTGTTATTGCTATCCTCTTTGGGTTTTATGGAGGAGATAATACTTGACATGGTTAGCATTTAGAGGTGTATGTAGAAGAACATGCTACAACTTTTGATTTGCAATGTTTCTCTCTTTGGTCTTGGTTATCTTCCTTGATGTTCAGTTTCACCTTATGTTGGATTTGAGGTTGTTTGGAGATGTGTATTCATAATTGCATTCATTTTTTTTTATGTGGGAGATGACATGGAGTTTCATTTATCTCTTCTCATTGTTGGCTATGGAGAACATGGGAGATTTATGGAGACTTGTGGTGAGATTTTTACTTGCAAGTGATTGGTTTACATGTTAATCATACTTTTGCAGATGTTCCTTGATACTACATGGATATTGTTACACTTTCTATGATATTTTGTTAGTGTATTCATTTCAAATTTGACATGACCTATGCAATAGGAGTTTCTATGTGTGTATGTGATAGTTATTGCACTTGAAACTTATGTTGGCATGTCACAGGGTGTATATGTTGATGGTATGAGAATTCACTTGATATGTTTTGTATAGAGGTATGGATAGTTGGATGTGTTAGAACTTTGTTAGGGGTGCTATTTTAGCTATGTTTATTGGTTCTTGATAGTTATCGAAGCATTGAATACCTTTGGATTGAGTGTTTGTGCTTGGGATATCGGTTGAGATGGGACATATCATTCATTGGGACAGATTGTGTGGCTTTCTTTTTGGATGGCACCTTCTATGTTTAGTGGTAGAGGCATGGTGGAGGGTGACAACATTCATGTATTAGATGGTGGTCACTTTATTTCTTGTTGCAGGTATATTGATGAAGCACATGGATCACTTTGATTCCATGATGGTATATGTGGCTAGAGGCATTGTTCCCTTACTTATTTCCCCTTATTAAATGTATACAACAAGTGGGAGAATGTTGGGAAAATAGGTGTTGTACACCTTGCATAATAATATTTATAATTATAAAATTTTATTTTATTATGTGAGTTGCACATGGACATGTGAAGTGTAGAGATTCTCTTGAAATATTTTTTAGGCCACTTGATGAGTTGTATTATAACATTGGGATATTATATTGTATATATTTAATATTGGAAAAAGTAATTTTAATGAAGTACCCAATATTAGATGTGGGGTCAATGATGTAGTCAACCCATGGCACTGGCACATGATTTTGTAGCACATGATTTTGTTGTAATATCACTTGGTGGTTTTGTAGGATCTTGTGTCTATAAAAGCAACCACAAGGGTAGTCATTTGGGCTAGCCAATTAAGAATTTGTGGAAGTTGGAAGCATGGCATGGGATGTGTGGTTACATGCTTGTTCACATGGAGTACTTGTTGATGGTTGGGGTTTTGAAAGCTTTCATGGCTATATTTGTAATGTTGTATTTTTTATAATACATGGATGATAGATGATTTTGGAGGTTGGATTTTTCCCTCCTGGGGGGTTTTCCAAGGTATAAATTATGTCATTTTTGATGGGTATGTTGTTTATTCTTTGCATATGGAGTATATGTGTTTATTTGATTGATATCTCAATTGGGTAATTTGGAAATTGTCATATGTATGGATGTTACAAGGCATCTTCTATTATATTTTTATGATGACTATATGGATTTAATGATGATTTATCATGCTATTGCATCAACACATGGATGACTTGTCCTAAGAGCATTATATTATCAATTAAAGGTATAAGCATTTCAATTGAGCATTTACATTCAAAAATTTCAATTCAAATTTCTATTTCCTATTCATCATTGTTATAGGGTTGTGTTAAATTTTTTATTTTCCAAACATATTGTTGGCAGTATGAGCTTGTATGGTTTTCATTGATGTCAAACCTTCTTATCGGGATGAATTTTGGTTTAGATATGCTCTTGGTTGTTGCAGTTGTGTTTTTTTTTGTAGATTGTGTTGCAATTTGGTTTATTTTGTGTAATAATGTTTATTTTGTTCTTGGTCAATCCTAAATTAAGTTTTCAATGATCTATCTCATATTTAAGGAGAGTGGTTGGAGAAGTTGTATGATGGATTGTGTGTGAATTGATGAGAAGTGTATGCGAATGATGTGCAAGTAGATTTGAGATTGGAAAATTACAAAAGTCAAAGCTTTGAAGTCGATATATTCAATGAGGTAATATGTTGTGACACTGGTGATTATCATAGATGTTTTCCATGATTTTAGTTGCTTGATCCAGTGGTTCAAGAATAATTTCATGTTTAGGAAATCCTTCTCAGTTTCAGTTCTACTATTTACTTCATTGTTGATTGATTGTAAGTCTTCCAATAGTAGATTGTATCTTGCCCTAAAGTAGTGAGCATCAATTGTGCAAGTCCTTGTATCTTTCTGAAGGTAGTGTGCCTTAGCCTTGCAAGTCCATCAGGTGCTATTGCTCCTTGGTAGTGAGCCTAAAACTTTGTAATCATTTATATTTATATTGTGAGTTAGATTCTTAGTGTGGTTTTTCCCAGCTTGTGTTTTCCATTTAAATCTGGTGTTTATGTGTTGATGGTTGATGTTCATGCATTGATGATTAATGTATTTCTACTATGTTATTTGATGTTGTTTATGATTAATTTGTTTTGAAATTTTAGAGTGTGTTATGTGTGTTTAATAATTGGTATTAGAGCATTGGTTCTTCTTTGAAAAACTTAACCACTTGAGTTAGATACATAATGGTGTAGGAACATCATCTTAAAGCACCAATGTTTGATGGAACAAATTTTCCTTATTGGAAGGATCAAATGGAATCTTACTTGGAGACTTTGTAGAATGGAGTCTGGGATATTATCCAGATTGGTTATACATCTCCTTCGAATGGACCTGCAAGTCTGGATGAACTTAAGGATCAAGAGACAAATGCAAAATCTACAAAAATACTTATCAATTGTCTGAGCAAAGCAGTATTCAGTAAAGTTAAAGGACTGAAAGAAGCTAAGGAGATCTAGAGAAAGTTGTGTTATGCATATGAAGGTGATCCTAAGACAAAGAAATCTAGGTTGATGAATCTGAAATAGAAATATGAATGTTTGAGAGTGGCAGATGATGAAAGCATTGAGAACTAGATACATAGAGTGAATGATACTAATGAGGCTATTTGAGCTATCAGTGGAACTCTAGAAGAAGGTTATGTTATAAGAAAGATTTTGTTTATGCTGACTAAACCATACAAACCAAAGAAGTGTGTGATTGAAGAATGTCATGATCTGAATAACTACTCGATTGAGCAACTCATCAAAATATTATTTTCTATTAAAATTGGAGAGATGGATGATATAAAAACCTATAGAAAAGAAGTTGCATTTAACATTTAAAAAATATCAGAAGATGAACCAAAAATAAGTGAAAACCTAGATGAGATTAAAGAAAACTTTGCAAGAAGATTGAAAAGAGGAAATGGGAAGTACAAAGATAAGTTACCCTTGAAGTGCTTTAATTATGGTAGAATTGGTCATTATACTTCTAAATATATGTATAAGGAAGACTACCAAAAATCTGATGATGATGAAAAGGAAAGTAGATATAGAGGTGTAAAGCGGAAAAATCGCGATCGAACCCTGGTTGTTCTCCCCTCTTCCAACTCCGAGGAGAGAGAAGGGAGGTTCGCTAGGATTCGATGGTTTTTCACTTAGGGGAGAGACTTTACATTCAAAAGAGGGGTTGAAACTCATAAGATCCAATCCCACGCAATGCAAGATTGGATGCTAAATGAATTTCAAGGGTTAGGAAAGCAAGGCTACCCTCTTTTGTAAAGAATGTTGTTAAGGAAATTAAGCTAAGCATGCATAGAAAGTCATAAAGATTCACTTATAAACTGAGTTCGGGTTATAGGATGAAGCTGCGGACCTAGAATTAGCAGTAAAATGTCGATACGGCGCTGTCCTGCAAATTTGAGCAAAAGTTGTCGGGACGATGGCGCCCGGCGCCACGGTCCTCCGAAAAATCCGCGAAACGAAGGGGGATCTGTTCATCTCTGCACAAGGATTCCAGATCTTCAATTTCAGTCGCGTACCTGCAACCTACACACAGAAAAGCGAAGACGATTGGGGAGTTAGGGATTGGGGGTTTGCCTTTAGGTCAAACCCCGGTTTTGGAATTAACCAAGAAATGAGCAAGAGCTGTAAATGTAAATGACTGTAAAACAAGTACTAATACCTTGTTCTAAGGATGTTGGTATCCTTATGTGTGAAGGTTTAGATGTTGTATGTTGTATGTTGTAGTAATATGTTGTATGTGATCTCCTCTTCAATGGTTGAATCCTTGTCTTGAATGCAACACTTAGCCTTGAATGGAGACTTGAAATGATCAATTCTTGAAAGAATGCTTGAATGCTTGAGTATAATTTCCACGCTTTGTACATATATCCTCTTCATCTCAAATGAGAGAGAAAAATGTAGTTTATATACTTGTCATTTAGGGCTGATAGACTGATTTTCCCGACCTTAGGCTGACCAGGGAAAGTTAATTTCCAAATTGCAAACAAAAAGACCCGAGCCCCTTAGGAAACCGGGCCCAAAATAGGACCCAGGGACCAGGGCGCTGGGCGCTCTGGTCCCACCTCCCGGGACAGCAGGGTGCAAGGAGGTTCAGGCCAGGGTGCTTGAAAAATGCAGTTTTCAGTGTCGTGAGCAAGTTTCAGGGTCTCCATTTAGGTTGCGTGTTGCGTCACCATCGTGAAGACCGAAATGCAGTCAAAATTGCAAGTGTCGCAATTTTAGGACGCTACATTTAGCCCCCACTTTAGCGGGAGTATGTATGCACATACTTCCGGTAAAGTACAAGGAAACAACATTGAAAGACTTTCACCACGTCAAGGAGGCAAGATACACCAAGCCCCCGGTGGACTAAGGATCTTACAACTTCGATTGACAAAGTAAAAGGGAAGATCGCGAGGAAGAACCATGACTGTCAGTAGTAAGGCTCCCTCACTATGAGTCATGCAAGAAAGATATCAAAAATTTTCAAGGCATGGCTAAATTTGCCAAGAAATTTTCAAGTATCTTGAAAAGATATGAACGGGATGTATGCCCCCCTACGTTAAAGCGATCGCACACGCCTCACCGGGGGTGATTGTTTTAACGTAGTGATACACATAAGAAATGAGAAAGGAAAGGAGCACGTTATCGCAAGGATTTAGCCCCCAAGTGTGAGATAAGCCCAAGGATAATAGACACAAAACACAAAGCACAAGGTGACTTCGCTTTCCTCGGGGTCAGTATGCTGTATGATAAGTCACGTATATATATCATATGTATGTATGCATAATTGTTCTTCATTCCCCAATCAAGGAAGGTCACCTAGAAGAAGGGAACACATGTGTTTTTTGAGTCAACATGAGAGAGATCGAGAGATCTCAATGCTTTGCATCGTCCTCAAGTAGACAACACTAAGGACGACAAATAGAAGAATGAGAATAACATATAGAAGAAGTAACAAAAGAGAGGGGGAGAGAGTCTACTATGCTAATGTAACTAGTCTAGCATGTCATCTACCCCCCGATCTTGCTAATCAATGTTTCGGGAAGGCAGGGAACACGCTAGAGGAGGAACATCCAACATAGCAGATGGAGCTATCACAAGATCCAAACAAGGGCTATGTTCATGTTCCGAGCCACATTGTTCTTGTCTAGGAGCTAGGATAAGTGCTTTAGAAAATTCATTAGATAAATGGTTATCAACATCAACAAGTTCATATTCACTATCAGAAGCAAGAGGAGTAACATTTTCATCATGAATAACATTTTCATCTATATCATCATCAAGATTTATAAAAATAGGATCTTTAACTCGCACCGGATCAAGACCATCATACATCTTATGTTTAGGAGATTTTGGCTCAATTTCCGGCTGAGGAGAAAATGGAATAATGCTTGTTGAAGGTGTTTTTGGAGATTGCAAAGTTTGAGAAGCAGCTGCCTGAGCTCTAAGACGACGCTTTCGTCGGCGTTCACGTGCAGAATGATTTCGTCTAGTCTTAGTAGGAAGTGGAGAAGACTGAGGAGGAGGAATGTTCTCATCCTTAGCACTTGGGTGTTTAGGTTGTGGTCTCTTAGGCTAGATAATAGGAGAAGAAGAAGGTCTCTTCTCTCTATAAAAAGAAGGAGGAGGAACTGCTCCATATAAAGGAGGAATTTTGGTTTAGGGAGAAGACCAAGTCCATCATGACGAGGAGGTATAGGTCTACTCTTAGGAAGTTTATTAGGTATAGACATAGTCACATCCATAGGGATGGTTGAGATTCTTCTTGAGGAAAGACATTAGTTTTATCTTTCAAAGGAAGAACTTCCTTCTCAAGAATGATAGGAATATCAAGTTTTGGTGCTCTAGGTTCACTTAGAGATAGGATCATATCTGTTTTCCACTTTTGATAAGATTTGAAAAGATGATCACTTCGCGGAGGAAGAGATTGGAATTGTTTAGGCCAAAAGTAATCAAGAGGAACACTAGAGGTTCTTTCAGCTGGTTTAAAGAGACTATGATTGACAGTAACAACTTCACCATTATGGGGAAATTTCAAACACTTATGAATAGGAGAAGCAATAGCTTTCATGGAAGATAGCCAAGGATAGCCAAGCTTCACACGAAATTGTTCGGAAGATGGAATAATAGCAAAGTTCACATCAAGGGATTTGTTATGGACTTCAATAGGCAATGTAATAGAACCAATTGCAGGAGAAGAAAATGCATCAAATAATTTCACAATCACATCTGTTTTGTCATAGATCACTTGATTCAATTGCAAAGTAAAAAGAAATTCTTCAGTAATAACATTAACCATGCACGAAGGATCAATAAGCACTCCACGGCAAGGTGTATTCTTGACTTTTGCAACTATGTATAAAGGACCATCAGGTGCCCTAATGGTTTCGCTAGAATCAAATGTGATGGAAGGTTCTTTAGGGATTTCTTGCTGCTCTACAAAGTTAATCACATTCGGAGTCATAGACACAAGACCATCAGATGAGAGAGAGGAATCATTAGTCTCAATTGCATTAGAGGTATGAGAAGGCAATGGATCAGTGAAAATCTGAAGATTTTGATTAGGAGGAGCTACAGATGTGTTGCCTTTATCATTCACTCCAGAAACAGAGATAGTATTATTATCAATCAAATCTTGAATTTTACCCTTTAAAGAAAAACATTTTTCAGTATCATGCCCAGGCTGACGATGAAATTGACAAAAAGCTTTGTTATCAAAATAAGGTGAAGTAATCTTTGCAGGATCAATTTGTCTTATAGGAGGAAGAGTAAGCACATTTTGTTCCAATAACTTATTCATAATACTATGCAATGATTCATTCAAAGGAGTATACTTTCTTTCTTTCTTGAAAAATTTAGAAATAGGAGGCACACCTGATGCTGCATTCACATAGTTGTTGATGATGTTTTCATTGAATTTGATGGAATCTCTGTTCGGTTTAAACTTCCCAAATGGTTGTTGACTGCTATCACCCTTATCACTCGGAGCCATAGGATGTGATTGTTCCATTTGACTCACAGTCAGTTGATAATTGTGAAGAGTGGCGCACAACTGTTGGAAAGAAGTAAACTCAAAAAACAGAAGTTTGTCTCGAATATCTTTTTGTAAATTAGAAATAAAGATTCTTTGAATATCATTGTCAGGCACTGGAAAAGAAATTTGAGCATACAAATGCTTATATCTACTAATGAAATCAGTCACTTTTTCTTTAACACCTTGTTTACAATGCATTAAATCAATCAAAGTAACTTTAGGACTTATATTGTTTTGAAATTGTTGAATGAAAGCATTTGCAAGTTGTTCAAAAGAAGTAATAGAATAAGAAGGCAACGAGCAATACCATTGTAGGGCTTTGTCTCTTAATGTTCTCGTGAATAGTTTTGCAAGCAACCTTTGGTCATAAGCAAAATCAGTACAAATTGTTTGAAAAGTCTTAACATGTGTTAGAGGATCTCCTTTACCATTATAAAGTTCCAAATGCGGGATTTCAACATGTTTAGGAGGAATAGCTCGGACAATGTCAAGAGAAAGTGGGCTCGCAACATCAAATGTGGGCACACTAAACTTAGATTGATTCATAGAGGCAATTTGTTGCTGTAAAGAAGAGACAGTTTGTGCAAGATTGTTAATGGTCGCTTCAGTCGAAGAGTTCATATTGGATGTGTTAGATTGAGATGGAGGTGTTATGTTATTGAAAGAAGGTAGAGAGTAAGGTGGTGGGACTCTATGATAATTAGTCATAGGAGATGATTGGACAGGAGGAACACTACAAGGAGGAATAGAATGGTTAAATGAATTGCCCCCTTGCGTCATGTTCATTTGTGGTGATATAATAGGGACACTCATTGAAGGAATGAATGAAGAAGTCGGATTGAATGAAGGAAGAGGGTTAATTGAAGAAGAAGGGTTGCCCCCATGACTAGTAATCACGGGAGGAATGTCTTGTATAGAAGTAGCCATGATGTTTGATGTAAAGGTAGGTATACTAGCAATAGGAGTCATCAAAGGAATAGAATGATTGTCTTGTGTAGGAGGTTGTGTATAACCTAAGGTTTCGGTACAACTCTTCATAGGCATCACATTCGAATCCACAATGTGTGCAATACCACGCAAAATATCAATTCCATTCTTATCACTTTGAAGCATACGTTTTAGACCCTCAATTAAAGGAAGAGCTTGACTATCAGGGTATTCGTGAGACATCCATTGTCGAAAATCGTCAAATTGTTATCCAATTTCGAAAGTTGTTCTACAGAAACCTCATGGAGAGCTTCTTCATCATTAGGAGGATTAGAGAAATTACCCATGTCCTCGTTAAAAAGGCTATTCAAATTAGGTTCCATCTCCTCAGTAGTTAAACCTTGGAAAGACTTAATTTTACGGCTTCGTCTAACGGGAATAGTGTAAGTAGGGCTTATTGTTGTAAAACTCATGCACTAGAGAAGGAGAGAAAATTTTGAATTTAGAGGTAGCAATTTTCAGTAAAATCAGCCAATCTTCTGGATTTAAGCTGTTAAATGCAATCACAACAGTCTCCCGAAATTTCGGAAAAAATGTCCGGGACCGTGGCGCCCGGAGTGCAACACGGTCCCTGCAACTTTTTTCGAAATTTGCAGGGATGAAAGGTATGATGATTTTAAAGCCAATCTGAAAAAATTGAGTGATTTTACGATCTGTAGATAGGCCAAATTAAAGTTGCAAATTCAAAATTGAACCCTATCAAGATTGTCGAAAAATGCAAAATTTGAATTTTGAAAAAGAGAGGAAAACTGAAATTTTGAATTTTATGATTTTAGAGGGAATGTCAAGAGCAATGCAAATTTTGAAATTTGAAAATTGACTCAATTTCACGCAAAATTCAATTTTGAAAGCGGAAATCAAAGTTGTTGTAATTACGCACTTTATTTCAAAAGTCACAAAATGCAAGAATTTGAATAAAGCACTGAAATTTTTAATGAATGATAACACACTTTTCAGATTTAGGATAGTAAGAACACAATTTTGACACAAAATTTTAATTTCAATGATTTTTGAATGATTAGAAGCCTTAGACCAAGCAATCGCAAGACCAACTTTGACTGTAATTTTGAAAGTGTTATAATTGACAAAATCAGCCAAAATTCTGGATTTTAGCAGGAAAATACAGTAAGATCTCGCTCCCGAAATTTTGGAAAAAATGTCAGGGACGATGGCGCTCGGAGTGCAACACGGTCCTCGCAACTTTTTTCCAAATTTTCAGGGATGAAGGATATTGTGATTTTATTGCAGAATCCAAAGTTACAGCTGATTTGGAGATGTTTTGATTGGTCAAATTGTCGGACAAAGGTTGAATTAAGAGGGTTTCAAAAATTAGGGTTTTGACATTTAACCACTTAATTTTCAGAATTAAAGCACAATTATGAATTGAAAATTTGTAATAGAAGGACAGATCTGAAACAGGCATTAACATTTAGACATTTCGCAAGTTCAATTACTAAAAAGAAAATTTAGGGTTTTTATGCAATCACCTCTAAAATTTTGCAAAAGATCAAACATGGAAATGTAATCAATTTTTTCAGATCTAAGCATGAAAAATTAGAAAGGATGTTCACGTCGGGTTCACCAAAATGTAAAGCGGAAAAATCGCGATCGAACCCTAGTTGTTCTCCCCTCTTCCAACTCCGAGGAGAGAGAAGGGAGGTTCGCTAGGATTCGATGGTTTTTCACTTAGGGGAGAGACTTTACATTCAAAAGAGGGGTTGAAACTCATAAGATCCAATCCCACGCAATGCAAGATTGGATGCTAAATGAATTTCAAGGGTTAGGAAAGCAAGGCTACCCTCTTTTGTAAAGAATGTTGTTAAGGAAATTAAGCTAAGCATGCATAGAAAGTCATAAAGATTCGCTTATAAACTGAGTTCGGGTTATAGGATGAAGCTGCGGACCTGGAATTAGCAGTAAAATGTCGATACGGCGCTGTCCTGCAAATTTGAGCAAAAGTTGTCAGGACGATGGCGCGCGACGCCACTGTCCTCCGAAAAATCCGCGAAACGAAGGGGGATCTGTTCGTCTCTGCACAAGGATTCCAGATCTTCAATTTCAGCCGCATACCTGCAACCTACACACAAAAAAGCAAAGACGATTGGGGAGTTAGGGATTGGGGGTTTGCCTTTAGGTCAAACCCCGGTTTTGGAATTAACCAAGAAATGAGCAAGAGCTGTAAATGTAAATGACTGTAAAACAAGTACTAATACCTTGTTCTAAGGATGTTGGTATCCTTATGTGCGAAGGTTTAGATGTTGTATGTTGTATGTTGTAGTAATATGTTGTATGTGATCTCCTCTTCAATGGTTGAATCCTTGTCTTGAATGCAACACTTAGCCTTGAATGGAGACTTGAAATGATCAATTGCTTGAAAGAATGCTTGAATGCTTGAGTATAATTTCCATGCTTTGTACATATATCCTCTTCATCTCAAATGAGAGAGAAAAATGTAGTTTATATACTTGTCATTTAGGGCTGATAGACTAATTTTCCCGACCTTAGGCCGACCAGGGAAAGTTAATTTCCAAATTGCAAACAAAAAGACCCGAGCCCCTTAGGAAACCGGGCCCAAAATAGGACCCAGGGACCAGGGCGCTGGGCGCCATGGTCCTGGGGACCAGGGCGCTGGGCGCCCTAGTCCTGAGGGACCAGGGCGCTGGGTGCTCTGGTCCCACCTCCCGGGACAGCAGGGTGCAAGGAGGTTTAGGCCAGGGTGCTTGAAAAATGCAGTTTTCAGTGTCGTGAGCAAGTTTCAGGGTCTCCATTCAGGTTGTGTGTTGCGTCGCCATCGTGAAGACCGAAATGCAGTCGAAATTGCAAGTGTCGCAATTTTAGGATGCTACAAGGGGGTATGATTTTAAGAAAAGGATAGATGATATGGATAAAGGGAAAAAAAAATTATTTTATGGAGATACATTCATCTGAGGATGAAGATGGTGAGGACTCAAATGAAGAATCTTTATTCTTGGCTATAGAAGAGAAGAACTAGGATAGGTCTAGAAGACATGTTGATGATGAAGATAACAAAAAGATAGAAAGAGAAAAGACTTCATTGCATTCTAAGGTTGAACCAAGAACATGGATCATTTATTTCAAATGTTCAAATCATGTGACCGAAAATAAATATAGTTTAATTAATCTCAAGAAGTATGACAGTGGATCAGTGAAATTTGTAGGAGAGGAAGCTGCACTTATTTGTGGAATAGGAAGTATCTCAATTGATGGTAAGCATAAAATTCATGATGTTTATTATGTTGAAGGTTTGAGACATAGTTTGTTGAGTGTTAGTCAGATGTGCAATAAGGGTTACAAAGTTTTATTCAATAAGATTGGATATGTGATTAGAAAAGGAAAAACTAGAAGAATGGTACAAAAGGATGAGACATATCAACTTTGATAACATGATAAACATTAGTAATACCAAATTAGTAAGAGATTTACCAAAAATATCATGCCTACTAATACTATGTGTAGGGAATGTCAATTAGGAAAGAATACAAAGAGGAGTTTCAAGAACAAGGAGTATCCTACTTCAAGACCCTTGGAGATGAGTCATACAAACCTTTGCGGCCCAACAAGCACAAAAGGACTTAATGGAGAAAGGTATTTCATGTTACTTAGTGATGATTATTCTAGGATGACATGGGTTACATTTTTGAAAGAGAAATCTTAATCTTTTGAAAGATTTAAAGTGTTCAAATCAATGATATCAAGTTGATGATAAAATCAAGTGTTTAAGATCTGATAGAGCCAGAGAATTTACTTCAATTGAATTTGACAATTTTTTATGGGAAATATGGTATTAGAAGTCAATTTTCTTCTTTGAGAACCCCTCAATAGAATGATGTAGTAGAAAGGAAGAATAGGACCGTTATTGAGATGGATAGAACTATGATGGAGGATGCTAACCTAGATAATGTATATTGGAACTTAGAATTTGTGCATACTACTATTTACATTCTTAATAGGGTATAGTTTAGAGTATTTTAGAATCTGTAGGAGTAAGTGATATCAAAAGAGATGAAGATGATCTTGGAAATCCTGATACCTAAGAAGATGAAGGAATATTATTGGGATATGCTACAAATAGTAAGGCCTACTGGTGTTATGATAAAATATTGAACAAGATATTTGAGAGCACAAATGTGAAAGTATGTGTAGCATGGGATCAGACTGTCCCTGAAATTGTATAGGGACTGAATTTGAAATTATTATTGTTGTTACAGAATAAAAGACATATTCATAAGATAACAATGAGAAAGAGAGATATGATTGAATAGGAAGAATAAGAACTTGAGCAAGTGATTAAGACTCCAACAAAATATGTGCAAAAGAATCATTTAAAATATAGGATAATTAAAGACAAAAACAAAGAAGTTCAGACAAGAAGAAGTGTTACAGAGGTAAATGAGCAAGCAAACTACTATTTTTTTCACTAGTGGAACCTAAATCATATGAGGAAGCAAGAAAAGAAGAAATGGAAGAAGAATTGAATCAGAAAAGAAGAATCAAACTTGGGAGTTGGTACCCACACCAATGGCCAAAAATATGATAGGAACTAAGTGGGTGTTTTGGAACAAGCTAAATAAAAAAAGAAGTTACAAGGAACAAAGCAAGATTGGTATGTAAAGGATACTCACAAGTTAAAGGTATTGATTTTGAATAAACTTTTGCTACAGTAGCTAGGATAGAAGCTATACGGATGCTTCTTGATTTTTCTACTTATAAGAACTTCAAGGTATTGTTGTCACTCAAATTGCACCCGTAATGCACAAGCTGAAAGCTCAAGCAACTTGGTGACACATGGGATAATTTTTAGGCCTGTGGGTTGCCTATAGTGAGAATTGACCTCCAGATGAAGGGTTGGTTCCCTATGAATAACTCTAAATTCTTTGCCAAGAAAAGGGATAGGAAAACTAAAATTGAAAATAGAATGACCTTGCGAATGCTAAACTAAGATGAAGCATCAATATGATATCTCAAAATGACAAAAATACACTCCTAAAAACACCAATCTACACAAATAGACTTTTGGTTCATAGCACATAAATATTTCATGCAAAGGATTTAAACTTCAAGAAATTGAAAGGAAAGAAAACTTTCACAATCAACCAAATGAACCAATTTATCACAATGCACAACCTATGACCTAAAAATGAGACATAAAATTTAAAGGTTATCTAGACAATAACATAATAAACTAACTCTCAATCATGGATAAGAAAATGAACTCCAAAAATATAAGGCATAAGATAATAATTTTATTCAATATTCTATCATAAAACTACACATGAGCTACAAGAATGTATTCTCTGCTAAAATCAGCAAGAGAATGATCAAGAACTAGTGAAGAAAGATAAAACTTTTTCACTTTATACAAAAACCTTCTAAAAGGTAGAGGAAAGGATGACTCTAGAAAGACAAAAGATGAACTCCCACTAAAAATATCTTTTCTGAAAACTAATCCTCAAGTGGAAATAAAAACCCACCAAAATAGGCTCAAAATCATGAGAAAAACTCATGCAAACTACTTAAATCGGACCCCAAACTACCTGATGACTTCTCTTTTTTTTTTGTCGCTGATTCCACTTGGATGGTACCAGTTACTCGGGCCTTCTTTTCAACCACTCATGTATAGATAGTTTACAACTCGTACACCTTCTCATCGGGTTATCAGCGTAGCGTCAAAACACTCCCGCCGATATCAGATGGCACGCTCCCAAACAGTGTGTTGTTCCATTGGGTCTTTGATGTAGCTCCCAAACATGTTGTACCGATAGCTGATAGCTCCACTCCAAACTCACTCCAACTCACTCCAATCTACTGGCGACCTCATCGGGGTATCACGGTAGGTGGAAAACACTTTTGCCGATATCTGATAGCTCCTTTTTGGTCTTATGCAAACTCATCGAGCATTGGGGTAGGGTAAAACCTATTGTTCCGATAGTCGATGGTAGCACTCCACAGAATTCTTTGTTGGGCCCGACCACTGGACTTATCCTTTCTTTGTTGTTGATCCACGATAGGCCACTGTCGATCATCTTTGCATTGTAGATCAATGACAGCCATTGGATCGACTCCAACCTTCTCACTCCTTATCTCCTTGTCTTGCTCACGTTTTCTGCATGTGCCTTATCGCCAAGTCACGATGAGTATTTGGCGATCATCTTCCCACTGTGACATAGTGACAGCTGTCAGATCATCTCAAAGCTATTGTTGATCTGCCTTGATTTGCTCGATCTTTAGTCTCTTTGAGCGACTCTCTCTTATACCATAGTGTCACCACGTGTTAGCCTCTATTTCACCACACGATCCACCTAGGCACTACCTCAACTTCCACCTGGACACGACCTCACTAGTTGCTAAGTTGTGGAGATTAATAGTTGAGCGCTTTCGCATAGCGGTATAGCGATGGTCATCAGATCTTTCGCACCATCATCCAATCTTCTTCAACTTGTAGGCTGGTTAACCACCTTTTACTACAAAATTTGGCTGCTCTGAGATGCACTACCAATGCTGATCTACAACTTGCCAAAATCCTTTAAGCTTTGACACTTAATATGTGTGGGGATTTGCCTTTAAATACTAAAATGCTCCTCCTCGCGGCCAATGTGGAATAAATGGACTACGGCTTGGCCTTTCGATCGGGTCATTGGGATAATATGAAACCAGGGCTACCGATGACCAATGACTACACACACCACTTTGCACTTTCCATTGGGTCATCGAGAAGACTTCAAAACCCAACTTCCGATGGTTGATGACAACTTTCCGTGCTCCGCACTTCTTATCGGGTCACCAGGATAACATTAAATAGCTCCATCTAATAGCCAATGACTTACTTCGATCAATCCACTTTTCTATTGGGCGTTGGCATAGGGGATAACCTTGCCTATCAATACCCAATATAACTACTCCATGCTTATGATTTCTCATCAGGGTAAGTCTTGCCGATAGGGGTAGGTCTTGCCAATAAGGCAAAAATTCAAAAACTACAAAGAAACTCATCTCCATCAACATGCTGGGCTCAACCCTCCTGGGAGCCACATTTTAACCCACATGTTGCATTTTACTTTTCCTGTATCTGCACATGAAACAAACAAGTTAAAAAAATAGTGCATATTTGATTTCTTGCTAATTATTTGACCTGATATTTGCTAATTTGCTTGGCACTTTTTCAATATGAATGAAAGCAAGGCCTCACCAGGTCACCAAATTTAGCATGTGCAAAAATTTTGGTAACATTTTTTGTGACCTCTATGGAGTGTTTGCCTGCTAAACACTATAGACCACTTATGGCTTATCCATTGGGCTTATGGAGTCATCTCAGCCCTCTCTCCAAATGGAACTTCTTGAAATTCAGCTGCTTCATAGCATGACAACAAAACAAAACTAGGAAAGCTAGAAAAAAAACAAGTGGTGCTGCCTAAAAGAGAAACCACAAAACTATGCATGAGCACTTATGAAACTCAGAACAATAGAAAAGGAAAACAAAAAGTGCATTGGCACTTATTAACCTGAATAAAATATCAAAGGCAAGCTTTGAGATGAATCCCATTAACTGGGATTGGAAGGGTTTCACCATTCAACTTTGAAAGCTGAAAAGCATTATGTTTCTTTTTCTCAGTAATGATGTATGGGCCATCCCATATGGCATCAAATTTAGTATGCTTTCCAGGCTTAATTTTTAATTCACCCCATTTCAAAACCAAATCTCCCTCATTGAAAACTCTCAAAGATACCTTCCTGTCGAAAGTCCTCTTCATCCGAGCTTGATGATTTTCAATAGTCAACAATTCTTGCTTTCTTACCTCCTCCAACTCCATTAGTTTTGCCAACCTAACCTGCATGGGTTCTTCTTGCAGCATTTCTAGCTATCTAATCAAAGTTAGTGTTGGCATTTCAACTGAAATTGGGAGTCTTGCCTCTTTACAATAAATGAGGACATAAGAAGATATACATGTAGCTTTCTTAGGGGTGATTATATCAGCCCACAATGCATGTTTCAGCTGAGTGTGTCAAGTTCTCTGATTATCTTCTATTGTCCTCTTGATTATCCTAATCAAGTTCTTATTAGTAGAATCAACTTGTCCATTACCCTGAGGGTAATAATTGGTCAAAGTACTAAAAAATATGTTGTTTTGGACAGCCCAATCAGTAATCTTAAATCCTACAAAAGCTAATGCATTGTCTAAAATAATAGAATTAGGAATACTAAACCTTGCTACTAAGTCCTGATGAAAGTTTAGGACTGCACTTTCATTTGCCTCCTTCAGGGGTACAACTTCAGTCCACTTGGCAAAGTAATTAGTGGTTGTCAAGATCTATTTATGCCTAGAACTTGAAGGTGGATTGATGACTCTGATAAAATCAAGACCCCACTTCATGAATGGTTGTTCAATTTGAACAGGTTGCAGGGGTAAAGCTGCGATCTTCTGTTTGCCTGCAAAGACTACACAATTCTTACATTTCCTTACCCAAGCATATGCATCTTTATGCAAATCAGGCCAAAAATATCCTCCCCTCATGATCTTTAATGTTGTAGTCCATGGTGCAAAGTGACCACCAGCTGGTCCATTATGGAATTCCTCTAATATTTTGTCAGTTTGATATGAATCTATGCATGTTAAGAATACACCATTAAAATCTTTTCTAAAAAAGATTCCATCCAAAATGATATAAGGGATATCTTGAAGTCTATAGTATCTTTGTTTAGAATTGTTCAGGCCTTTAGGACACTCACCAGTTTGAAGAAAATTCATCATCTCTTGCACCCAACTTGTAGGAGGTACTGCTACAACAATTGGCTCGTTATCTTCATGAACTAGGACAACTTCTTCATTCTCTTTTTCGTTGTTTTCTGTGTAATCAACAAGTTGTTCACATAGTCCCTTACCTCTAATAAACTTTGTTACCTTTATATTGACATCATACTCCATCACTTTCATGATCCAACCAACTCTTTTGTCATTAAGATCTCTATTTAACAAAAAATATTTTATACTAGGATGAGCAACCATTAGGTGAATTTTGTTATTTGAAAGCATGTGTCTAAATTTATTTAGACTTATAATGACTGCTAATTCATGTTTCTTAACAAAAGAATAATTTTGTTCGTACCCTTCTAGGCCTTGGCTGCTCCAATCCCTCATCATTATGTTGAATCAACATAGCTAAAATAGTATCAAAAGTATCAAAAGCATATAATATAAAATCCTTTGCAAAGTCTAGATTAATCAAAGTAGGCGTTGATGTTATGGCAGTCTTGATTTCTTCAAAATTATTCTTAGCCTCTTTGGACCAGCTGAAAGTAACTTTTTTTTTAAGCATACTAGTCAATGGCTTCAAAAGAAATGCTATATTGGGGATGAATCTTCTTATGAAATTGATTTTGCCTATAAAGCTTTGAAGGCCTTTCTTATGTGCAGGTAAAGGCAAAGCTAAAATAGTGCTTACCCTCTCTGGATCTATGGTTATTCCATGTTTGGAGACAATATAGCCCAACAAATTACCCTCATGTACAACAAAAATGCACTTTTTGGGATTTAAAGATACTCCATATTCTCTACATCTTTCAAAATCTACCTTAAGTGAGAAAAGTTCTCTTCCGCATGCTTTGAAAAAATGGTTACATCATCAAGATAAACCAAAACAAATTTATTTATAAGAACTTGGAAGGCCATATCCATTGCCCTCTAAAGGGTTGCTCCTGCATTAGACAAACCAAAAGGCATTTTCCCATATGCCATTGTTCCCCATTTTGTAGTAAAGGCAGTTTTAAATTGGTCATCCTCTTTTACCAGAATCTAATTATAACCAAAATAACCATCAAGTAGCGAAAATCTATCTGAACCTGAAACTACTTGTAAGATCTGCTCCATTGAGGGCAGTGGGTAATGATCTTTTAGATAAGCTCTATTAAGATCTCTAAAGTCTACACAAAGTCTAAGCTCACCATTCTTCTTTCTTACGGGAACCAAATTTGAAACCCAAGATGTATGTTTTATAGGAAAGATGATATTACCTTGGATCAACTTGTTTAGTTTTGTCTTCATGAGATGCTCAAGTTTTGGATTAAGGGCCTTTTCTTTTGTCTCATAGGCTTGTCATCAGCTTCCAACTCTATGGTGTGTTGGGCTAATGTGGGGTTAAATCCCTTCAAATCTTCATACTGCCATGCAAACACGTCATTGAACTCTTGACAAAGCAAAACAAAAGTTTGTTTCTCTTTAGCTGTACATACCTTTCCAAGCTTTAATAACTTATCTCTGAAGATCTAAATAGGTTCGTAGTGCTCCTTTTTAACCAACATGCTACCTTTTTCCTTTCTAACCTGATCATCAGTGTTAAAGATTGACTCAAGGGTTACCAATCCCTTTGGCACCTTATTACTTTTCAATTGAAGAATCTGATTTTCATATTGCTTTACAAATTTATGCTGATTACCAGCTGCAAATTCAGCCTCTTCAATAAGAAAATTAATAATTTGTTCATTTGAATCAAAGACATGCAATTGACACTATTATCTAGAATTGAAGGCCTAACAACCACTTTGACGTATTGTTGTCTTTCAATATTGCTTACCTCATCTAGTATGTCAAATTGAGCACCCAAGGCAGCCAACTTATCTACTTCCTTATTCTGATTTCTAGGCATGGACAATAGATTGAAAGCATCAAATTCTTCAATTAAGTCCCATACAGTATACTTATACATTTTAAGGACATCATTTTTAGTCACATTAACACCTCTTACTTGATTTAACACTAGCTCACTATCCCCAAATACTTGCAAACACTTTACATTTCTTTTTCTAGCCCATTCCAATCCATGTGCAAGTGACTCATATTCAGCTGTATTATTAGTACAACTAAAAGAAAATCTAAAGGCTAAAAAGTATTTCTTACCTTCAGGAGAGATTAACATAACACCACCTCCAGAACCAACCTTGCTCCTCGAGCCATCAAAATAGAGTTGACATAATTCATTGTTTTGTTGTTCACCCTGCTGATTGGACAATTGATTGTCACCCTTTTCAAGATTAGGGACAACGACACCTTCTTCATGGATCATGTAGACACATAGCTCTAATTCTTCCATATTCTTGAATGGATCTTCTTCATCATTCTCTACTGCCCATTCATCTAATACTACATCAGATTGTTAGGTTTCAGAGACAATTGAGAGGGGGGAGGGGGGGTGAATTGGTTGTCTAATAAATTCAAACCAAAACAACTTAACCAACCTTAATGCTTAATACCGATAAACCAAACTTTATGCCTGTAGATATTTTATTAGTTAATTGTAGTACCAGTAAAGATTAATGCATGAAACAAAAAGACAATAACATCCACAACACATAACACCAATATATGTACTTGGAAACCTTGTAAGGGTAAAAACCATGGTGGGAAACTTTACCCACAATTAGATGATACTACTGCAGATAGTATGTGTATAAAAATGGGGTTTGCACATGCAGAAAGGCCAAGCGCCTAGAGCTCACTGCTCAAACACAAATAGGGGTCACACTGACTACAATTGGATGGTTAAATCCAATAATGATGTACTGCTCAAAATAGCATCTTCATATGTTGGATTCAGTACTGGTGTAGTTCTGATATGCCTTCACAAAAACCTTGCTTCACCTTCAAATGATGTCTGCATGTATAGCTTTTCTTATTCTTGCATATACCTTCTTACAATTCCTTATCCTGATCGCATAGCAATCTTACAAATAAGATCTTACATATATACCATAACCTAAGACCAATTTTAGTAGGTCAGCTCTGAAAGATATTACAATAAAATAATTACAAGTAAATCAATAACTGATACAATATCCGATTCAACATGTCAGCTTAATGCATTTACAATAATAACAAAATCATCTCCAAAGCGTGTCGTGCTGATCTGGAATAGATAAGCCTGTCGGTGCTTATTCTGGACCTATTTGTTGATAATAACAAATATGCAAATATGAATATATTAATGAACAAATCTCCAAGACAAAGTGTCCAAACGATGTCTTCAACATAACTAGATGTTTTCCATGTAATTCCAAGTGTCAGTGAACAATATATCCTGCTGGTGAGCCAGATACCGGTGACTGTGCATAAATTCACTTGCTTGCTAGTGAACATTGCCAATCCTCCAAAGTGCCAGAGTTGATAAGTGTTAATAGGTATTGACATCAACGACAAAACCATATCAACATAACCAAAATACCAACAAAGATATCCCTTCTATTGGGGTGTTTGGATCTGGGATATCAAGTTGTTCATTAGATTCTTGTATAGGCAAATTTGCATTAACAACACTTGGGATGTATGGTTCTATATGATCATTAGCTAACAATTCTGATTTTATGGTCACTTTGGTACCATCTCTTGTTCTGAAAAACATGTGTGACCAATCAAAAGACAAATACCCACCCAACTTGGCTGTGAAATCTCTGGACAAGCATAAAGAAAAGTAAGGTGGAAGATCTATGATGTAGACATCTTGTGGGATTGAGAAGTTTGGGCATGCATCCAATATGAGATCCAAATTTTTAATCACACCTATTGTGTTTACTGCTGTCCCATCTAGCTAGACTACCCCTTTTGAAAGAGGCTCATATGTCAAACCTAGCTTATCAACTATCTTCTTTGGCATGACAGAACTACTTGTACCTGAATCAATCATACAATTATGCACTAGGTGCTGACCTATGATTAAAGTCAGATAAAAAGGAGGGGGTTTAACCTTCTGATTTTGTTGTTCTCCCTTCTTTTCTTGAGGGGCATTGGATAAGACTACTCTAGGTTGCTCATTAGGAAGCTCTTGTGACAAAGAGATATTATACAAGGCATTTTTAAGAAAATCCTTTTGTCCTAGAAGAGCTAAGGAATCCCACATTGAGACACTGACATGCATCTTTTTCAATTGATTCAAAATATTAAATGAACTTGTATTAACCTTTTGTTGTCCTCTTTTAACAACAACATCCTCTTGAACTTGTGCCATATGTAATTAACCTCTTGGCTGATCCTTGTTGACCACTGGTTGCCCTTTTGGTAGGATTTGTGTATTCGGAGTGGGTTGAGGTCTAGGTGGTGCTTTTTGGCTTGTAGAAGCTTGATTTATGCCTTTATCAGCTTGTTGTCCTATATCAATGGCTCTCTTTTTGGACCGTGTATTGGCTGCAATAGAAGTGTTGGACTGAATCTGATCTTGTGGCTGATTTACTCCACAGAATTCTTCACCTTGCCAATTGACCAAGGTGACATCTGAGCCTTGTTCAGAATGAGAAACTTGTTGATCATGAGTTCCATGAGTACTATCTTCTAAGACAACAACATTATATTGAACCATGAGTTCTTGATGTAGCATACCATTTGAAAAAGTGGCCTCATTATGAGGTTGGTTGGAAGGATAAGACCAATCATAATCTGATGCCATGTTATTTTGAGTTGGGATGATATCTCTAGATGTGCTGGTGGTGTTGGGATTGTAAGGTATATTGGATCTTTGGTTATAATTTCTTCTTTGACCCTGAGGGTCAGCTTGATAAGAAGGCTTGTTTTGTTGGTTGTTCTAATAAGGGGATTGATAGGGCTTGGTGTTTTGGGAAACTTGCTTCTCAATATCGGTCATTTTGTTACCAAAGCCTTGGAATGTGGTTTTCATTTCATTTTTAAACTCCTAAAACTCTTGATTTGGGAGTGTGATAGTATTTACTTGGGCTGCCACTTGATAATTCAGTGTTGGTAAAGGTGGGACAACGACTAGAGGAGGCTCTAAAAGAGGTACAATAGGCTATATTTTTGAAAATATGGGTATTGGGGGCCTAGGGGCTATTTTACTAGCTTGAATTAGGTAGTTTTTTGCTCTAATAGCAACATCAAATGCATTTGGTAGAGTATTTGCACCCATAGACTGAATCATGACTGAAATGTCACTATTAAGTGTCCTAAGATAAGATAGAAATGCATGTGCAAGAATAGGCCTTACCGTGATAGGGATTCTGCTCCAAATCTTCTGGAAATGAAAATTGAAGTCAGTCATTTGCTCTTGAGGGGATCTCTTTATGGTACTCAGTTGTTCTAATAGTGACAAATGGTCAGATTTGTCCTCAAACTGTGAATTTAATCTATCACCTAGCTGATCCTAGGTATCAATTGAGTTTACAGGTAGTCCTCTGAACCATTGAAGTGCTTTCCCTTTAAATTAGGTATCCAAGAGTCTGATTGCAACATTCTCTTGTGTGATATGATGTACACCACACAACAAAGCTACATCCCTTATATGTTCGATGGGAGTGGTCTAATCTTCTCTTGTGAAAAAAGGTAGGCTTTTCAATGCTGCTACAAGAATATCATCATAATGAGTAAGATTCAAAGGGTTGCCTTGATTGAAAGGTACAAAAGGTTGAGCTATTGGCAGAGACATTGGGATAATAGGTGGATTTACTTGTGCCATCTGGGTAATAGATGGTTGAATTGGAGTAGTTGCTGTAGACGTCTAAAAATGGTCAACGCTTGTGGAGTCATACTTTAACATTTGCAAATTTCCTTATTTTAGTGTTCTTGCATCGCATTATCATTTCTTCTATGTTGCGCACTTGGTCTTTATCATTTGCGAGCATCGAGTCTTTCTTCTGCATTCCTCATTTTTATCACTTTCAAATTAGGTCTTGTCGATAGAAATCTTCAGTCATGATTTTGGTCGATCTTATCTTGTCGCATCATGGTGCGTGCTCATTTATCATCATTTTGGACATCGTCAATCCTAATCAATGATAGAATTAGGGTTTTTGTCCTCTTGTCAATCTTTCAATCATCTTTATCTTGTTAGTAATCATTTGCGATTATCAACTTGTCAATCTCGTCATTTTGCGATCGATTCGTCATCGATCCTTGTCCTTGTTAGCCTTGTCATTTTGTGATCGATTCGTCATCGATCCTTGTCCTTGTCAATCTTGTCATTTTGTGATCGATTCATCATCGATCCTTGTCCTTTTTAATCACGTCAATTTGGATCGATTAGTAATTGTTCCTCATCAATTGGCACCTATGAATTTGATCTCCTTGTCAATCTTGGTCAATTTGTCATTGATTTTTGTCAATCAATCTCAATCATTTATCAACATTGGTCCTTTGTCAATCAGAATCATGATCGAACCTACATTAATTTCTTGTTGTCTTGACCTAATTCCTTGTCCTCTTATTTCTAGGGTTTTATGATTTGTTCATTTAATCCTTTTCTTCTTCTTTGTGTATTAAATAAATCTATTTATTTAGTCCTAGGTCTCTTTCATGAATTAATTAATGGATGAAAACCTATTAATTAATTCACCTAATTTATATTTCATCATTTTCCTCAATTTTCTAATTTGCTAATTTCTCCTAATTGCTAATTTCTATTTCTCCTATTCTCTTTATTTTTTCTAATATTTCCCCTAATTTCATTCCCTCATTTTCTCCTATGTCTATGCTTCCATTTGTTGTAATCATGGAGGCTATTTTCTCTCTTCCCTTTTGTCATGGGACTGGCATTTCCATCTTGTCATAATTTTTCATACATCTTGCATAGCAACTTGTCATAACTTGTGCAAAATTTGTCATACACCTTGCATAGAAAGTGTCACACATTTGTCATAATTTTTCCATTCTTGATTTGAATTTCCTTTCAAATCTGTTCATGCTAATCTTTTGCTCTCTCCAATTTGTCTATAAATTGGATGATCTTTCTTCAATGAAAAAGGGGGAATCAATCACATTTTCGAGTAACCTTATGCTGCAAATTTCATCTCTCAACAACTTGCTTTCCACTTGCATTTTTCACTTGTAGGTGAGATCCACATCAAATTTGAAGGTGAAAGAAGAACAATGGAGCCACATGAAGGAGATATCTATGTCGGTTTGCTTTGATTTCATTTGACTTGAATATCTTGTCTTTATGTCTTCATTGATTGGATTAGGATTGCTTTCATAGCAGCTTTAGGTTTTATGGTTGTCCTAATTGCTATTGTTTTGATGATTTTCAATTTCCTGATCTACATTTTCTAGTGAACCCGATGTGAACTAACCCCTTAACCATGTTTTGAGTGCCTTTGAGCTATTTACAGGTAAAAAACTCAAGAAATAGGGCAACTCAAAGCTCTCTGGACACTTCTATGCTTGTGTTGAAGTTTTCTATGCCTGTGTTTGAGTTTTTTGTAGTGGTGTTGAAGTTTTTTGAGCCTATGTTAATAATTCTATGCCTATGTTGAAGTTTTGTGCGCCTGTGTTGATTGGTTCTACGCCTGTGTTGAGGCATTCTGCGCCTGTGCAAGGCCAAAAACAGAGGTGAAATTAGTTGTTTTTACTTGCAAATTTATTTGTTTTCATTCTGTTTCTTGCATTTTGGTTTTTCTTTGGTACTAATTCTCTGTGCAGCATCTTGGCGTTACGTGTGACGAAGACTAAAAATGCAACTACTAATGAATCTTATGTAGGATGTGGTCAAAGGCTCTCATTAAAACATCTTGCTTGTAATTTTTAAAGTAGTTGCACATTTCATTTCTTAAAGGTTAATGAACACCATGCATGGTTTGTCTATTTTTAATTTGATTTCATGTTTTAACCCTTAGAACTGGGCCTACCTCCTGATTTGCCTGGCACTTCGCACAGGCATTGGTGAGAGGGAATGACCAAAAGTGGTGATGGGCTAAAGCCAAGCTCTTCCAAACCACTCTACATAACTGTGGATGCAATGAAAGTTGTAGACAACAGGTGCTGGAATGGTATTGCGATGATTTATTCACCGGATCAATACCCACCCGAACGGATGCCCTTACTAGAATCTCTTGTTTTTAGATGCCAAAATCCTTCTATCTATTGGCTCAGGTGTTGTGATACACGCATGCCAAAGACACCTCTCATGTACTCCTTAGTTAGAGATAACAAGTTCTTGGAAAGTGATGCCTCTTGAACTCGAAGCTTGGTATGCCCAAGAAGTGAGTGCACTATAAGGGGGAGCCAGTGCTACCAAGTGTCTAGCTATCTGGCTAAGTGTTGTATTTTATGGTTAGAAGATTCAACAGATGATGCCCTTGCCAGCTATAGGATTTGTTGTGAATGTGCTTGACTGTCTTGAGTCAAAGTCAAACAAACATTTTGTCTTCCGTGATTGTCAAAGGTTAAATAAAAAATAAACTTTCAAAAGTGCTCATAATCAACTTGGGTTTTCAAAATCAACAACCTTCAATTCAAAACAAAATCCAAACAAAATTCCAAATTTGTCCAAGTATTCATCCAACATTTGAACATGGCTTGTCAAAACATTGAATATCTTTGTTTCAAAATTCATGTCACTTTAGGCTAGCTTTTGCATAGTCCAACTTAGGTCCTAGGGCATATTGTCATCTCCCTTCATTTTAGTCCTTTTCATTGCAAGTGTCCTCATTTTGCACTTAGGTTCAAAATCATTTCCCTAAGTTTGCATTTCAGTGTCATATCCAAGCTAGATTTTCATTTAGGTGACATTCATGCATTATCCTTGTCATGCTAAAATTAGGTCTTGCCTAGGTTACATTTTGCATATTCCAAGTCATTGGTCTTTGCATATCCTTATCATTGTATTGGCATCTTGTCTTGGATTCATCTTGTCATATCATATCCTTAGATCATTTTCATGTCATATCCTAAGTCATTGTCATAATCATTGCCTTCTTGCATTTAGTCTCAAAAAATTGGTTTGTCAAACTTGAAAAATGAAAACTTTGGATGATACCCTAAGTTGTTGTTAAGGAGTCTTGACCTTGTCTAAAATTTGTCCTTTCATTAATATCATTTTTGTCAAACCTAGCTTAGTATCCAAGCATATAGGTGAGACGTTGTCAATTTGTCCTATTGTCATTTGGTCCTTTGTCCTTTAAGGTCTTGGCTTCATTTCAACTTCCCAAGGTTGAGTCTTTAGGTTTGCATTCCAAAAAGTTTGTCCAAATCTTGAAAAACAACAAAAACATAGGTTGCATTCTTGCCATAGATTGCATTTTCATCTATTTAGGTTACATTTAGTTGCATATCATACTTCATCCTTTTAAACTTAAAAAAATCCCAAAAATATTGCATTTGCATAGTGACATGCCTGTTGAAACAAGGTCAAAATCTAAGAAGATGGGTGAAACAACATATCAACCCATTGACAACATATCAAACTCACAGTTTCAACCTAGTCAAACATTACAAATTGAAGGTTCGTCAAACAAATCATTACCACAATATGGAATGGTTCAACTTGGACCACCTCCATTATATGAGCCAGTGTTTGTACCCATGAAACCGGGATATGGGAGTGTTCCACCAACGCCAAGGGAAAATGCACCTTTTGACTGGAATCAATTGAACCTGCAACATGAAATTCAAACTCAAACATTACATGAGGAACAAACTCTTTCACAAGGATTTGGTTCAGATCAAGGCATTCAACAAGAAATAAATCCAAATGTTTTACCAGATTCTTCATCAGATTTTGATGCTTCCGATGATGTTGATATGCTCCTTAAAGATCTGAAGTTGACAAAAAGGATGGATAAATTCTTGAACAAGGTCTTTAAGATGTTTCCACAAAAATATCTTAATATGATGAGTAATGTGACCTCCTCAAATGAGAAAACTAATGTGCAAAAACAACAAGGTGGTGATCTATTAAGTTTCTCTACACATCCAAATGAAGAAAATGTGCAACAAGAACCTCAACACACGTTGTTGAGTAAGCATGCTTCAAAAACTTTGACAGTGACTATTCCACAAAAGTCAACATTAGAAACAGTAAACAATCCATTGTTTAATGCAACACCTTTAACACAAGATCAAATGATGGCCACATAAATGTTGACAAGTGTCCCTCAATAAGAAGTGATTCCTCTAATACCTAAAAGTGGATCCAAATCTAAGATGCAAGAAAGCTTGATGACTGGAATGCCTGATCTCGTGAATGTTCAAAACAATTCTACAATGCAACAAAGTTCATATGTCCCATCAAGTTCAATACGTTTGGAAAATACTCAAGTACCCATTATGCAAAATATTGTGACAGATCCTTCGATAGTGGCAACACAAAGAGCCACAAATAGTGGTGTGCACCAACAACAAGTGTTGCAACAATTGAGGAATACACAAAAGGCACAATTGAATGCGCAAACAAGCAATACACAACAACAACAATATCACATTCAACAACAAGTTGCAGTGTCTTCTGCACCATTGCAAGTCAATTCAAACTTGCAACCACCACAATGGATTGGACAAACAACACAACAAGTCAATGCAAGTGCCATACCCCATCTAAAGGAGAAACAACAGAAACCTCCCAAACAAAGTTTTTTGCAAATGATGGGATTTACATCAGGACAACAACAATTGGCACAAAGTCAGCAAATTCTGATTCATCAGTATCAACAACAACATGTGCCTCAATATGTGCCAGGAAAAACAAGTTATCATACATCACAACCACAACTGATGTCCATGCAATATCAACAACACCCTCGATTGCAATATCAACCAAGGCTACAAATGATGATCCCATCACAAGAAGCACAACAAAAGGGTCAATGTCAAGGCATGGCACAACCACAACAACAAGAGCTGTATCAATAACTTTATATGCTAGAGACACCAAAGACAACAATTTTAGAGCATCAATAGCCAATGCAGAGCATGATGTATCGACAAAGAGTACACCCAAGAATGAATGATGAACTTCCAAAATCTTTGCTATCTGACACAATTGCACAACAACTTGAGAAGTTGCAATGACAAATCGATGCATTGCAAACCAAAGGGACAAAGAAATTATACACAGATCAAGATTTATGTCCTAATCCATTTGACAAGAGCTTGTACATGCCTCCCTTTCCTAAGAATTTTGAGGCACCTAATTTTGAGAAATATAAAGGGAAAGGCAATCCAAAAGACCATATTCGAGCATTTTTCATAGCATGTCCTGAAGTGAGCTATGAGGAAACATATTTTATGCCCTTATTTGCATGAAGTCTCACAGGACAAGCCATGGATTGGTATTCACATTTGCTAAGGAACATAAAGACATGGCCGGAATTGGCTCAAAAGTTTATATCCCACTTCGCATTCAACATTGACAATGAAGTGACCATGTCAGATTTATGCAACACAAAGAAAAAGCAAGGTGAACCATTAGTGACTTTCTTACAAAGATGGCAAAGCTTGTACAGTCATTCTTCCCTAGATAAACCTGAAGAACAACAAGTGAACTTATTTATTCAAAATTTGGTCCATGAAAAAATGTATGAGCTCAAACTGAAAAGTCATAGTACCATTGAGAAGCTCATTAAGAAAGGGATGAACATTGAAAATGCTCTTGTAGCTAAGGGACTCATTAAGCTCAACAAAGATAGTGACAACACAAACAATTTAGGGGACAAACATAGATTTTGGTACAAAAACAAGAATGTCACTAATGATGGAGTTGTCAACGCAAGAGCAATGAATGCAAATCAATCCAAGTTCACGATAAATAAATTGAGTGCTCCTAATATGTTGGCTATGCAACAAAATCAGACACAAGCAAGCAATGTTATTCAACAACCGTAATACCAATAGTATAATCAACAACAAGGTTAGCAACAAAACCAGCAACAAAAACCTTTCAGATCAACGGATGGGCCTCCTTGACAGTTTACGCCATTGGGAGAGCCTACTGAATTAGTAATGAAACAATTGATACAAGCAAATTTTATCAAGTTACCAGATGTCAAGGAAGAACCATTGCTAAAGACGCATTGGTGGAATGATAATGCATATTGTGAATACCATCGGTCAAAAGGACATAAAACCGTATCGTGTTTTCAATTGAAACATATGATTCAAGACTTGTTAGATCAAGGAGTAATTGAAGTAGACCCACCCAACGTGACCTCTAACACTGATCATACAATTTTCAAAACTCCTTTGCTTGATCATGACAAAGGCAAAGCATCTTCTTAAAACTCTACCCAAACAACGAATCTTAATTATGCAAATATTGGTTATAACAATGTCATCAATTGTTTTCGAGCATCAAATGAGTATGTTTCCACCAGAAGAATAAAGGGACAAGGTCTTTCTTGCGCAGTCACCACTCGTTGATCCAAAATAGTCCTTAAAGGAGCTCTTGCAATTCCTCCCAAATCAACTCCTACGAGTCAGTATAATCTCCTAGATCATTTGGGAAAGACACCTACACAAATATCAATTCTTGAGTTGTTGAAAATGTCCCCTATGCATTGCGCAGTCCTAGATAAAGCTTTAACTGAGTCCACCGTCCCGACAGACATTGATGTTGACCAGTTTCAAGCCCGAATTGGACATCTCGCTATTTCCCAGCACGTTGCCTTTTCTGATAATGATATTTCCCTTGATAAGCTCCCTCATAATGATCCTTTACATCTTGAAGTCTTTGTCCATAATTGCAAGATCCAATGAGTCTTGATAGATGGTGGAGTAGGTCTTAACATTTGTACCTTGAGAGTAGTCATTGGTCTTGGTTATACAAAAAATGACATTGATTCTTCCAGAAGAATAACAATCAAAGCATATGATGATGCTGAGTGCCCATCTAAAGGGGTAATTTCATTGCCTATCAGAGTAGGTCCAGTGACAGAAAACACTTTCTTGCAAGTCCCAGACCTCGATCTCCCTTACAATATGATTCTTGGCTATTTGTGGATCCACGCAATGAAACCAGTTCCATCTACTTATCATTAGTGTTTAAAATATCCTTACAATGGGACTGAGATAACAATTCCAAGAGATCAAAATCCATTTCAATTTTGTGCTAATCTAAAGGATTCCCCACAGCAACAAGTCCCAGTTAATAGAGAGGCCCACTCACATAATTATGTGGATCCTAATAAGTTGTTAGATGCTGTCAAAGGAAAATTGAAGATACAAGACCAAGGATGCATAGAGTATTCAATGGCTCAAACATTCCTCATTAGGAATTTACCAATATCTCCAAAATCACATGGCAAACCACATTTGTTGCAAAAGGAACCTAGGAAAGTCATTTAATATTAGCCCCCCACTACATTTACAAAATGGGGTGAACTTAACAAGGAAAATTTGGATGATGATGTAATAGATTGGCTTTATAAGGATCAAACTGATACACCACTTGTCAAATTGCTAGTGGAGCGGTATGGAAAAGGGTTTACTATAATGCAGAAAAAGGGATATGATGGCTGCAGTGGTTTGGGCCCTGACAAGAAAGGAAGACTAGAACCTATTATACTTAAGATGCGACATCCAACTTTAGGGTTAGGTTTTGTACCATTGCGAATTGGAACCTCGTCTACCAAAGTGACCATGTGTGGAAAGGGGCGTGACTCTGATGATGAAACAACACCTGAGGATATCCAACCTGAAACTGATTCCAATGAATGGGAGTGGAGTTCCTTTTCTTCTAGCTCTTATGCCCTTGAAAATGTTTTCCTTGACCCTGATGATTTTCCCATGGAAGACAAACATGAAATAACTCCCCCTCCCAAAACGTGTCCTAATGCTTGGATAGTCATTCTGGGACCCAAGCTCCCAATCAGATATGAGCAATTCAGACAATGATATCACGGAAATTTTTATCCTTACCATCTTGGCCCTAACTCTCCTTGAAATTGATGATGACATGCCCCTTGTCTATCCACAACTTATCCAACATGACCAACAAGAACCACTCAAATTGGATTACTTTCAAAATGACGAAGCAATTGTAGAATTCCTTAGACTATGGGAAGGCATACCACAAGACAATCATAAGGTAGGGTTTGCTATTGATTTAGATTCCACAACATATTTTGGGGAGTCAACTCCATCTTCTAGTCATAAAAATGAAAAAGAAAAAGAAAAAGTAAAAAATCAAAAGAATGGGTCTTTGAGTGAAAACCGTAAGGCACTCTCTGATCATGGAAAAGTAAAAATAAAAGACATACCTATGGGTGAAAACCTCTTTGAGGTGCCCAAAGGTGGAAGATTGGACATACCCTCATCAAGTCAGGATAAATAAACATTGCTTGTGGAAATGACTGAAGAGATAAATTTGGGTACACTTGACAACCCTAAGGTCATTCATTTTGCTGCTTCTCTATCAAAACAAGAAAAGATAGATTTTGTCAATTTCTTTCTCAAGAAGAAGATCAGTTTTGCATGGTCTTATGTAGATATGCTCGAACTTGATCCAAAATTAGTCCTTCATCACTTGCCATTAAAACCAGATGCCAAGCTCGTCAAACAAAAACTCAGAAAGATGCATCCCCAAGTGGCTCTCTTAGTCAAAGTAGAACTCAAAAAATTATTAGATGTGGGCTTTATTAGACCAATTGATTATGCAGATTGGATTTCAAATTTGGTACTAGTTAGCAAAGTAACTAGGGGCATCAGAATCTGTATGGATTTTAGGGATCTCAATAAAGCATGCCCTAAAGATGACTTTCCATTGCCAAATATAGACATCATAGTTGACATGACTGCCAGATATGAGATGCTATCATTGATGGATGGTTTTTCCGGATATAATCAAATTCACATTGCTCCTGAAGATCAACATAAGATTGCATTCACATGTGCTTGGGGTACCTACTGCTGGAATGTGATGCCCTTTGGCCTTAAAAATACTGGAGCAACATATCAAAGAGCTATGACAACAATTTTCCATGATTTTATGCATACTCTGATGGAAGACTATGTTGATGACCTATTATGCAAATCTGTCACAAGAGATAGTCATCTAGCTATCCTTGGCCCAATCTTTGATCGAATGGAAACCTACAAGCTCAGACTCAACCTAAAGAAATGTGTCTTTGGTGTCACACCAGGAAAATTATTAGGGTACATTGTTTCTCACAGAGGCATAGAAATAGACCCAGAAAAAGTTAAAGCAATAATGGATATGCCTCCTCCTTCCAATCTCCGTCAACTAAGAAGTCTACAAGGGAAGTTACAGTCAATCCGCCGGTTTATAGCTCACTTGGCAGACAAATGTCATCCCTTCCAACATTTATTGCATAAAGGTGTCACTTTTAAATGGACTGAGCAATGTCAATCAGCATTTCAAACTCTCAAGGATTATCTGATGTTGCCACCTATTCTAATGCCTCCTATAGCAGGGAAGCCATTCATATTGTATATCTCTGCAACTAAAATGGCACTAGGAGCTCTCTTAGCCCAACAAGATGAGAAAGGCAAAGAATGGGCTATTTGTTATATCAGTCAGACACTAGTGGGATATGAACTGAATTATTCAACTATTGAACGGGCATGTTTAGCAGTGGTATTTGCAACATAGAAGCTTCAACACTATATGTTAAATCATCAGACATTGCTAGTTGAAAAAATTGATCCCTTGAAATACTTGCTTAGCAGGGCAGCTTTGACAAGTCGCCTGGCAAAGTGGGTTATGATCCTAAGTGAGTTTGATATTGATTACATTGAGAGAAAGGCAATAAAAGGACAATTCATAGCAGATCAACTTGCAAAGGCACCTATTCATGATGATCATCCAATGTTGATAGATTTCCCTGATGAATCAGTATTTGCTCTTACTTCTTCTAAGGAATGGTAATTATACTTTGATGGATCTCACACAAAGTATGGCTCAGGAGCAGGTATATTGTTTGTCACCCCTCAAGGAGATGCTATCCGAAAGTCATATAGGGTCACTTTACATTGCACCAATAATATTGCAGAATACGAAGCTTTGGTCATAGGACTCAGAATAGCATTCCAATGGAACATTACACATTTGCAAGTCTATGGAGATTCCTAGTTAGTCATCCATCAAGTGAATGATGACTATGAAAAAAAAGATGAAAAGGTTCTTCCCTACAAGCATATGGTGGATTTCTTCAAGACAAAATTTACTGATATCCATTTCAGTCAAGTTCCAAGAATTCAAAACAAGTCAGCAGATGCTATGGCAACTATTGCTTCCATGTTAAATATGCCCCACAATATGGGCAGATGTGAATTTTTGGTCGAACAGTTGCTGGTGCCTTCTTCTAAAATTTTGATAGCAGATGTGATGTGTGTTCTTGTTGGTCCTAATTCCCCATGGTACAATGACATCTATCGGTATTTGAAATCCCAAACCTTACCACCTAACCTTTCCTCTAACCAATGCTGAGCCTTCATACGTCAAACTGCCAAATATGTCATCATCGCAGACACCCTTTACCATCGTTCCTTTGACCACACCCTCCTCAGGTGTTTGGATTTTGACGAGGCACAAATGGCTTTACGTGAGGTTCATGATGGTATATGTGGGGGCCATTTCAATGGTCTGAGTCTAGTTAAAAAGTTGGTTCGTGCTGGATATTATTGGCCCACCATGGAAAACGATGCTCATGATTTTGTCAAGAAATGCTACAAATGTCAAATAAATGAAAATTACATTCATGCACCAGCTCAAGAACTTCACTCTGTCATATCTCCATGGCCCTTTTCTCAATGGGGATTGGATCTTATTTTCAAGATTCACCCGACATTTGCAAATGGACACAAATTCATCATCACAGCTACATAATACTTTACAAAATGGATCGAGGCTATCCCTATGACCTATATCATTGGTGTTCAAATTTCAAAGTTTCTACTGAATTATATCATATGCAGATATGGGGTTCCCCTCATAATAGTCACAGATAATGGCCATCCATTCAAAAATAAAGATGTCAAGGAACTTTGTGAAAAGTTTTGCATCCAACATTGTTTCTCTAGTCCTTACTATCCACAAAGTAATGGTCAAGCCGAAGCATCAAATAAAACCATCATTAAGATCTTGGAAAAGGTTGTCAATGATGCTGGTTGAGATTTGCATGTATAGTTGAATCCAACACTATGGGCTTATCGCACTTCCATCCGCACACCTACTGGCACGACACCTTATTCCTTGGTGTATGGTGCAGCAGCCATTTTACCCTTGGAAGTGGAAATTCCCTCTTTGCGTGTTTCCCTACAACATTTGATTGATGATGAGACACATAGAGTCTCTAGGCTGCATCAGCTTGAGATATTAGATGAGAAACGTCAGACAACCCTGACACATTTGCAAGCATATCAAAACCGTCTCTGTCACTCTTATAATAAGAAGGTCAAAGGGTGACACTTTGAAGTGGGAGATTTGGTCCTAAAGGCAAACTCGAAGAATACACAATCTATTGACATTATCAAAGGAAAATTTGAGCCTAATTGGGTTGGGCCTTTCATAGTTATTGCAGCCTATGGTTTGGGGGTATATTAGCTTACAACCCCAGATGGTGAACCTTTGTCAGATCTTGTAAATAGAATGCACCTTCGAAAGTACTGGGTATAGTTTTTCTGTTAGTAGTTCTTCAATATGATCCTGAAAAAAACAAAAAAAATCAAAAAGTCAAAAAATAAAATAAAATCAAAATCTCAAAAATACAAAAAAATAAAAAAAAGTGAAAAATTGAAAAGAAGAAAAAAAAAAAAGTAAGTAAAGAAAAATAATTCGCCCTCTAGTGAAAACCTGGCAAACAGGCGCTTTGGGCAAGTACCATGGTGAAAACCTGGCAAACGAGCGCCATATGTAAAAGACTATTGCTCCGTTATCTATCATGACTCCTAGTTGTACTTTCCCCCCCTTAGGTTTATCATGATTATCCTTGCCCTGACCCAATATTCTATTCTAGGCCTGTGATTGGTCAACATCATTGTCTTGCATACTCAGGTTTCCAGTCCTTGTACATATGTTTTGGTCCTGGTCACTGTATATGTCTTTGAAATTTTCATTGGGTGCACACCCCTTGTCATGATCAATTACTGGAGTTATTGCTGCGTGCGGACTAGGGCTTTCTTATCATATAATGTCCTAAAAAAATCCCTAAAAATCAAATAATGTCCTGAAAAAATCCCTAAAAAGTCAAATAAAGTCCTGAAAAACGAACAAAAAAATTGTAAAAAACTTGAAATTCCTACAAAGTGAAAAACATCAAAATCCAAAAACAATTTCTTTGGCATTTTGCATTTTGTCAATAAATGGTCCCCTTTATGCATAGATAGATCACTGAGCATACATCCAATGACAATCAATCAAACATTGTGCTTTAATGAAATCATGCATTAATAGATAAACTGTTCGACCAAGCAAGCATTCAACCTAATCACAGTTGTCACATCAATCAAAATAGCATCAACATTACCATTGGTCCTTGTCAACATTATCATGGGTCTTATACAAGGTGTGGTATACTCAAAACCAGACTGTGTCCTATCTTCGATGGGGTACCAAATTCCCTGAAACAGACAGCATGATCATTCTTGTTTTCCACTTTTGACAATGACGATCAGACTGTTTGTTTGACTTGGTTGAATTTGTGCGTCTTATCTTTTTACTGATTTATCTTTGGCTTTGATCATGTTCCTATGTTGCTTGATGATGTCAATAAGTGATTTAGAGTGATCGGGATGGTTCATGTTCCCTTTCCTTTTTTTGTTGTGTTTGCTGTTTGTGGAATGTTTGTCACAAACTGGGGAAACTATATCATTAGGTGTCTGTGATAAGTACATTCACTTTGTGAACACCACACATACCTCAACCCTTGATGTATGCACCCTAAGATGCTTCACTCATTCCTTGTGTGCGTTGTGTCTGTCTTTTGCAAAAGTGGTTGTGTTCCAACTCTGGCCTTCAATGCCATGATGCTTTGCATCCGCTTTGCTACAATAAATAAAGGTTCTCACCTACTTATGTGCATTTGTGAAAGCAATTTTTCCTTCATCTCTAACTGTCCTCTATCTAATTTCTTCTTACTAAAATTTCTTTCGTCAGTCTTGGCAGTCCATTCGGTCTAGTTCTCCGATCTCAAAAAAAAAAAAGCTACATCCTGCATTCATTGGTTAGTACATTTGCATTATATCAAGCCCATACAAAACATTTTATCCATTTCATCTTATAAATGCATCAAAAACATAAACAACATTCATACATGTTCCAAAGATAGTACATAGACAATGCATAAGACATCAATACATGGAAAGTAAACATAAACCATAACACATTGCATCCCATCATATAGCTACATATCATATCATATATCAAAAAAAAAAAAAGAAAAGAAAAATATTGGAGTACAAAATTGGACTGTCTGTCCTATGTATGGCCCGCAGGCTGAGTACATAATGTCAAACTATATATGTCTCTGTCATAAGGAGCATGTGCCTCTGTCACTAGGTACTCCCTCTGTCCTCCTCATCCCTGCCATGTCTCAAGGATGAAGCCCCTCCTGTCCCTGGTCCTAGCTGTGGTGGTCTCATAGGTCCACTCACCCCCATGCTGCTCACTAACCTTCGAGAGCATGGCCTGCTCTCTGTCCTCAATCATGACTGATATGACATTGCTCTCTACTCTGGTGGAACTACACTCATATAAATTCCTCAAATGGTGCATCTCATCTCCTGCCTCTAATAACATCTGTGCCATCTCACACACACTAGCATCCCTAATCGACCCAACATACTCGGTCACTCTCTTCTCTACTTGATGTGCCTGGGCTATCATTTTATCTCGAGCCACTGTCAGCCTAGCTATCTCTGCTTTGTACCTATCCCTCTCAGTTGACCACTACTCTTGCTCTACTCTCTACTGATCCTACTATGTCCTCAAGATAGCATTCTGTCTCTCTAATGTAGCAATATAATCATGCTGACTCACTATGGTGGCCCTACATATATGCATCTCCTCTATGCTAGCTGTCTCATGCCCTATGAGTATATCCTACAATGACTCATGATCTGCTGGATCTGGCTTAGCTCTCTGCACGCACCTAGGACTCTCCTCTCCCTCATCATCCTCCTTAGCCTCCTCATCCCCCTCATCCTCATCATCTCCCTCCTCCTCTCCCTCATCGTCATCCTCCTCCTCTCCAGTGAGTGGGAAGTCCTCCTATCTTCTAGGTATGAAAATATCAGGATCTGTCAATGGCACTGGCCACTATCATCCCAGCATCTACAACATCTAATCTCCAATCCCACTATCTCCACTATAGCTGTATGAAGTTGACATATGCTATGTGTAGCTGAATCATCCTCCCCAATGATTCATCTCTCTGTGGGATTGGGCAAAGTGTGCAGTCCCTATCGGTACATCCTGCCTCTCTCCAAACTATCATCTGACTCTCTCTGGTAGATACATCTCAATCACTCTCTGGTGATTCACTGGTCACCCAATTAGGTATCTCTCCTATTTGCAATATGGTAGCTCATCGCCATCATCTGACCATCCAGGGCAATCATGATATGGCCTCCATGTGAAATCTCTCAACCTGTCTAGCTCATGTCGCCAATACAATATGTATCCAAATGGACCCTGTCTCAGCACTCCCCCATAGCAGTACACATATGGTCAATGTGGTACTACCTATCTCTTTGCAATCGACTAACATATGGCTATGTGCTCAAATGCCCATACCTATAAAAGTGTGACCCCACAACTCAAAGTTTGTACCCTCTGATATGCTATCTGATGCAACTGAAAATATAGCATGGCAAGAACACATGGTACCCATGCATATACAGTCCCCTCTGTCGCCATCTACTCTAGCACTCTTCCCCATCCAATAGGGAATCCATGTCCTTGTCTATCACCTACTAATGGGCATGCCATAAACACTTCTATCACCACATATCGCTGATCATACTCTGCTGCCATGGTCTCCCAGTGGATCTCCCTCTCTATGATATCAAGGTCATCTGCGTTGCACTTGAATAATCTGCACAAAGAGTCTCTCCCTGTCACTGGGTCATACACCACCATCTCCCCATGAATCGGAATGTGAAGGATATGCCACACATCCTCTAGTGTCACAATCGCCTCTCCAGTCGGAAGATGGAAAGAGGAAGTCTCTGAATGCCATCGCTCTGCCAATGCGGTGAGAAGTCCTATGTTTGCCCTAATCTTGGGCATGTACATAATGTAGTATAATCCAAGTCCTGCTAATATATCTTTATTAGTACTCCCGAGTCTATATCACAACATAAAATAGTCGAGTTTGTTCTCCCATGTGATCAATGGATACTATCGACTCTGCATCACAATTGGGGCACAATTTGTCAATTTTAGGGTTTTTTTTCCTAAGGGCCACATTTCCTTGTTTCATGCACCAATCAGGGTTTTCTTATCTATTTTTGACCTATCCTAACCATATCCCTCTTTTCAGGATCATCTGCGTGCTGCTTTCGGTCAAACTAGAGTCATAAGAACACAATTGCGCTTATGCGCACTATCTTGCGCTTGTGCAACATCAAGTTGCACCTATGTACCTTACATAGGTGCAAAACATCACTACATAGGTGCAGAATTTGCCCACACAGGCATTTTTCCCTCCCCTGTAGGCCCCACAATGTCCCACAATCAAACAAAATTCATGAAATTGAACATATGGGTTTTTGGGCTACATACTGCTGCTCCCATGTCATCCTGTCATCTGTAGATGCGTATACGTTCCCCAAGGTGATCTGCCATTGGAATGTTCATCATCTATTTGCAAGGGTCCTTTTTCCCAAGCAAATACTCCTCCACTTTGGCCAGTTCAAATGAACTCTTTTCCTTCTCCTTGTCTCCTATATAGATCTTTGTCAGTACCTAGATGGACGTGCATGCTCTCCATCTTATGATGGTCATGGTCTTTTGTGCCTTCCACTACTTGTCCTTTGTGCATCCGACCTTCAATTTTTGATCCGTTCAAACCTATCGTCTTTTGTCATTCTTATCGATCACTTGGCCTCTTTTCTGGATTTTTCTGGCTAATTCCTCAAGGGGGCATGCATATGTCATTTTTATTGTCTGGGGCATTTTCATTATTGTTCTTTGAAACAACGCTTAGAATCAAATTGTCTCAAAGAGGGGCAAAATGTAGACGTCTAAAAATGGTCAACGCTTGTGGAGTCATACTTTAACATTTGCGCATTGCCTTATTTTAGGGTTCTTGCGTCACATCAACATTTCTTCTATGTTGCGCACTTGGTCTTTATCATTTGCGAGCATCGAGTCCTTCTTTTGCATTCCTCATTTTTATCACTTTCGAATTAGGTCTTGTCAATAGCAATCTTCAATCATGATTTTGGTCGATCTTATCCTGTCACATCATGGCGCGTGCTCATTTATTATCATTTTGGACATCGTCAATCCTAATCGATGATAGAATTAGGGTTTTTGTCCTCTTGTCCATCTTTTAATCATCTTTATCTTGTTAGTAATCATTTGTGATTATCAACTTGTCGATCTCATCATTTTGCGATCGATTCGTCATCGATCCTTATCCTTGTTAGCCTTGTCATTTTGCGATCGATTCATCATCGATCCTTGTCCTTGTCAATCTTGTCATTTTGCGATCGATTCATCATCGATCCTTGTCCTTTTCAATCATGTCAATTTGGATCGATTAGTCATTGTTCCTCATCAATTGGCGCCTATGAATTTGATCTCCTTGTCAATCTTGGTCAATTTGTCATTGATTTTTGTCAATCAATCTCAATCATTTATCAACATTGGTCCTTTGTCAATCAGAATCATGATCGAACCTATATTAATTTCTTGTTGTCTTGACCTAATTCCTTGTTCTCTTATTTCTAGGGTTTTATGATTTGTTCATTTAATCCTTTTCTTCTTCTTTGTGGGTTAAATAAATCTATTTATTTAGTCCTAGGTCTCTTTCATGAATTAATTAATGGATGAAAACCTATTAATTAATTCACCTAATTTCTATTTCATCTTTTTCCTCAATTTTCTAATTTGCTAATTTCTCCTAATTCCTAATTTCTATTTCTACTATTTTCTTTAATTTTTCTAATATTTCCCCTAATTTCATTCCCTCATTTTCTCCTATGTCTATGCTTCCATTTGTTGCAATCATGGAGGCTATTTTCTCTCTTCCCTTTTGTCATGGGAATGGCATTTCAATCTTGTCATAATTTGTCATACATCTTGCATAGCAACTTGTCATAATTTGTGCATAATTTGTCATACACCTTGCATAGAAAGTGTCACACATTTGTCATAATTTTGCCATTCTTGATTTGAATTTCCTTTCAAATCTGTTCATGCTAATCTTTTCCTCTCTCCAATTTGTCTATAAATTGGATGATTTTCTTCAATGAAGGGGGAATCAATCACATTTTTGAGTAACCTTATGTTGCGAATTTCATCTCTCAACAACTTGCTTTCCACTTGCATTTTGCACTCGTAGGTGAGATCCACATCAAATTTGAAGGCGAAAGAAGAACAATGGAGCCACATGGAGGAGATATCTATGTTAGTTTGCTTTGATTTTATTTGATTTGAATATCTTGTCTTTATGTCTTCATTGATTGGATTAGGATTGCTTTCATAGCATTTGCTGACTTGTTTTGAATTCTTGGAACTTGACTGAAATGGATATCAGTAAATTTTGTCTTGAAGAAATCCACCATATGCTTGTAGGGAAGAAGATTTTCATCTTTTTTTTCATAGTCATCATTCACTTGATGGATGACTAACTGGGAATCTCCATGATCGATAAGAGTTACAGAAGATGATAGGATCATATTTTGCAAAATCAAAAACTTTGGATGATATGCTAAGTTGTTGTTAGGGAGTCTTGACCTTGTCTAAAATTTGTCCTTTCATTAATATTATTTTTGTCAAACCTAGCTTAGTATCCAAGCATATAGGTGAGACAATGTCAATTTTTCCTATTGTCATTTGGTCCTTTGTCCTTTAAGGTCTTTGCTTCATTTCAACTTGCCAAGGTTGAGTCTTTAGGTTTGCATTCCAAAATATTTGTCCAAATCTTGAAAAACAACAAAAACATAGGTTGCATTCTTGCCATAGATTGCATTTTCATCCATTTAGGTTGCATTTAGTTGCATATCATACATCATCCTTTTAAAATTAAAAAAATCCCAAAAATATTGCATTTGCATAGTGACATGCCTGTTGAAACAAGGTCAAAATCTAAGAAGATGGGTGAACCAACATATCAACCCATTGACAACGTATCAAACTCACAGTTTCAAACTAGTCAAAAATTACAAATTGAAGGTTTGTCAAACACATCATTACCACAATATGGAAAGGTTCAACTTGGACCACCTCCATTATATGAGCCAGTGTTTGTACCCATGAAACCAGGATATGGGAGTGTTCCACCAACGCCAAGGGAAAATGCACCTTTTGACTGGAATCAATTGAACCTACAACATGAAACTCAAACTCAAACATTATATGAGGAACAAACTCTTTCACAAGGATTTGGTTCAGATCAAGGCATTCAACAAGAAATAAATCCAAATGTTTTACCAGATTCTTCATCAGATTTTGATGCTTTCGATGATGTTGATATGCTCCTTAAAGATCCAAAGTTGACAAAATGGATGGATAAATTCTTGAACAAGGTCTTTAAGATGTTTCCACAAAAATATCTTGATATGATGACTAATGTGACCTCCTCAAATGAGCAAACTAATGTGCAAAAAAAACAAGGCAGTGATCTGTTAAGATTCTCTCCACATCCAAATGAAGAAAATGTGCAACAAGAACCTCAACACACATTGTTGAGTAAGTGTGCTTCAAAAACTTTGACAGTGACTATTCCACAAAAGTCAACATTTGAAACAATAAACAATCCATTGTTTAATGCAACACCTTTAACACAAGATCAAATGATGGCCACACAAATGTTGATAGGTGTCCCTCAACAAGAAGTGATTCCTTGAATACCTAAAAGTGGATCCAAATCTAAGATGCAAGAAAGCTTTATGACTGGAATTCATGATCTCACGAATGTTCAAAACAATTCTACAATGCAACAAAGTGCATATGTCCCATCAAGTTCAATACGTTTGGCAAATACTCAAGTACCCGTTATGCAAAATATGATCCTATCATCTTCTGTCATTCTTATCGATCACTTGGCCTCTTGGCCTCTTGTCTAAAATTTGTCCTTTCATTAATATCATTTTTGTCAAACCTAGCTTAGTATCCAAGCATATAGGTGAGACATTGTCAATTTGTCCTATTGTCATTTGGTCCTTTGTCCTTTAAGGTCTTGGCTTCATTTCAACTTTCCAAGGTCGAGTCTTTAGGTTTGCATTCCAAAATTTTGTCCAAATCTTGAAAAACAACAAAAACATAGGTTGCATTCTTGCCATAGATTGAATTTTCATCTATTTAGGTTGCATTTAGTTGCATATCATACATCATCTTTTTAAAATAAAAAAATCCCAAAAATATTAAATTTGCATAGTGACATGCCTATTGAAACAAGGTCAACATCTAAGAGGATGGGTGAACCAACATATCAACCCATTGACAATGTATCAAACTCATAGTTTCAACCTAGTCAAACATTACAAATTGAAGGTTAGTCAAACACATCATTACCACAATATGGAATGGTTCAACTTGGACCACGTCCATTATATGGGCTAGTGTTTGTACCCATGAAACCAGGATATGGGAGTGTTCCACCAATGCCAAGGTAAAATACACCTTTTGACTGGAATCAACTGAACTTGCAACATGAAATTCAAACTCAAACATTATATGAGGAACAAACTCTTTCACAAGGATTTGGTTCAGATCAAGGCATTCAACAAGAAATAAATCCAAATGTTTTACCAGATTCTTCATCAGATTCTGATGCTTCCGATGATGTTGATATGCTCCTTAAAGATCCAAAGTTGACAAAAAGGATGGATAAATTCTTGAACAAGGTCTTTAAGATGTTTCCACAAAAAAATCTTGATATGATGAGTAATGTGACCTCCTCAAATGAGCAAACTAATGTGCAAAAACAACAAGGCGGTGATCTATTAAGTTTCTCTCCACATCCAAATGAAGAAAATGTGCAATAAGAACCTCAACACACATTGTTGAGTAAGCGTGCTTCAAAAACTTTGACAATGACTATTCCACAAAAGTCAACATTCGAAACAATAAACAATTCATTGTTTAATGCAACACCTTTAACACAAGATCAAATGATGGCCACACAAATGTTGACAGGTGTCCCTCAACAAGAAGTGATTCCTCAAATACCTAAAAGTGGATCCAAATCTAAGATGCAAGAAAGCTTTATGATTGGAATGTCTGATCTCAGGAATGTTCAAAACAATTCGACAATGCAACAAAGTTCATATGTCGTATCAAGTTCAATACGTTTGGCAAATACTCAAGTACTCGTTATGAAAAATATGATCCTGTTCTCTTCTGTCATTCTTATCGATCACTTGGCCACTTTTTTGGATTTTTCCAGCTAATTCCTGGAGGGGGCATGCATATGTCATTGTTATTGTCTAGGGTATTTTCATTATCGTTCTTTGAAACAATGCTTAGAATCACATTGTCTCAGAGAGGGGCAAAATGTAGATGTCTAAAAATGGTCGACGCTTGTGGAGTCATACTTTAACATTTGCGCATTGCCTTATTTTAGGGTTCTTGCATTGCATTAACATTTCTTCTATGTTGTGCACTTGGTCTTTATCATTTGCAAGCATCGAGTCCTTCTTCTGCATTCCTCATTTTTATCGCTTTCGAATTAGGTCTTGTCAATAGCAATCTTAAGTCATGATTTTGGCCAATCTTATCCTGTCGCATCATGGTGCGCGCTCATTTATCATCATTTTGGACATCATCAATCCTAATCAATGATAGAATTAGGGTTTTATCCTCTTTTCAATCTTTCAATCATCTTTATCTTGTTAGTAATCATTTGCGATTATCAACTTTTCAATCTCATCATTTTGCAATCGATTCATCATCAATCTTTGTCCTTGTCAATCTCATCATTTTGTGATCGATTCGTCATCGATCCTTGTCCTTGTCAATCTTGTCATTTTGCAATTGATTCGTCATCGATCCTTGTCCTTTTCAATCATGTCAATTTGGATTGATTAGTCATTGTTCCTCATCAATTGGTGCCTATCAATTTGATCTCCTTGTCAATCTTGGTCAATTTGTCATTGATTTTTGTCAACCAATCTCAATCATTTATCAACATTGTTCCCTTGTCAATCAGAATCATGATCAAACCTACCTCAAATTCTTGTTGTCTTGACCTAATTCCTTGTCCTCTTATTTCTAGGGTTTTATGATTTTTTCATTTAATCCTTTTCTTCTTCTTTGTGGGTTAAATAAATCTATTTATTTAGTCCTAGGTCTCTTTCATGAATTAATTAATGGATGAAAACCTATTAATTAATTCACCTAATTTCTATTTCATCTTTTTCCTCAATTTTCTAATTTGCTAATTTCTCCTAATTCCTAATTTCTATTTCTCCTATTTTCTTTAATTTTTCTAATATTCCCCCTAATTTCATTCCCTCATTTTCTCCTATGTTTATGATTCCATTTGTTGGAATCATGGAGGCTATTGTGAGGCCTCACCTCGACTCAGTTGGACATTCAGTGGATTTTATATTTTAGACTACTATGGATACTTTGTTTTGATGCTTTTTTGAGATTTAGAACTTTTATGTTTTCAGGATATTGGATAACATTGCTATGAATTGATGTTTTACTTACATGCTTTATGAGATAGAACACTACATGATTATTAGATAGAATGATATTGCAATGATAGATGTCGTTAATGAAGTTGCAGGACCTTACTTTGAATATAGAACTATGATGTATGTTTAGTTTATGTGAATTGGGATGAAAATTGCTTATGTGAATTTGCTTGACAAAAGATGTATTCAATCTGTGCAGATGAAAATTGTATGCAAGTAATGATGTGCATTGTTATATTATTGAATTATATTTTATATGAATATTTGAGAGTACTAATGTGTACATTGAGATGCGCAGGAAATTTACCATGTGACCATGGAAAATTACGGAGAATCAAACCTAGACTTATGTATGTTCGTAAAGCCAGGGTTTGTCTATTTGGAGAGACAACACCCCGTTTGTGTTGTATTTTATTCGTATCAGTATATGCTGCATGTGTGTTTTGTGTTATTTAAATTTATTGTGTAAAAACCTCAAGAGACAATTTCGTGTTTATTTTTGTAAAAGTATTTTTTTTAGTGTCACTTGACACATTGAGGTTTTAAATTTTAATATTTTATCTTGTCTCTTGATGGGAAAGTGTTAATTATTATTATTTTTAAATAAAATAATGTGTTGTCAAAAAGATATTTTGAGAATATAATATTTGGTGTGGTCAACTTATGTTTGACCCGAAAATAAACTTCAGAGGGGTTTAAAATGGGTTAAATGAACACCTAGGGGTAGTTTATTAGGGTTTCCTAAAGCCCATAAGGTATACCTAGGGGTTAGGGGTAATTTTAGGCAAGTTTCTACTTTATTATGATCTTTTTAACGCTTTAAAAATTGGCTTTTTTGAGTTGAGCGAAAATTGAAAATTGAAGGAAAATCAAACCAAGATTTTCCCTCTTGGAAGGAAAGTTTTTTTTTGCATTTTGTTTTCTTCCTTCTTTTTGTTGATTTTTTTTAGAATCCTGTGAGAACTCAGTGAGTGAGCTTCTTAAGGAGGATTTTTGGGAATAGCTGGTTAATCACCCACTCTCCATATTTGGAGACAGAAGAAAACTTGGAAGAAAAATAATGTTATTGGTTAAAGAAATTGATTAAGGAAAATAAAGAATTGGGGATTGGGCAGCTCTTCTTCAGATATCATTATAACCTTTGGGCAGATTAAGGTTGGTTTCATTTTTACTTTTAATGACTTGATTTTGTTTATTTCTGGAAGTTGTTGAATAAGAATGTCTGTATTCTTGAAAATGAATTTTTGAAAATCTTTTGGTTTTGTTTTATGAATGAATGTGTTTTGGGAGTTTTCTCAAGATCTCTCTTTCTCTTGGGAGAGAAGAGGATCTTGAGGGTGGTAGCAGTGACAGCCCTCGAGTGAGAGACTCTCTTTAGAGAGCGATCACAAGGGATCTTTGTGTGACCCTTGCTGCATGGCCTGTTTGTGCAATGGGGGTCATAAGGAGGGTTATAAGGCTAGAATGCCTTTGGGGGGCATAAGGAATTATGGGGTTGAGATTTTGATATGTTATTTGTGCCATGAGGTGGCTTCTTGTTATTACATACTTGCAGATTCTCCTCAGGGTATTTGGTCCACTACCACCCTTTGAAATTATTCACCACCAGAGTGTGGTGCTGTGAAAGCCAGGTTGGGAATGTGTCTGGAATATTTGTATGCTTTGTGTTTCTTTGTGTTTGCCTGTTTGTACCCGTCTAGGAATTGGTTCTCCGAGCTCGGGGGTGGCTACCAGTTAGCCTAGGCTGGGAGGTGAGCACTCCGTGGTCAGTTTTGTGTTTTCTATTATGCAGGAAATTCGGAAGAAAGAGGATAGGATTCATGAAAGATATTCAGAAGATTGTATTTGAAGATATTTGAATTCAGTTGCAGATGTATGTTTAAAGTTGTTGTAAATGAATGCCTCAAATTCAAGAGAAAGGAGAAGCAAGTTGAAATTTGTAATAGTAGACTTGAAATCTTTATGTTATGGCTGTTCAGAGAAATCATTCTGTAAATTTGGTAGAACATTTTAGAGATGTATAAAAAGAAGAAAAGCTTGTTATTTCTACTTCTGGTTTATAAAGAAAAAGGGTTTAAATTGTGTTGCATGCAAAAAGCTTCTTGTATCATGGAAAGAAATAAAAGATTTGTTTTTTTTCATTTTGACTTTAATTATATTTCACTTGTGGCAAATAAAAGATTATTGTTGTTGAAAGATTTCTATGTATTTTTTTATAAAAAAAAAAGAGTTGTTTTAAGTGAATATTCTATTTTAAAAAAAAAGGAATATATAAATGGATTTCTTTATTTCCAGAAAAAAAGTAAAATGTAGCTTTATAAAATACTTTAAATCGTATTTGTTTTTGTTAAACATTGATTTTAGAAGCTTGTCTTATAGATGCATTTAAATTAATAAATATTTATATATATATATATATATATATATAATAATTAAATTCTTGATTTAACTTAAGGTAATCTTTTCCTTTATTTTATTAGCTTAGAATTTTGCATGTAATAATTCTCTTTTAAAATATATATAGATTTTATTTAGAATTTAAATTTATCTTTTATCTATGCTTTTTAATTTACGAATATACACACATATATATATACTTATATATAAATATATGTATATATATATATATATTTATATATATATATATATATATTTATATATATATATATATATATAAATATAAATATATATATATACTTATATTATTAAATGTTATTGTAATTTTTTTAAAAAAAATTTTAAAAAAAATATGATGGGAACCCCGCGGGCTCCACTGTGTGTACACACAGTGGACGACCGCGCGGCGCCCACTGTGTGCACACACAGTGGAGCCGCTTGCGGCTCCCACTGTGTGGGCACACAATGGACGGCCACGGCCGCCACTGTGTGGCCACACAGTGGTGCCGCCAGCGGCGCCCACTGTGTGGGCACACAGTGGTGCCGCGGCGCCCACTGTGCGCTCACACAGTGGCGCGCGCGCGGCCCAGCATGCCAATAAACCCCCGCGACCTGCTAAAAAAAAAGATGGACTCTTGGCCGCCTAGGGCTTCGGCCCAGCTAAGATGTGTAACAGTTAAAAGAAAAATATAATAATTTATAGGGTTTAAAACCCTAACCGAGTGGAGGTTAGGGCAGTTAATTAAAATCATTATTAAAATAATTACCAGTTTAGTAATATACATATATATGTGTTTCCATAAATACATATGGAAATTATATATATATGTATGTAAATGTATGAATTTGAGCATTTTTGTATAAGTAATTAAATTTTAAATATATAAATATATGCATAATCAATTATGTATATATGTATATATTTAATTAATCCCGATTTTAACTTTGGTTATATTATAAAGAGAAATATAAAAGAATTAAAAAGACTATAAAGTCATATTGGAGGATAAATTAAAATATCTCTCCTAATACTTTAAGTATGAATAATTTAATAAAACTATTGATTAAATATCTTTTGGAGATAGAATTTAAACCAGTAGGTTTTTCCGCAATTAGATTGTAACAGATTGTCGATGCTTCGTTCGTTCTAGAATGAGCTCGAATTTATTAATGAAGTTTTCGTTAACGCTTGTCGCAAGAGTGTGCTTGTTAATTAAATTTGGTATCTTTTAAAAAAAAATTTGTTCCGTTTTTGCCCTAAATTTTGGGCATGACAGCTATTTTCTCTCTTCCCTTTTTTCATGGGAATGGCATTTCAATCTTGTCATAATTTGTCATACATCTTGCATAGCAACTTGTCATAATTTGTGCATAATTTGTCATACACCTTGCATAGAAAGTGTCACACATTTGTCATAATTTTGCCATTCTTGATTTGAATTTCCTTTCAAATCTCTTCATGCTAATCTTGTCCTCTCTCCAATTTGTCTATAAATTTGATGATCTTTCTTCAATGAAAAAGATGGAATCAATCACATTTTTGAGTAACCTGATGCTGCGAATTTCATCTCTCAACAACTTGCTTTCCACTTGCATTTTGCACTTGTAGGTGAGATCCACATCAAATTTGAAGGTGAAAGAAGAACAATGGAGCCACATGAAGGAGATATTTGCGTTGATTTCATTTGATTTGAATATCTTGTCTTTATGTCTTCATTGATTGGATTAGGATTGCGTTGAATATTTTGATTGATTTGTATCCTGTAAAACTAGACAAAGGCGCAGATCTGCATTTTTCCCTCCCCTGTAGGCCCCGCAATGTCCCACAATCAAGCAAAATTCATTAAATTAAACATATGGGTTTTTGAGCTACATACCGCTGCTCCCACATCATCCGATCATCTGTAGATGCATACACATTCCCCAAGGTGATCTGCCATTGGAATGTTCACCATCTCTCTGCAAGGGTCCTTTTTCTTGAGCAACAACTCCTCCACTTTGGCCAGTGCAAATGAACTCTTTTCCTTCTCCTTGTCTCCGATATAGATCTTTGCCAGTACCTAGATGGATGTGCATGCTCTCCATCTTATGATGGTCGCAGTCTTTTGCGCCTTCCACTGCTTGTTCTTTGTGCATCCGACCTTCGATTTTTGATCCATTCAAACCTATCATCTTATGTCATTCTTATTGATCACTTGGCCTCTTTTCTAGATTTTTCCAGCCAATTCCTTGAGGGGCATGCATATGTCATTTTTATTGTCTGGGGTATTTTCATTATTGTTCTTTGAAAAAACGCTTAGAATCACATTATCTCAAAGAGGGGCAAAATGTAGACGTCTAAATATGGTCAACGCTTGTGGAGTCATACTTTAACATTTGCGCATTGCCTTATTTTAGGGTTCTTGCATCGCATTAACATTTCTTCTATGTTACGCACTTGATCTTTATCATTTGCGAGCATCGAGTCCTTCTTCTACATTCCTCATTTTTATCACTTTTGAATTAGGTCTTGTCGATAGCAATCTTCAGTCATGATTTTGGTCGATCTTATCTTGTCGCATCATGGTGCGTGCTCATTTATCATCATTTTCGACATCGTCAATCCTAATCGATGATAGAATTAGGGTTTTTGTCCTCTTGTCCATCTTTTAATCATCTTTATCTTGTTAGTAATCATTTGTGATTATCAACTTGTCAATCTCATCATTTTGCGATCGATTCGTCATCGATCCTTGTCCTTGTTAGCCTTGTCATTTTGTGATCGATTCGTCATCGATCCTTGTCCTTGTCAATCTTGTCATTTTGTGATTGATTCATCATCGATCCTTGTCCTTTTCAATCATGTCAATTTGGATTGATTAGTCATTGTTCCTCATCAATTGGCGCCTATGAATTTGATCTCCTTGTCAATCTTGGTCAATTTGTCATTGATTTTTGTCAATCAATCTCAATCATTTATCAACATTGGTCCTTTCTCAATCAGAATCATGATCGAACCTATATTAATTTCTTGTTGTCTTGACCTAATTCCTTGTCCTCTTATTTCTAGGGTTTTATGATTTGTTCATTTAATCCTTTTCTTCTTCTTTGTGGGTTAAATAAATCTATTTGTTTAGTCCTAGGTCTCTTTCATGAATTAATTAATGGATGGAAACCTATTAATTAATTCACCTAATTTCTATTTCATCTTTTTCCTGAATTTTCTAATTTGCTAATTTCTCCTAATTCCTAATTTCTATTTCTCCTATTTTCTTTAATTTTTCTAATATTTCCCCTAATTTCATTCCCTCATTTTCTCCTATGTCTATGCTTCCATTGGTTGCAATCATGGAGGCTATTTTCTCTCTTCTCTTTTGTCATGGGAATGGCATTTCAATCTTGTCATGATTTGTCATACATCTTGCATAGCAACTTGTCATACACCTTGCATAGAAAGTGTCACACATTTGTCATAATTTTGCCATTCTGGATTTAAATTTCCTTTCAAATCTCTTCATGCTAATCTTTTCCTCTCTCCAATTTTTCTATAAATTGGATGATCTTTCTTCAATGAAAAAGGGGGAATCTATCACATTTTCAAGTAACCTTATGCTGCGAATTTCATCTCTCAACAACTTGCTTTCCACTTGGATTTTGCACTTGTAGGTGAGATCCACATCAAATTTGAAGGTGAAAGAAGAACAATGGAGCCACATGAAGGAGATATCTGCATTGGTTTGCTTCGATTTCATTTGATTTGAATATCTTATCTTTATGTCTTCATTGATTGGATTAGGATTGCTTTCATAGCAGCTTTAGGTATTGTGGTTGTCCTAATTGCTATTGTTTTGATGATTTTCAATTTCCTGATCTATAGTTGCAAAAAGAGGATTTATGCGGGTGGCAAAATTAGGCTGAGAATTAGGTATAGGAGAAGAATTAGACAGGAGATCAGAATCTGGAGTTTCCTAAAAAATTTCAACTAACTAACTTTCTAGAAACTCAACTACTGAATTTGTTGCTTTCTCTGTCTTTTTCCTTGTCCTTGATGTTCTTTGTGGTGGTGGTAGCTCAATATTCTCAACTAGATCCTCGCTCTGTCTGGTTTGATACCTTTTTCTTATGCTACAAAATGTCACTGAATCTGCAAAGAAACCAAGAAAACGAGTCACCAGGTATGAAAATTGTTGCCTCTGAAGGCTAGAATTGTTTCTCCTCACACCAAAAGTAGCAAGAGTGAATATTTGTTGAACTGAGATAGCTCAAACATGTCCCACCGGGTGTACCAAAAATTGTTGTCACTCAAATTGCACCCATAATGGATAAGCTAAAAGCTCAAGCAACCTGGTGACACATGGGATAATTCTCAGGCTTGTGGATTGCCTATAGTGAGAATTAACCTCTAGATGAAGGGTTGGTTCCCTATGAATAACTCTAAATTATTTGCCAAGAAAAGGGATAGGAAAACTAAAATGTAAAATAGAATGACCTTGTGAATGCTAGACTAAGGTGAAGCTTCAATATGATATCTCAAAATGACAAAAATACACTCCTAAAAACACCAATCTGCACAAATAGACTTTTGGTTCATACCACATAAATATTTCATGCAAAGGATTTAAACTTCAAGAAATTGAAAGGAAAGAAAAATTTCACAATCAACCAAATGAACCAATTTATCACAATGCACAACTTGTGACTAACAAATGAGATAGAAAATTAAAAGGTTATCTAGACAATAACACAATAAACTAACTCTCAATCATGAATAAGAAAATGAACTCCAAAAATATAAGGCATAAGCTGATAATTTTATTCAATATTCTATCGTAAAACTGCACATGAGCTACAAGAGAATGATTAAGAACTAGTGAAGAAAGATAAATTTTTTTCACTTTATACAAAAACCTTCCAAAGGTAGAGGAAAGGATGACTCCAGAAAGACTGAAGATGAACTCCCACTAAAAATATCTTTGTAAAAAATTGATCCTCAAGTGGAAATAAAAAGCCACCAAAATAGGCTCAAAATCATGAGAAAAACTCATGCAAACTGCTTAAATCGGACCCCAAACTACCTGATGACTTCTCTTTTTTTGTTGTTGTTGATTCCACTTGGATGCTACTAGTTACTCGGGCCCACTTTTGAACCACTTGTCTACAAACAGTTTACAACTTGTGCACCTTCTCATCGGGTTATCAACATAACATAAAAACACTCCCATCAATATCCGATGGCATGCTCCCAAACAGTGTGTTGTTCCATTGGGTCTTTGGTGTAGCTCCCAAACATGTTGTATCGATAGAAGATAGCTCCACTCCAAACTCACTCCAACCCACTCAAATTTGCTGGCGACCTCATCGAGGTATCGGGGTAGGTGGAGAACACTTCTGCCGATATCCATTAGCTCCTTTTCGGCCTTATGCAAACTCATCGAGCATCGGGGTAGGGTAAAACCAGTTTTTCTGATAGCTAATGGTAGAACTCCATAGGAATTCTTTGTCGGGCCCCACCACTGGACTTATCCTTTCTTTGTCGTTGATCTGTGATAGGTAACTATCGATCATCTTCGCATTGTAGATCAATGATAGCCATTGGATTGACTCTAACCTGCTCGCCCCTTATCTCCTTGTCTCTCTCACCTTTTCCGCACGTGCCTTGTCACCAAGTCATGGTGAGTATTTGGCGATCATCTTCCCACCACAACATAGCGACAACCATCAGATCATCTCAAACCTGCTATTGATCTACCTTGATCTGCTTGCTCTTTAGTCTCTCTAAGTGGCTCTCTCTTATACCATGGTGTCACCACATGTCAGCCTCTATTTTGCCACATGATCCACCTGGGCACCACCTCACCAGTCGCTAAGTCATGAAGATTAACATTCAAGTGCTTTCGCATAGTGGTATAGCGATGATCGTCAGATCTTTCACACCATCATCTAATCTTCTTGGACTTGCAGGCTGGTTAACCACCTTTACTGCAAAATTTGGCTACTTTGAGATGCACGCGCATGCGGGGGGCCCACCAATGCTGAGTTGCAACTTTCCAAAAGCCTTTAAGCTTTTACACTTAATATGTGTGGGACTTTGCCTTTAAATACTGAAATGCTCCTCCCTGCGGCCAATGTGGGATAAATAGACTACACCTGGGCCTTTCCATTAGGTCATCGGGATAACATGAAACTAGGGCTACCGATGACCGATGATCGATGACTACACACACTGCTTTGCACTTTCCATTGGGTCATCAGGAAGACTTCAAAACCTGACTTCCGATGGCCGATGACAACTTTCTGCGCTCCGCACTTCTTATCAGGTCATTGGTATAACATTAAATAGCTCCTTCCGATAGCCAATGAGTTACTCCAATCCATCCACTTTTCTATCAGGAATCAGCATAGGGGAGAACCTTTCCTGCCGATACCTGATACAACCTCTCCATGCCTATGATTTCTCATCAGGGTAAGTCTTGCCGATCGGGGTAGGTCTTAGCATGAAAGCAAGGCCTCACTTGGTCACCAAATTTAGCATGTGCAAAAATTTAGTAACAGGTATATCAAATGGATGTTAAGTCATAATTTCTAAATGGAGAATTGGGAGAAGAGGTATATTGAGGAACTAGATAGATTCAGATTATCAAAAGATCCAGATATGGTTTACAAGTTAAAGAAGGCATTATATGGACTCAAGAAAGCACCTAGAGTTTAGTATGCTAGATTGGAAAAATATTTGTTACAACAAAAATTCAGGAAAGCTACTACAGACAACTGTTGGTATTTTGGATACATTGATATGGTTTTCTCATTGATGTCAACACCAGTCATCACTTGTCAACACTTATCAACACTTGGAGATTTTGGTTATGTTCACTAGCAAGACAAAGACTTATGCATAACACTAGTATTTGGTTCACCAACAAATTATATTGTTCACCGGCACTTGGAAAGACTTGGAAACTACTTGGTTATGTCAAAGACATTATTCTATCACTTTCTTTTGGTGATTTGGTTAATTGTTTATTTGGGTTTTCATATTTGTTGTTACCGGCAAATAGGTCCAGGATAAGCACCGATAGACTTATCTATTCTAGATCAACACGACATGTTATGAAGATGATTTATTATTATTGTAAATGCATTGAGCCGACATCATGCATCGGATATTGATTTGTTTGTAATTGATTTTATTGTAATATCTTTTAGTGAGCCGACCTATTCAATTGGTCTTAGGTTATGGTATATATGTAAGATCTTATTTGTAAGATCAATATGTGATTGGGAAGAAGAATTGTAATAGAGTATATGCAAAAATAAGTAGAGCTATATACAAAGACATCATTTGAAGGTTGAAGGAGGGTTTTGTGAAGGCAATCAAAACTACATCGGTACTAAATCCAACATATGCAGATGCTATTTTGTGTAGTACATTATTATTGGATTTAACCATCCAATTGTAGTCAGTGTGACTCTCATTTTGTGATTGAGCAGTGAGCTCTAGGTAGCTGGCCTTTCTGCATGTGTAGAATCCATAATGTAAACACATACTATCTGCAGTAGTATCATTTGATTGTGGGTAAGGATTCCCACCGTGGCTTTTCCCCTTATAGGGTTTCCATGTACAAACATTGGTGTTATGTGTTATGTGGTGTGGATGTTGTTGTCTTTTTGTTTCATGCATTGATCTTTACCGGTATTGCAATTAACTGTTAAGACTATCTACCGACATAAAGTTTGGTTTACCGGTATTAAGCATTAAGTTTTGGTTAAGTTATTTTTGGTTGAATTTATTGGACAACTGATTCACCCCCCCTCTCTCAGTTGTCTCCAAGACCTAACAATTGGTATCAGAGCCTAGTTCTCTTTTTGCAGAAGTTTAACAGCTTGAGAAGATCCAATGTCTACCAACTATTTCAGGAAGGAAGGTCCAAAAATTGTTGGAACTAACTATGGCATATGGAAGATCAAGATGGAGACACACTTGAACTGCATTGGAAAGGATATATGGGAGGTTATAAAGAATGGTTATACTGCTGCTACTCCTAGTCAGCCTAATCCACCAACCTTGGGAAAAGATGAGGAAAATGATTGCAAAGCAAGAGAAACACTTTTGAGCAGATTGTCAGATCATCAAGTCATGGGATTGTTAGATAGATCTACTACTAAATCTATTTGGGACAAACTAGAAACATTGAATGAAAGAGATTCCATAGTCAAAATTGCAAAACTTGAATGCTTCCAGGTCAGGTATGAAAGTCTAAAAATGGAAGAAGAAGAAATAATTTTTTCTTTTATGGAAAGAGTAAATGAAATTGTTTTGGGTATACAATGTTGTGGAGGAACCATAAGTGAAGATGAGATTGTTTCTAAAGTTTTAAGAGCTTTGCCACTGGCATGTAAAATGAAAGTTACTGTTATAAATGAATTCAGAACAATGCCTAATGCATCAGTATCTAAAGACACTTTGGTTGGAAAACTTTCATCTTTTGAGCTTGAGGAATTTGGTCCTGTTACTACTATCAAGACAGATCTAGCTTTCAAGGCATCATCATCAACTGCAACATCATCATCAAAGCATGATAAATCTGATTGGAAAGCATTCTATGCAAGAGAACTTGAAGAAAGCAGGAGAGAAAATGAAGAACTTGAAGCACTATTTGCAAGGAAAATGCCTAAAGGTCCAATTGGAAGTAAGTATGAAGGTAAAGCACCCTTTAAATGTTTTAACTGCAGTAAGATTGGTCATATGACATCTAGATGTCCTAATAGACATGCAAGACTAAGAGAAGAATCTAAAAGAGCATATAAGCCTAACCTTGACTATCAGAAATACAAATTCAAGAAGAATAGAGACAAATCTTGTTATTATGCTGATGAAGGAATTACTGATGATTCTGATCAGGATCTAGCAGACAATGGATGGAATTTTGTTGCTATAACAAAAGATCAAGCTACACCTACTATTCAACTGGTAGAGTAGGCCCTAGCAGCTAAAGTTGAAGATACAGATGAATGGATTATTGATTCAGGATGTTCACATCATATGTCTGGTGATAAGAGTAAATTCTTAACCTTTCAGGATTACAATGGAGGTCTAGTAAGATTTGGAGATGATAAAGCTTGTCTGATTAAAGGAAAAGGCACTATATATTTTGATGGTAAGCACTATACTGATAATGTTTACTATGTTGAAGTTTTGAAGCATAATCTTTTGAGTGTTGGTCAATTAGTTGAGAAAGGATTTCAGCTACAATTTAAGAATGGAAAATGCAAAATCTTAAACATAACTAGTTTGGAAATTGCATCCGGTAATCAAACTAGAGGTAATATCTTTCATTTGAACAACAATGAGAAGGCATGTTTGATTGCACATATTGATGAAAGTTGGTTGTGCCATAAAATATTTTGTCATGTAAATTTCGATTGCATTGTGAAAATCAGTACTACTAAGGCAGTTAAAGATTTACCTAAGATTGTTAAACCTCACAATCCGGTATGCAAGGAATGTCAATTTGGAAAACAAGTTAGAGCATCTTTCAAGAGTATTTTAGAGAAGTCTAACAATGTTCTTGATTTAATTCATATTGATTTATGTGGTCCGACAAGAACTAGAAGTATACAAGGAGATAGATACTTTATGCTAATCATTGATGACTATTCTAGAATGTGTTGGGTTACTTTTCTCAGAGAAAAATCTGAAGCATTTGGGAAATTCAAACTATTCAAGGTGATGGTAGAAAATGAAACCAGCAAGAAAATCAAATGTTTGAGATCGGATCAAGGAGGTGAGTTCACATCTAAGGAATTTAATGTATTCTGTGAAGTGAATGGGATCAGAAGACAGTTCTCAGCACCTCGAATACCCCAGTAGAATGGAGTTGTGGAAAGGAAAAATAGAACTATCTTGGATGTAGCCAGAAGTATGATATCAGAATCAAATCTACCTCATATATACTAGAGAGAAGCGGTCAATACAGGTGTTTATACATTCAACAGAGTTCACATAAGAGGAGAAACTGATAAGACCCCACATGAACTATGGTTTGTTAATACTCCCACTCTTAAATATTTCAGAATATTTGGAAGTAAATGTTATATTAGAAGAGGTGAGTATATTGGAAAATTTGATCCTAGAAGTGATGAAGGAATATTTCTTGGTTATTCATCTAAGAGCAAGGCATATAGATGTTTTAACAAGAGACTGCAGAAAATTGTTGAGAGTGCAAATGTGAAGATTGATGAACAATCTAGAGGAAATTCAAGGTACATAGACTCTGAACTGGAAATAGAGATAATCACAAATGAACCTATTATGAATACACCAGTACAAAATGGTGATCCATTTACACTGACATCATCTGGAGATTCAATAGTCACTAAAGAACAACAACAAGCAAAAACACCCCGGTATGTAATATTGAATCATTCTGAAGATCAGATAATTGGAAACAAATGTCAAGGAGTTATGACTAGAGGAAGATTGGCAAATGAGGAGGTATGTCTTATTTCTCAAATTAAACCTACATCAGTTAATGAGGCATGTGAAGATAAATATTGGATTAAAGCAATGGAAGATGAATTGGAACAAATTGAAAGGAATAACACTTGGTCATCAGTTTCCCGGCCTAAAGACAAAAATGTAATTGGAACTAAATGGGTTTTTAGAAATAAACTTAATGAAGATGGCATGGAAATTAGAAACAAAGAAAGATTGGTGTGTAAGGGATATTCTCAGAAAGAAGGAATTGATTACAATGAAACCTTTGCACTGGTAGCTAGAATTGAATCGGTGAGACTTTTATTGGCTTTTGCAGCACACAAGAACTATAAAGTATATCAAATGGATGTTAAATGTGCATTTATGAATGGAGATCTTGAAGAAGAAGTTTACATTGAGCAACCTGGTGGATTTTCTTTGACAGATAACAAAGACATGGTTTGCAGGTTAAGGAAGACTTTATATGGATTGAAACAAGCTCCTAGAGCTTGGTATGCAAGATTGGACAAATATCTTTTAAAGCTTGGTTATACAAAATTTAACGCAAACAACAATCTATACTACAAAGCAACTAATGATGAAATCTTGGTTATTGAAGATTTTGTTGATGATATAATCTTTGGAGGAGATGGTTTGTGTAAAGACTTTTCTAACAAAATGCAGCAAGAATTTGAAATGTCTATGATTGGAGAGATAAAATTCTTTTTAGGATTACAGATTTCAAAGATTGATAAAGGTATATTCCTATGTCAATCTAAGTACTTAAAGGAATTACTAAAGAAATTTGGCATGGAGAGTTGTAAACCGGTAAGCACACCTATGACTACAAATGATAAATTATCTTTGAAGGATGAATCTACACCTATTAATCTAACTAGATACAAATATATGATAGGAGGTTTACTGTATTTGACACAAACAAGACCTGATATTATGAATGCAGTATGTATTGTTTCAAGATTTCAGAGTAATCCTAAAGAAAATCATGAATTAGCAGTGAAAAGGATTTTCCGATACCTACAAGGCACTACAAATCTTGGTTTATGGTATCCTAGAGATGAAAATTTTGACTTATATGCATACATAGATGCTAATTGGGCAGGAGATGTGGATGACTGAAAAAGCACCACCGGCGAAGCATTTTTTCTTGGCAGCAGACTAATTTCATGGTTGAGCAAGAAACAAAATTGTACAAGTTTATCAACTGCAGAATCAAAATATGTTGCAGCAACAACTAACTGTACACAGGTATTATGGATCAAGAAAATGTTGAGGGACATAAAGGTAAATTGCAAGGAACCTATAACTATTTACTGTGACAATACAACAACAATTGATATATCAAAGAACTTGATACTTCACTCTAAAACTAAACATGTTTCTATCAAACTGAACTTTCTAAAAGAGAATGTTGAAGCAAAAGAAGTGAAATTGGTTTATGTGAATACTAAAAAGCAGATTGTAGATGTTTTTACAAAGCCTTTGCCTAAGGAAACATTTGAGTATCTCAAAGAGCAACTTGGAGTTCTACCCCCACTGATAGAGACTTAGAAAGTTGATGTTTGTTATCAACCGACATAATTAACAAAGAAATCTTTTATTCCATCTTTGATGAGGAGAGCTACTTCTTAGGGGGAATAGTTGGTATATTGAATGAATTGGTATTTTGTATTTGGTTTTGTATTGCTTTCGCATTTGATTTCAAAGGGGGAGAGATTGATATGGAAAAACACATGGATAAAACATATTATTCCTAGGGGGAGAGATTATTACTCTGGAGTGAGATCATATTATGCATTTTTTATTTCTGTTTAATGATCTCTTTGGGAGATTGTTGGTTTTTGGTTTTTGGCATTTCTATTTTGGCACTTTGATGGTTGTTCCATCTTGTGTTGCCATCAATGCCAAAGGGGGAGATTGTTGGTATTTTGGATATGTTGATATGGTTTTCTCATTGCTGTCAACACCAGTCATCACTTGTCAACACTTATCAACACTTGGAGATTTTGGTTATATTCACTAGCAAGATAGAGACTTATGCATAACACTAGTATTTGGTTCACCGATAGATTATATTGTTCACTAGCACTTGGAAAGACTTGGAAACTACTTGGTTATGTCGAAGACATTATTCTATTACTTTTTTTTGGCGATTTGGTTATTTGTTTATTTGGGTTTGCATATTTGTTGTTACCGACAAATAGGTCCAGGATAAGCACCGACAGACTTATCTATTCCAGATCAACACGACATGTTATGAAGATGATTTATTATTATTGTAAATGCATTGAGCCGACATCATGCATCGAATATTGATTTGTTTGTAAATGATTTTATTGTAATATCTTTTAGTGAGCTGACCTATTCAATTGGTCTTAGGTTATGGTATATATGTAAGATCTTATTTGTAAGATCAATATGTGATTGGAAAGAAGAATTGTAATAGAGTATATGCAAAAATAAGTAGAGCTATACACACAGACATCATTTGAAGGTTGAAGGATGGTTTTGTGAAGGCAATCAGAACTACACCGGTACTGAATCCAACATATGAAGATGCTATTTTGTGCAGTACATTATTATTGGATTTAACCATCCAATTGTAGTCAGTGTGACTCTCATTTTGTGATTGAGTAGTGAGCTCTAGGTAGCCAACCTTTCTGCATGTGCAGAATCCATAATGTAAACACATACTATCTGCAGTAGTATCATTTGATTGTGGGTAAGGCTTCCCACCATGGTTTTTCGCCTTACAGGGTTTCCACATACAAACATTGGTGTTATGTGTTGTGGATGTTGTTGTCTTTTTGTTTCATGCATTAATCTTTATCGGTATTGCAATTAACTGTTAAGACTATCTACCTGCATAAAGTTTGGTTTACTGGTATTAAGTATTAAGTTTTGGCTAAGTTATTTTTGGTTGAATTTATTAGATTCTCAGTTGTCTCTGGGACCTAACAACAACAATCATTATTTTTAGGTTCAAGGCAACAAGTTGTTGATTGTCATTATCTATGTTAATGATATTATATTTGGAGGAAGTGATGGTCTATGCAAAGAGTTTGTAGAAGAGATGTACAAGAAATTTGAAATACCAATGATTGGTGAGATGCCATTCTTTCTTGGTCTATAAATTACTCATTTGGAAGATGGAATATTTATTTCTCAACCTAAATATGTCAAAGAGATGTTAAAGAAGTTTGATATGGAGAATTGTAAACCGGTTACCACCCCTTTAACTATTGGTTGCAAATTAAGAAAAGATGATACATCTGTGGATATTGATCAGAAGAAGTATAGATCTATGATTGGAGAACTATTATATATAACTTCCTTTAGACCATATATTATGCAGGCTATATGTTTAGTTGCAAGATTCTAGGATAATCCAAAAGCAATCACATGAACAAGTAGTGAAGAGGATTTTCAGATACTTGAAAGGGACTTAGGACTTTGGTCTTTGGTACAAGAAGCCTGGAGATTTCATGTTGAAAGAATATAAAGATACTGATTGGGTCAGAAGCATTGATGATAGGAAAAGTACTAGTGGTGGTGCCTTCTTTTTTGGGAGACATATTGGTTTCAAAGTTAAGTAAGAAGTAAGACTCAGTATCATTATCTAGTACAAAAGCATAATACATTGTGATAAATATCATGTTATACTCAAGTTATGTGGATGAAATAGGACCTTAAATATATTAGAGAGGTATATGATGAAGTTATTTCTATTATGTGTGATAATAACAGTGCTATAAATATTTCAAAAAATCCGGTGATTCATTCAAGGAAAAAAAATATCTCAGTCTGTTATCACTTATTAAGGGAGAAGGTTGTAGAAAAGGAAGTCAGATTGGAATACATTTCTACAAAAGAAGGGGTAGTACACATTTCCACTAAGGTGTCGATGAAGGATACTTTTGAGTGTCTCAAACAAAAACTAGGGGTTATTGCCCCTCCTTTCTCTAACTAGATGCATTATAGTGGTGCATCTTTCCAAGGGTAGATTAAGCACTTATCCTTTATCTCTTAGATTGATGTGGTTACTACTCTTAGGGGGAGTAGTTGTGTGTGTTAGTTAGTATGCTATGCAACACCCATTATCTTCGATTCCAAAGGCGAAGAGAGATTTATTGTGATATTTGGAGAGAGAGATGCTATGAGATTTATTCCAATATTCAAGTATTGTTCAAGTGTTGTCATTAATAACAAAGGGGGAGTTTGTTGGAAGTATGAGCTTTCATGGTTGTAATTGATCTCAAACCTAGTTATCTGGATGGAATTTGGTCTAAAAATACTCCTGGTTCTTGTAGTTCTGTTTTGTGTTATAGATTCATTTTGGTATTTTTGGCATTGGTTGTGGTATTTTGATTTGAATAGTTATTTTTGTTATTTGGCAAAAATTGTGTTTGTCACATTGGTTCAAAAAGTCTTCGATGACCTCCAAATATGTTCCAGATTGTGTTGGGGTTTAGTGGATGTGATTTTTTGGCTCGTGTAGTATTCTCAGTATGCTTCTCTAGTGGATTCTTTGTTAATTTATGTTTGAGATATTTAGTTGTGTTATGATTCAATGTGTCTGTTTGGATTATCTTGATTGGATCATATTCCTTTGGTATAGATATGCATTGGAGGATGTATTAAGAAATTGTTATGGGTCTCACCATGTTGTGTGGAGATCCAAATGAGGTATTTCACATCAAAAGATGTTCTTTGGTTGGTTGGTTGCTATATCTACATGTTACACTTGGTAACTACTTTAGAGAATGTATTATCATGTGTGGATCATTATATTTTTCTTGGAAGGATGTATTGTGAAGTGTTTTGGCTCCCTATTTTTCTTGGAGTGGATGACTTTGAATATTTTTGGTTCGGGTGGCTTATTTTGTGTAATAATGTTTATTCTATTCTTGGCCAGCCCTAAATTAGATTTTCAATGATCTCTCATATTTAACGAGTGTGGTTGGATAAGATGTATGATGGAGTTTTTATGAATTGATGAAAAGTGTATGCATGCAAATGATGTGCAAGCATATTTGAGATTGCAAAAGTACAAAAGTTAGAGATTTGAAGGTGATATATTCAATGAGACAATGTGCTTTGACAGTGGTGATTATCAGAGATGTTTGCCATGATGTTGGTTGCTTGATTGAATAGTTCAAGGAAAACTTCATGTCCAAGAGATCCTTCTTAGTTTCGGTTCTACTATTTCCTTCATTGTTGATTGATAGTGAGCCATTCAACAAGAAATTGTATCTTGCCCTGAAGTAGTGATTGTCGATTGTGCAAGTCCTTGTATCTTGATGGAAGGCAATGTGCCTTAACCTTGCAAGTCCATCAGGTGTTATTTCTCCTTGGTAGTGAGCCTAAATATTTTTCATCATTCATATTTATATTGTGAGTTAGATTCTTACTATTGTTTCCCCTAGTTTCGGTTTTCCATGTAAATCTGGTGTTCATGTGTTGATAATTGATGTTTATGCATTGATGGTTGATGTGTTGATGTGTTGATGTTGTGTTATTTAATGTTGTTTATAATTAATTTGTTTTGAAGTTATGGATTGATTTACCCCCTCTCTCAGTCTTGTCACATGTTCAACACATATAGCCATGGGAAGTATTCCCCCACTCTATCTAAAACATATTTCCATTTGGCAGTTGCAAATTGCAAAAATGTTACTCACAAAGGTTGTTCTTGGCATTCAAATGCATAAGAAAATGAAGCCGGTTCATTTGAAAGAATTAGCTAAAAACATACACAAACAAATCATTTCTTTCTCAAAGATGTTTTTACCAATTTTACATAAGTCAATCATGATTTTGAGTAGCATTTTGGCTATCAAGAAGGAGACTCGAGGTGGAAGCTACACAAAGTTACCCATTGCATATATGAATAGTCAGTAAACTTAAAATTTTGTTATCAAAATCCAATGACACAAAGCTCCACAATGCAACAAAATAGAGTTCCCTAGTGCAAGAGCAGTGCAAATGTGAAGCAATATAAGCAACCGATGGTATCACATGGGTTAGATTTGGTTTAGATCTAATCCAATGAGGTTGAAGGTGATACTTCAGGAAATCCCCAAGTTGATGGTTCAAATTAAGAAATTATATTAACATGCATTTTGATTCAAAGCAATTCATACAAAGGACATGATTATTAATATTTGCATGAAATTGTAGAATAGATTAGTATGTTTTCTTAATGAGAAATTATTTATTATTTTTCAAGAGTAAATAGAGATTGTGAGAAAATAAGAGAAAACATTGAACTAAAATTATAAATTTAAAGAGTTACAATCTATGAAGCAAGTTAGGTTCTCCCTTGTGCAAGTGTGTTTTCATTCTACCCTTGATGTTTGACTTATTCATGTTTTAGTTATCATCAATTAGTTTTAGTCTAAGAATGTATACATATATATATTTTAATATGATTATATATGTATTTTATTACAACATTATTATTGATGTTTTTGTGATCCAGTAACATGAGTCTGGCATATTCCAGCACAAGTTATACAAGCTTCGGTACTTACTTTGGTCAAGCCTATTCTATTTTTGGGTTCACATTCCTCTACTCAATCATCTTTTCTTGCAAGGCTTCAAGATCATGCTATAGATTGTTGGTTGAAAATTTTGAAAACTAGGGAAGTTTACAAAATTGTGGTTTTAGCCATAGTATGTGAGATTAAATCTCTCCTAATTTATAAGGGAAGGCTCCCCCTTATTTTTAATACTCTCTTAATCTAGAATATAATACACACTATGATTTCTAATCTAAACATGGGTGGTATGTACTAGCAACATACCATATGAAGAAGGAACGTTAGAAATAAGAATGGTCATCTTGATTTTCTTTTTAGGGAAGGACGCGAATGCAAATTTTGCAGCCTTGATTTTCCCATAAGAGGCACTTTTTTATTTTCCATAGAATAACAATGACTGAAAGTCTTGGTAAATGTCAAACTGAGTGCATTAGCTACCTTGAGAGGCATGACATTATCTGAAGCTCCAGAATCAATAACACAATTACTTATCTTGAAACCATTTATCAACAAAGAAATATAGAAAGGATCTATATTCCTTGGAATAGATGAAGGACTGGTGACAAGATTACTGAGAAGGTTCCTAGGCTCAGATAACACAAGATTATTTTGGGACGAACTTACAACAAGATGAAGATCTCTATCCTTTACAAATTTGACCAACCTATCAAATTGATTAGGATTAGACTGTAGGTATTCAACCTCATACATTTGGATCTTAGTCTTTTTTTCATGATCGATTATATCAACAGGATGATATACACTAGAAAAACAAAATAAAGGTCTATCTTAAGATTTAGGATTACTGACACTTGTCTTTGATACATTTGAAACAATGGGGAAGTTGAGTAGGAGTTCTTACTTGGTTATTACTCATTGTATTTTTAGGCAATGTTGGAAGAGGGGTTCCCCACTTTGTAATTGTAACAAGCAACTGAGGAGAATTCTTCTTTTTAAACTCATCATTTCTAAAATGATTAGGCTGATTTTGTGAACCAGTGAGAACTAAATTTATACTAGCATCCACCACCTTAGAAGTGTTGTCCATTTGGTGGAATTGATTATGTGTTGCATTGATGCTTTCTCATTGATGCCAACAATAGTTGTTTGGATGTTTTACCAACACCCTTCTGGTCCCGATAGGTTGAGTGGTTTCTGGTTAACTTGGATTTGACATGATCCAGTAGGCTTCGATATAGTCGGATGATGGAGTCAACTTGTCATGATACTTATACTCATATTTGGTCAGTTGGTTTTGGTCTAGTAATTGGATGCTATACTACTTGCTTAGAAGATTGATTTCTGGTTCTGGCGAGGGTTTCATCGACAGAGCTCTTGATGGAGATCTTTGATGAATTGCATAAGTGGTGATGGTGCAGCTTCTCATGGAGTTTCAGGATGTTGTTGGTGATCATGTTTGAGACTTGGTGGTTGGAGATCATTGTTGAAGTGTGTGGACCTATAGTTGGTCCTAGTTGATCTAGGTTATGGACCGGCTTTAATATAACATGTGGATAGGACCTATTGATGTATTTTCGAGATGTCTTATGTGTGGATACTATTTTTTTGGTCTAAGGCCAACATGGTTTGTAATTATGTAATCAATTTATTATCTGGTGGTTGACCTGATTGTTTATGGTCAAGGGTTTTGTATAAATAGATGTAAGATCTTATTGTAGATCATCATGGTTATATGTTATAGGTCATGGTCAAGGAATGCAATGTGCGAATAATGTAATATCATTTAGGAAGAGGAGTTGGCCGATCATTGGAGATTGAATTGGGTTTATGTTAGAGGACTTAGTCCTTTGGGATTGAGCTTAACCAGAACTATACTCAGGCATAGGAGATGCTATATTCTGTAGTTCAACACTTCTTTGGATTGTAGTCTGGATTTATAGGTAGTCAGTGAGGCTCCTTTTGTGATGAGAAGTACACTCTAGGCTATTGGCCTTCCTGCAAGTGTAGGCCCCTCAATTGTAATTCACATACTTACTGCAGAAATATTATCTGACTATGGGTAGGCTTCCCACCATGGTTTTCCCCTTAATGGGGTTTTCAATGTACAAATCTTGGTGTTATGTGGATGGATTTCATTTTGTGATTATTGTTTATCCTTAATTGGTTTAACTGCTATTTTGGTATTAATGTTTTGGGTTTCAATATTAAAGTTTAAATTTCTAATGGTTCCTATAATTTGTGACAATTGATTCACCCCCCCTCTCAATTATCTTCCGATTATCTGAACTATCTAAAAATTAGTATCAGAGCTTTGGTCCTCTCTGCAGATAACTTAACTGCTTGAGGAAGATCCTATGGCAGATAAAAATTCAAGTTCATCTAGTTGTTCTGAAGCTATCTTTTGAAGGGATATTCTAAGGCTTGATGGAACAAATTACACAATATGGAAGATTCTGATGGAGACTCATCTGAGATGCCTTGGTAAGGAGATTTGGGAGATCACACAGAATGGTGTCACAACCTATAATCTAGGATCTGGCAATCCTCCTCTAGAAAACTTGGACAAGGAGCTTGAGAATGATTGTAGAGAAAGAGAAGCCCTCTTGTGTGCACTTTCTGATCAACAAATAATGGGTTTAACCAACAAATCATCTGGAAAGGCTATATGGGATAAGTTGGAGACTCTTAATGAAGGTGACCCTACAATAAAAATTGCTAAACTTGATGGTTATCGAGTGAGATATGAAAAATTGAAGTTGGAAGAAGATGAAAGGATGGTTGCATTAATGGAAAGGGTAAATGAGATTGTTATGGGAATTCAATGTTGTGGTGGAAATCTGAGCGAAGATGAAATTATTTCTAAAGTCCTGAAGTTTACTTCTTTTGAGATTGAGGAATTTGGACCTTCTGGAGCTGTGAAGACTAAACCTGCTTTTCATGCATCTACATCTACAACCGGTAAGCAACATTGGAAAACTTTATATGAAAAGGAGTTGGAAGATATGAAGAGAGAAGATGATGAGTTTGAGCAACTTGAAGCACTATTTTCTGGCAGAGTACCTAAAGGACTAGTAGGAAGTAAGTATGAAGGAAAAACACTTTTTAAATGTTTTGCATGTAATAAGATTGGTCATTTTGCATCTAGATGTCTTGAAAGGAATTCAATATTTGAAGAAAGAGTTACAAGATCATTTAATCCTAACCTTGGATATCTAAACAACTATAAATACAAGAAAAATAGAGACAAATCATGATACATAGCGAATGAGGAAGGTATTATTGATTCAGATGATGAACTGACAGAAGACTCTACTAATGCATCTAAAAATGGTAAGGAATGGGTGTTCCTAGCTATCAAGGAAGATGATCTGGCACTAGAAGATAATGTACCTAAAGAGAAGGCGCTTTCTGCTAAAATTGAAGATAAGGATGAATGGGTAATTGACAGTGGTTGTTCACATCATATGACTAGAGATAAAGGGAAGTTTCTGTCTTTGCAAGAATTTGATGGTGGTCTAGTTAGATTTGGAGATGACAAGGCATGTATGATAAAAGGAAAAGGAACTATATCACTAGATGGTAAGAACAATACTAACAATGTTTATTATGTTGAAGGTTTGAGGCATAATCTTTTGAGCATAGGACAATTGGTAGACAAGGGATTTCAATTATAGTTCAAGCATGGAAAATTCAAAATCATTGATAGATCTAGCTTGGAGATTGTAACTAGTACACAAACAAAACGTAATATATTTCATTTGAACTCCGATGAGAAGACATGTTTGATTACACAGATTGATGAGAGTTGGCTATGGCATAAAAGGTTGTGTCATGTGAATTTTGATTGCATTGTGAAGATCATTTTAACTAAGGTAGTTAGGGTATACCTAAGATTATGAAGCCCTATAATCCGGTATGTAAAGAGTTTCAAATGGGTAAACAGGTCAAAACCTCTTTTAGAAGCATACATGATAAATCAAATGATGTTCTTGATCTTATTCATACTTATTTGTATGACCTTGCTAGAGTTAAAAGTTTTCATGGTGATAGATATTTCATTCTAATTGATGAATGATGATGAATCAGTTAGTACCAAACCGGTACTGAGAGGGGGGGGTGAATCAGTACAAACAAAAACTTTCCCAGAACTAGTTTGACTATAAAGACTACACTTAACTGGTAAATAGTAACACCGATCTAAATCTAGGCACTACCAGTAAAACATAGTGAGAGTATGAAAGACATAAATTGGTAAACACTTAGATCTCTACACAATCTACTATCTTATTTCCACTTCAACCATATGCATAAACAAGTAATATATTATCAAAAATATAATGACTGTCAGTTCAACATGCTTTACCACTTGACAGAAAATATTAAAGCATCACACATGACACATTGATTTTTCACTTGGAAACCCAACTGCGAAAAACCATGGTGGGGATGAATACCCACAAGCTATTCTTTGAACACTTTTGAAGTCTGCTCTATTAGGAGCCTAGTCCGGTCAAAGACTTTTACAATAGGTTCTGCTAGGAACCGATCCTGCTACGGATCACCTAGTTAAGGGATGGCTAAATACCTAGTTAAAGGTTAGAGCCCTGTTAAAGGTTACCTCGCAAGAGGATTTGAAGAACTCATTGAATTGAGTCAAATAGTTAAAGGATTTACACAAAATCCTGTTAAAGCTACCTTGTTAAGGGGTTTTCAACTACTGAAATGGTTAGAAGTCAACAGGTAATACACTAATTTGATAACAGCACTTAATGCCAAGGCAGATCCACTTTAGCTCCTTTTCTTTTTCAATCACACTCTGTAGGTATTAATACACTTCTCTGGTCTGGTAAGAATCAAGTATCTCTTCACTTGGATACACACATAACATTTGCCAACAACAAAAAAATGAAAAACATCATCGACCTTATAGGTAACAGATAGGTCGGTAGCATAAACCCTCAACCCTAAACATTTAGGTTTAACAATTCAATCGGTTCAATCCTAACTGTTAATCATACTGCATTGGATAAAATAGTCTTGAACATATCTCAAGACATTCTCAAATGTTCATTCTTTTCCGCTTTAGGAAGTTGATAACCCATCACGCACTCTCTATTGTTTACAAAGACTTTGCACATTCTCGAGGTAGATAGGATCAATCTCCATGCAAGGTCCTCAAGGAAATCCTTCATGTGCACAAGACTGACATGGAAACACTATCTGCTCTTCATTACAATGCTAACTCATCACAAGATGTCATCGGTTGAATCACACAAGCTTGGAATGCATCAACCGGAAACCCTGAAGTTGAGACTACCAATCGGTAGTCATGCCAAATGAAACCCCAATACAAAACTTCCCATATACCGGTTCTCACTCCAACCTACCGCTTCACATTTTCACATATACCAGTTCACATTATCATACCAATTCTCACATATACTAGTTCACAATATCATACCAGTTCTCTTGCCAGTTTGCTTACTTCAATATATTGACATCAATGACAACATACAATATCATCATGTCATCAAGTTTTGCACATAAGCCAACAATTTCCCCCTTTGGCATTGATGGCAATATACAAAGATATCTATCTACTTCACATCTTCTCCCCAATACTATAGATACCTTCTCCGCTTCACATCTTCTCCCTCTTTGACAACAATGCCAAAGTGAAGGCACAAACAACTATTTTCCACTATGCTGCTCCCCCTAAGGAGTAGCATCCTTCAGCACACCAATCTTGAAAAAATATTTACCAATGCAATACCTGACTGATGTGGAGCACACACCTTTAGTTCACCTCTTGAAGGGGTAGCACCCCTAATTCACCTCTTAAATAAGTAAATGTAGCCTTCGGTAGAGTCTTGCTGAATATGTCTGTTAACTGCTCCTTACTGGAAACATGTTCCAATACAACCTCTTTGTTCTGAGACTTCTCCCTCAATAAATGATACTTGAGCTCAAAGTGCTTGGTTCTAGCATGTAGAACCAGATTCTTGGAAATGTTAATTGCACTTGTGTTGTCACAAAATATACTTACCAGTTCAGATACAAGAACTTTGAAGCCACTTAATACATGCTTCATTCAAATTATCTAGGTGCAGTTCATAAATGTTGCAACATATTCCACTTCTATTGTAGACTGAGAGATATAACTTTGCTTCTTTCTCATCCATGAGACCAGTCTACCACTAGGAAAGATTGCACCACCTGTTGTGCTTTTCTGGTCATCCACATTACCAGCCCAATCACCATCTGTAAACACTTTCAGGTTGAAATCATTACTATATGGATACCATAATCCATAGTCAATAGTTCCCTTCAGATATCTAAGAATCCGCTTGACTACTACCAAGTGGGATTCTCTTGGACTTTTCTAGAACCATGTAGTAATGCCTACTACATGTGCAATGTTTGGTCTACTATGTACTACATAGTGCAATTTACCAATCATTGATTGGTATTCCTTCTCATTCACCAACGCTGAGCCATCCTCTTTTGATAGTTTACAACCGGTCACCATCGATGTACCAACTGTTTGCTGTCATGACAAAGGTCTTCAACACCTCTTTGACATACTTGGACTGAGTGATAAAGATACCATCTTTCATTTGTTGAATCTGTAGTCCAATGAAGAACTTAATCTCCCCTATAAGTGACATCTCAAATTCCTTCTTCATATCATCTGCAAAATCATGACTCATCTTGTCATCTCCACCAGAAATTATGTCATCAACAAATACCTCACAGATCAAAATCTGATCTCCTTCTGACTTTAGATAGATATTGCTATCTTCACTTGTTCTTTCAAATCCAATCTTCACAAGATGGGAGTGTAAGCATTCATACCATGCTCTAGGTGTCTGCTTTAATCCATACAGGGCTTTATGTAGCCTACACACAATGTCACTGTCTTCTGATAGGGAAAACCCATCTGGTTGCTCTATATACACCTCCTCTTCAAGTATTCCATTCAAAAATGCATATTTTACATCCATTTGATATACTTTGAATCCCTTGAAGGCTGCATATGCAATAAGCATGGGAACTCCTAATATAGCTACTAAAGAAAAGGTTTCTCCATAGTCTTCTCCTTTTTCTTGAGCATATCCCTTACACACTAGTCTAGATTTGTTTCTTACCACTGTGTCATCTTCATTCAGCTTATTTCTAAAAACCCATTTGGTGCCAATGACATTTTTATGCTCAAGTCTGGGTACCAAAGACCATGTACCATTCTTTTCTATCTGGTCAAGTTCCTCTTCCATTGCCTTGATCCAGTCTTCATCGTTATGTGCCTCTTTAAATCTTTTAGGCTCAAATTCAGAGATCATGCAAAAAATTTCTTTGATCTTTCTTCTTGTAAGAATTCTTGCATCCTTATCTCCTATGATCTGCTTTGGATCATTATTCAGCTTTACATACATAGGAATGATCTTAGTTGTTTCCTCTTTCTTTTCTTCTTCATCCTCATCTTCATCAGCATTAGCATCTACCGGTGTAGGAGCACTGTTACTAGTACTAGGCTATTTTGCAACCAGTTCCCAAAAGGTTACAACCAGTTCATCTACCACTCACTCACTGCTAGTTTCCTCAGGTTTCTCAGAGGTTTCATCAACTCTGACATTAATACTTTCAACAATTTTCTGTGTCCTATTGTTGAAACACTTGAGAGCTTTGCTTTTGGTGGAATATCCTAGGAATATTCCCACATCACATTTTGCATCAAACTTGCTCTATTGTTCACTCCTCTTGATATAACATTTTCTACCAAACACTCTAAAGTAGCTTACTACAGGAGTCTTACTGGTCCAATACTCATAAGGTGTTTTATCCTTACCTTTCTTGATGAGTACCCAGTTCATAGTGTAGACTGTAGTGCTCATCGCTTGTCTCTAGAAGGTGTGAGCAACCTTCCCTTTAATCAACATCATTTTGGCTGCTTCAACTATAGTCCTATTTTCCTCTCTGCTAGGCCATTTTGCTATGGAGTCCGGGGGGCAGACAGTTTCCTCTTGATGTCGTTCTCTTCACAGTACTTGTTGAATTCACCAGAAGTGAATTCTCCTCCTTGATCAGTTCTTAGGCACTTAATCCTCTTACCACTTTCCTTTATGAATAGTTCTCTCAAAGCTTTGAACTTTCCAAAATCTTCAAACTTATCTTTCAAGAATGTGACCCACATCATTCTTGAGTAGTCATCAGTGAGAATCATAAAGTACCTATCTCCCTACACACTCCTAGTTTTCATAGGACCACACAAATCAATATGCACAAGATCAAGTAAATTACCTATAGTGAAAGGTTTACCTTTGAAGGTTGAGGAAGACATTTTCCCCAATTGACACTCTTTGCACAAAGGATTCTCTAGTTTTCTCAGCACAGGCAATCCTCTAACTGCCTTGATCTTACTGGCCTTCACAATATTATCAAAGTTTACATGGCAGAGTCTCTTATGCCATATCTAGCTATCATCAAACTTAGCCATTAGACATGTACTGATATTTAAATTCAGCTAAAATAAGTTACCTCTAGTCTACATACTGGTAGCCATTAGTTCACCACTCTTTCCTTTTATTTTGCACACTCCATCTTTGAATTCTAGAGTGAGTCCATTGTCATTCAGCTGGCAAGCACTCAAAAGGTTGTGCCTGAGACCTTCTACCCAATACACATTATCAACACTACTTTTTCCATTTCGAGAGATGGACCCTCTGCCTTTTACCATACATGGTGCATCATTACCAAATCAAACCACACCACCATCATACTCTTCCAGAGACAGAAACTTACTCCGATCACTAGTCATGTGATGAGAACAACCACTGTCAATAATCCACTCATTGGAATTATCAAACCAAGAGACGAGAGCCTTCTTGTTTGACACATCTTCCTTAACTTCTACAAACACAATGTCTTCACTTTCTTCATCTTCTGATTCCTCATCAGTGACACCTTCATCAACTGCTACAAAATAGTTTCTCCTATTTCCTCCTTGAAACTTCTTGAACTTCTCTAGTTTGTCTTTATTATCATCATTAGGACAATTTACAACAATGTGTCCTATCCTATTGCAAGAAAAGCATTTCAAAGGGAGCTTACCTCTATATCTACCGATTCCCTTAGGAAGTCTCTTGGCAAGAAGAGCTTCAATTCCATCAGGATCTCCTCATCATCCATTTCTCTACTTTGTCTTGGATCACAACTGGTACTAGCTTCTTTACCCTTTCTAGATGGTGTTGCATATGCTCTAAAGGCTGATTCAGTCTTCTAAATAGTGCCATCATAATTATTTAACTCATAAGTTATCAACTTAGCAATGATGGAGTCTAGGGAGACCTTTGTCATGTCTATAGACCTCAACTCCTGAATAGCAACAACCCTTATTGCATATAATGGTAATAAGGATCTCAAGACTTTGCTAACAATAGTGGAATCATCTATTTTACCACCTGCACTCTTGATGTCTCCAACACTAGTTTTGATTCTTATTCCATATTGTTGAATGGTCTCTCCTTCAACCATTTGCATGTCTTCAAACTTTCCCCTAAGGCTCTCTTCCTTATCTTGTTTCACATGCTCATCACCTCCATATATATTCTCTAGAGCATCCCATACTTCTTTGGGATTAGCTTTATCCTGAACATCAATAAACTAAATGTCAGATAGACGGCTGATTAGGGCTTCCATGACTTGCCCATTCTCCTAAATCTCTCTTTTTTGATCATCAGTGAGAGTACCGATAGCAATAACATAAGCATTCTCAATGTAGCTCTAGTGTTGAGCACCCATGCTTCTAATGTAGATCTTCATTTTGTTCTTCCATATCTTGAAGTTATCTCTATTGAACTTTGGACCTTCCCTATTCATCTTTAGAGTAGGATCTTTTCCTCAAGCGGTTAAGCTTACAACACAGAGGATCTGGAAGATGCTCTGATACCAATTGATGAATAATGATGAATTAGTTAGTACCAAATCGGTACTGAGAGGGGGGGTGAATCAATACAGACAAAAACTTTCCTAGAACCAGTTTGACTATAAAGACTGCACTTAACTGGTAGATAGTAACACTGATCTAAATCTAGGCACTACCGGTAAAACATAGTGAGAGTATGAAAGACATAAACTGGTAAACACTTAGATCTCTACACAATCTACTATCTTATTTCCACTTCACCCATATGCATAAACAAGTAATATATTGTCAAAAATATAATGATTATCGATTAAACATTCTTTACCACTTGACCAGAAAATATTAAAGCATCACATGAAAAGCATCACACATGAGACACTGATTTTTCACTTGGAAACCCAACTGGGAAAAACCACGATGGGGATGAATACCCACAAGATATTCTTTGAACTCTTTTGAAGTCCGCTCTATTAGGAGCCTAGTCCAGTTAAAGACTTTTACAATAGGTTCTGCTAGGGACCGATCCTGGTAGGGATCACCTAGTTAAGGGATGGCTAAATACTCGGTTAAAGGTTAGAACCCTGTTAAAGGTTACCTCGCAAGAGGATTTGAAGAACTCATTGAATTGAGTCACCCTGTTAAAGGATTTACACAAAAGCCTGTTAAAGCTACCTGGTTAAGGGATTTTCAATAGCTAAAATGGTTAGAAGTCAACAGGTAATACACTGATATGATAACAACACTCAATGCCAAGGTAGATACACTTTAGCTCCTTTTCTTCTGCAATCACACTCTGCAGGTATCAATACACTTCTCTGGTCTGGCACGAATCAAGTATATCTTCACTTTGATACACACATAGAATTTTCCAACAACAACAAAATGAAAAACATAATCGACCTTATAGGAAATAGATAGGTTGGTAGCATAAACTCTAAACCCTAAACATTTAGGTTTAACAATTCAATTGGTTCAATCTTGACCGTTAATCATACTGCATTGAATACAATAGTCTTGAACATATCTCAAGATGTTCTCCAACGTTCATTTTTTGTCACTGTAGGAAGTTGATAACCCATCACGTGCTCTCCACCATTTACAGAGACTTTGCACATTCCTGAGGTAGATAGGATCAATCTCCATGCAAGATCCTCAAGGAAATCCTTCATGCGCACAAGGTTGACATGGCAACACTATCTGGTCTTCATTACAATGTTAACTCATCACAAGAATAGGGAAGAGGAATATAAAGTTAGAAGACTCCTAGATATGTGAGATTGAATCATTCAGAAGATCAAATCATTGGGGATAAGAGAAATGGAGTGATGACAAGAAGAAGACTGGCAACTAATGAGGTATGTTTAATTTCACAAGTTGAACCGGTATCAATAATTGAAGCATGTAAAGATGAATATTGGTTGAAAGCTATGGAAGAAGAATTAGATCAGATTGAGAAAAATAACACATGGGCCTTGGTTCCCCAGCCTAAAAATAAAAATGTTATTGGAACTAAATGGTTTTTTAGAAATAAATTGAATGAGGATGGTCAATTTATAAGGAATATGGATAGATTGGTTTGTAAAGGATGTTCTTGGAAGGAACAAATTGATTATGGAGAGACTTTTGCACCTATAGCTAGGATTAAAGTTGTAAGATTACTTCTTGCCTATGCTTCTTATAAAAACTACAAGGTTTATCTGGTATCAGAGCAAGGTCCTCTATTTTCAAAATCCTAACAGCTTGAGGAAGATTCTGACACCGACAGAGATGGAAAATTTGAGAAAGCAATTGGAAATAACTCTTTCAGACTATGATGCAGAAAAGTTGAAGAATATGAAATTTGAAGATGATCTGAAGTCTACATAGGAAATCATTCAGGGACTTCAAGGAAATCTCACTATTGCTAGGAACAAAAGAAGAGAACTTTATGAGAAGGTGTAGAGTGATGATGATGAAAAAGAAACTCTTAATGACCTTGTGAACAAACTGAGACAAGAAAACAGTACAATGAAGAATGAGATGCAAGATATAACTATGAGGTTTTGCAAAGACATTGGAGACCGAAAAAAGAATGAAGATGACTTGGCTAGAAGAATCAATGATGCTGGAAATGAAAATCTAAGACCCAGTTATGAAAATGATATGTTGAAGACAAATATAATTCACTTGGAGCATGACAAAACTAAACTCATGAGATAGAAAGATTTCTTAGAAAATGAGTTGGCTATTCCAAATCAACACAAGGAGAAATTCAAGAAAAGCTCAGAGGAACTTGATGACATGTTGAAAAATCAGAAACCTAATGGAGATACAAATGGCCTTGGCTTTGAAGTTGGTGAAAGCTCAGGTATTGCAAACAATCATGATCACAGTAAACTGGTAAGACAACCTAATGCCTACAAATTTAACGGAAAATGCTTTAACTGTAACAAGTATGGTCATAGAGAAAATCAATGTAGATCTAGAAACTATCAGAACACCAATGCACCCATCGATCAATATTCTAAATGCAATAAAGTTGGTCATAACTCAGAAAATTGCTTAATGAATGTAAGATGTTATGTTTATGGATGATTTTGACACTTATCTAATCAATGCAGAATACATACTGGCATAGGATATGGAAAAGCTATTCAGAAAAACAATGTGACTTGTTATGCTTGTAAAAAGATTGGACATATTGCAAAATTTTGTAGAAGTAAGGCATCACCGGTAAATAACAAAGGACCCAGTTTGAAAGGTAAAGAAAAGGTTGAAGAAGTAAAGTAGGAATTTTCAAAATAATGGATCAGAAAGTCAGATATGAATGTTAATGAATCTATTCCTTCACTGGTAGAACAAAATATCACTCCACCAACAGGAGATTCTTCATATAACTGAAAAGAAACCTTTTGGGGGTATGGCAACAAATTCAAAAACATGCTAATTTACCCTCGATTGATGGTGAGAAGTTGAAATACTTCTTTACCGGCAAGATGTGTTAAGTTTGACTTAACTAGAAGGCATTAAATGTGGTAGTTGGAGGAAATGACATTATAAAGCAAACATTTTGGCTCTCTTTTCATTCACTGAGCATTCAAACTTCCTTAGAGCATGAAAATCCCAAGTGAAGGCATCCATAGCGAGAAGTGAAGCAAATCATTCAAGAACTCATACCTAAAGGTAGATTAAGGTATTTATAACAATGGCTTCCTCCTCTGCACCTGAATTCATTGCAAACCCTACTGTAATTGAAGTTGTTAAGTGCCCTAGACCCATATTTAAGATTATTCCCGAAATGGCGAAGAAAGATGATACCCTAGGAGCATTCTCAAAATACCTAAAGGAGTTGCTTATGCTGAGGATCCTAGAATCTACATACATTGTCATATAGAAGAACTAGGAGATGATGAAATTAAGAACATGTACAAGATTGTTATATGTGATGAAAATGGAAATGTTAAACCGAAACATAAGATAGTTGAAACCCTAGGTTTTGTGGAGATTCTTAGTATTCCTAATTTTCCAAAGGATGTTATAAGGATTGTGTTAAGCAGAGTTCATGGGGAGTTCTTGTTACTACTTATCAAATTGCCATTAGTTTCATATCCAAAGTCATACTATATTCTAGTTGGTTAGTATTACCGAATCATGTAGTTGGTACACACAAAGAAGTTGGTATGAATAGTCTAGTCGGTTACTAAAGAAAGTAGTCACAGAACACAGTATTCATTGAGCTGTTTACCAAGTAAAGTTTCATGGATAGCGAGTGGTAAAGTTAACTCACTGAGTTGATATTCACTCACTGAAATGTTTTGCTAGATACATTGAACCTGGACATGCACATGAAAACATGTTACAAGATCGAGGCACATCTAACCATTTTTGCATTGGGGAATTGCACTATGAGATTGTGTATGATTACAAGGCCAATCTAACCTATGAGATATTTTGTTTAGTTATTCATTTGAAGAATATTTTTTTAAGATCGAAGCAATGAATCAGATCACCGTTGTAAGAGATCTATATATATAGCATGATTCTAGGGTTAGAAGAACAAGACACATAATATGGTATGAGATGCAATGAGATAGCAGTGTGAATGCATGAAGGAAGACTATTACAGAGACACAGAGAGGTCACCGAGAAGGTTATCAGTGAACAGTCAAAGAACAGAGTAAACAGAAGGGTTTACCAAGTTTCATTATGGGTTACAAAGGTATGCTACAAGCTAGGTAATCTTATTCAGAGCACATAGAATCTGCTTTAGCATTTCAGATGTAAAGTTGCAGATATTTGTAATGATTATATTGTAATATTTTGAAGTTGTAAGAGAAACCTTTAACAGGGTAAAAGACTCTAACTAAGTCTATAATTTGTAAATCCTTTAACCAGGTGCTACACTTATATAGTGTTGTGAAAATCCTTTAGTAAGGTAGATCTAACTGATCTTAATACTCCTAATAGGGTAAGCTATCAGAAATAGCTAAATGTAGCTCTAACCGAGCATTCTTTATTATTGCAGTAGTGAAGGTGTGGGTGCCATCCCCACCGTAGTTTTTCTCTCTAACCAAGAGTTTCTGCGTGACCAAAATATATGTGTTATGGAGTGAATCATGTATGATTGTTATCTGTTGATTATAGTTTTATTTTATGTTACTGCACTATTCTGCTTATCCACAATAGTAAGGTTATTATCAAAGAAAGGTTTTGGAGTACTTATTCACCCCTCCCCTCTTAGTACACTAGCTTTCTATATTGGGCCTAATAATTGGTATCAGAGCTTAAATCTTGGAAAAGGGTTTAACTACCTAAAGAGAAAGAACTTAGCAATAGAAGGCTACAAACAATCTCAGAGGATTGTGCATCTTCAAGAAGAGCTGGATAATGCAAATCAAGTGATTGTAGACATGCAGAGGCAAATGCAAAAATCTCTGAAAGTAAGGAGAAGATTATCTAATGACTTGCATGATTCTCAAGAGCTAGTGGAACAAATCGAGACATCATCTGAGAATAGTATATCTGAAGAAACTAAAGAAATGATTGGAACATTGAAAGAAAAGAACAAAGCATTGGCTGATCAACTAAAAGCAATGAAAAGAGAACATGAACATTTCAGTACACAGATGACTAAAAATCTAGATGCATTAAGGATAGCTAAGGATAAATCAAGAGATCTACAAAGAGAGAAACAACAACTTGAAGCTCTAGTATTTTATAAGGATGATGAAATCATAAGGCTAACTGGTATTCAACAAAATATGACATATCAACTAGGTTATGCACATCATGAAACAATTCTAAAGAATGATGAAAATAAATCATTGAAACTTGAAGTATCAAGGTTGACTGGTGAACTTGAAACATAAAAGAAATCCAAAGAATCATTGGAGAAAAGTTATGAAGCATCAAAGATGTTGGATGAGCAACTCAATACAAGAAGACTCTACAAAGATGGAGGACTCGGTTACAAAGGAAAAGACTCTACCAAAAAAGGAATTCATACTACCGAGAGAGGGGAATCATCAAAACAAGTTGGAAAAAGGAATAACATCAAAAGGAAGAAGCCTATTTGCTACTACTGTGGAAATCAAGGTCATACTGCCAACATATGCCAGATCAAAAAAGGTAAGCAACCGAATATCTCTAAGTCCAATGGATATTGTTATAATTGCAATAAATATGGTCACATACCTAATCAATGTAGGACAAAGTCTGTCAACAACCATCAGAAGGCAAAATTCAAAGGGTTTTGTAAAAACTGCAATAGATATGGACATAGTACCGAGAAGTGTTGGTTTAAGAAAAAGAACTATGTGAAGTATCCACACCGAGCAAACATTGGAGGTTACGAACTCACACAGATCCTTACCGACAATATGCAGCAGTACCATGGGATTACAATACAAGGATATGGTGCGAATGTTGTGGAAGATATGGACATATAAGTGCCAACTATTTTATAAGGTTTGGAATGAACAACAAAAGATCATGGAGAAATCCTGGTATGGCATGTTTTCATTGTCACAAAGATGGACATTTAGCTGGAGATTGCAGAGATCAACTGAGAAGAGACACTGAGGAGATAAAAGAAAAATTCAAGATGATTTGGAAAAAGAAAGAAATTATGTCTGATGAAGAAAGCACCTTACCTACCGAGTTAGGTGCACCTATTTCAAATTAGTCAAGAAAAGGTATGAAGGGACTGCATTCTTTAAAAGTTAAATCATAACAGTTCTTATTTTATTATGAACAAGAATTCAAAATCTGCATAGTTAAGATGCAACTAGTTAGTTTGCATAGTATACAGGAAACCTGTCAAGTTAGTGTATACAGGAAACCTATCAAGTCAGTTAACAAAGCAAAGTTGGGTACTCGGTGAAAATAGAAAATGGAGTAAATCGGTAAAAGGTGAACTGAGTGCATTTAATATCTTGACCTAACTTGCACGGAGCCCTATAAGTTATTTTTGAGTACTTAAAAGTGTTTTCACGGTCATTTTCATTCACCCAAGTTTTTGAGAAGCAGAGCAGAGCGAATCAAAGTGATCAAACTTCATTCAAAGTGAATTTTGAGGTACTTACATCAATCTATTCACACTGTTTAGTTGGTTTCTGATCTAGTCAAATTGCTAGTTTCTACCGAGTGTGAAGAGTAAGTCACTTGTAAACCCTAAGGATAACCTATTGAATTTTACTCAAGATCTACCATGGCACCCAAGATCCAAGACCCTGTAGTTGTCCAAAATGTGGAGAAGCCATCTCTAAAGTATTCCCTAACTCCTAAAGTTGCCTCAGAATCGGATGATAAAACTACATTTTCGCTCATCCCGGATCGAGTCTTATTGGTAGAAGATGTCAGATTCTTTACCAAGTGCCATGTTGAGGAACTCAGTCATGTAGAGATTAGTGACACATATGATGAACTATGCACTAACGGCAAACTGGATAGTAAATTTGAACATATCAGAATCAAGGGATTAACTGAAGCCCTAGTCTATCCTCATGTGTTCAAACCCCAATGGGTTAAGTTTGTATTGAGCAGAGTACATGATGATTTCATGTGGCTACAAGAGCAACCGTTCAAGATCATGAAGGAAGTCAATCACCTAATCACCAGATATCCCATCTACGATCATGCTCGTGCATAGAAAATGATATCACAAAAGGAGCTAATCAGTCTAACCAGAGTAGAATCCAATTACCAAGGACTGAAATTAAACAATGTCACTGATGTTGAACTAAAATTTGCAATCAGAGTTATTGGTTAGTGTTTCTTCCATTCTACAAGGGAAAATAGTGTACCATGTGCTGTAGTGGACCTGGCCTACAAAATAGTAAAGAAGGGAATGAAAGTAGACTTATGTGAAGTGCTACTAAAGAACTTATTTGAGAACCTGAACACAATAAGGAAGCTGAAGAAGAACAACTCGACAAACACACTAAAGTTTGGTTCACTACTTGTCTATATGTTTTTCTATTTTGAGAAGTTCTTTCCCTTCATCGATAAAGTAGTATGGGAGCTACACTGACCTATCACCCATCAGATCAATGATTACATCAATAAGTTAGGAGATGACTTTAATGATATCATGGATGATTATTTTAGCAAATTCCAAGAGAAAATGCACAACAGGTACAGGATCCCACCACAGCTGGTCGAAAAATACAAGGACAATATCTGTTTTGAAGTCAACACTGATTATTGTTATGTAAATGTTGTTGAACCGAGGAGTCAGTCGTTGCAACCAATGGGTTATGAAATTGATTATGATATCACACACCAACAAATTGATGCCTACCCATCATTGCCAAGGCATGCAACTGAACTAAGGTATGGAACCTATGAAGAGGTGAAGGAGAAAGTAAAAATGAGCATTGTAGTACCTAAGGCTACAAGAAAAGCTACAAAGATAAAGGTTTTATCTGAGAAATTCAGAGAAGAATCCTCCTCTACACCTGTTAAAGGCAATCTTGCCATTACCGAAGAGGAATTAGAAACTCAAGAGGCTGCAATAACATTGAGCACAAAGTTGCCAAAGGGTAAAGTTCTGAAAAGAAAAAAATAGGCCCAAGAGCAGCTCAACCAAGCTACAAGCTTATCAACTACACAAGAGGGAAGCACTCTTGATGGCTTGATATCACTCTTATCTAATATTCAAGCACATAACTCATTAATGGAAAGTCTCAAGGACTCACTCTCAGTCGCCCTCACTGATGCCCGGACCAAGTATAAGACTATTTTTGATCAGTTACCACCTCCGGATGCAAATTAAGTTTTTAATGTTTGTCAAAAAGGGGGAGTAATATTATGTACATAGAGGAAAGCCCAGCAAAGGGGGAGTAACTCTACACTTGGAGAGTAATACAGTTTTGATAACACAATTTTGAGTATTGTATACAAGGGGAGTATACCAAGCAGACTATACAGAGCATTTAGAGCACACAAGTATAGAATAGAACCGAACATGCAAAATTTAGAGTTATGTACAGGATAATGATAAGGGGAGTATATTTGCATATACTATTGACTATTGTACAAATTGTCAAGTATAGTCATTTTGTCAAGTATATAGTTTTTTTTTGAGTTATGACTTTGTAAGTAGTTTTTGTCAAACATCTCAACTAATGTCAAAAGGGGAGATTGTTACTACTTATCAAATTGCCATTAGTTTCATATCCAAAGTCATACTATATTCTAGTCGGTTAGTATTACCGAATCATGTAGTCAGTACACACAGAGAAGTCAGTATGAACAGTCTAGTCGGTTACTAAAGAAAGCAGTCATAGAAAACATAGAATTCACCGAGCTGTTTACCGAGTAAAGTTTCATGGCTACCGAGTGGTAAAGTTAACTCACCGAGTTGATATTCACCGAGTGAAATGTTTTACCAGATACATTGAACTTGGACATGCACATGAAAATGTGTTACAAGATTGAGGCACATCTAACCGTTTTTGCATTGGGAATTGCACTATGAGATTGTGTATGATTACAAGGCCAATCTAACCTATGAGATATTTTGTTTAGTTATTCATTCGAAGAATCTTTTTGTAAGATCAAAGCAATGAATTAGATCACTACTGTAAGAGATCTATATATACAGTATGATTCTAGGGTTAGAAGAACAAGACACAGAGAGGTCACCGAGAAGGTTATCAGTGAACAGTCAAAGAATAGAGTAAACAGAAGGGTTTACCGAGTTTCATTATGGGTTACCGAGGTATGCTACAAGCTAGGTAATCTTATTCAGAGCACATAGAATCTGCTTTAGATTTTTAGATGTAAAGTTGCAGATATTTGTAATGATTATATTGTAATATTTTGAAGTTGTAAGAGAAACCTTTAACAGGGTAAAAGACTCTAACCAAGTCTATAATTTGTAAATCCTTTAACCAGGTGCTACACTTACATAGTGTTGTGAAAATCCTTTAGTAAGGTAGATCTAACTGATCTTAATACTCCTAACAGGGTAAGCTATCAAAAATAGCTAAATGTAGCTCTAACCGAGCATTCTTTATTATTGCAGTAGTGAAGTTGTGGGTGCCATCCCCACCACAGTTTTTCTCTCTAACAAAGATTTTCTGCATGACCAAAATATATGTGTTATGGAGTGAATCATGTATGATTGTTATCTGTTGATTATAGTTTTATTTTATGTTACTACACTATTCTGCTTATGCATAACAGTAAGGTGATTATCAAAGAAAATTTTTGGAGTATTGATTCACCCCTCCCCTCTCAGTACATTAGCTTTCTATATTGGGCCTAACAGTTCTTTTGATTGGATTCAATTCATAAGATAACCAGAGGTGCAGTTAGGACAGTGATAGGCCTACCTTCCACCGGTAGCAGACCTGACAAGATTAAAAAGGTTCCAAATGACACTATAATGACCCTAATCGGTGCAACCTTTGACAAGAGATCCTTGAGAGTAAACGATGTAAAGGATACCAATGTAAGGTTCATTAGTATGATTATTGGATACAAAGTTACACATACCAACAGATTAAACTCTATTTCTAGCTTATGTATCAAAAGTGATTATGACTTGGTAAACAATAATACAAAAATTGACATATGTGAATGGTTGAAGGATGAACTGATAGACAACCTAAAGAAAATAAAAAGAGATAAGAAAGGGCTTTCAGATTTAGCAATCTACTTGTATGTTTAATGCTGTATATAACCAAAGAAGTACCTGATATTGGTAGAAAGGATTTTGGTTTTGACATACCGGTAGGAAAACAACTTCTGGACATACTGAACAATATGGGAGATGACAGGCAAAAGAACATAAATGAGCATTTTCAAACACTGAAGGCTAGAATGAAAATTAGAGAAAGGCTATTGTAGTGCCCCTACCCTAGTCAGCTTTGTAAAACTGGTTTGACCTTGATTGACTTTTTTATGTGGCATTCTTGAATGGTTGACTTACCATGATGTAATGTTGTAGTCAGATATTATTATTATTATGCGTACCTGTTAATGTGCTTTCACATCAATTCTTATGTAAGTTTAATTGTTTCCCTGATTCTTGTTATTGATCTCGAGCTAACACCTTCATTATATATATATATATGTATGCTTGTGTGACTCTTAGTTGCAGGAGACTGTAGGCACAATACCGCAGTGGTGCGAGGTTCATCTTCACCTAGATTTGCAGGGTTGAGTATACCTCTTTCGCCCTTAGAATTTGGGATAGTTGGTCGTAAAACCCTCATTTTACCCTAGTCATGCTCAAGTGAGCATCACCTATGGTTCGTCAGTTTCCCTTTTCATTTGGGTTTGCGGGTCATGTATTTGATTGGCTTTCTTGGTTTGTGTGCCTTGCGTGTGGTAAAAATTGAGTATTTTGTCCTAAGTATTTAATTTGATTTAATGTGTTCATTTATGCATTAGTAATTGAGGAATTAAAATAAATAGGTTTCTTTTATGTGATTAATTATTAATTAAAAAGATCGCTCTATTTATGTTTGTAGCAAGTTTAAGTATTTAATTCGATTTAAGGTGTTCATTTATGCATTAGTAATTGAGGAATTAAAATAAATAGGTTCATTTATGTGATTAATCATTAATTAAAAAGATCACTCTATATATGTTGTAGCAAGTTTAATTTAATGGCTAATTTAAAATCATGAATTTATTTAGTTTATGCATTTTGAAAAGTGAAGATTTAAAGTTATTCGAAATAGAAATAATTTAACCCCTTTTTTCTTTTTGAAATAGAAAGGCTAATTTTAATTATTTAAGAAAGTCAATTTTTATTAGAAAAGCAACTTTAATTTATATATATATTTGATATAGTGTGAAAGATTGATTTTGGGAATTTAATTTAATTAAAATATTTTACCCTCATCAATATTGTGAAATATAAATGTTAGCTTTGTTAATATTGAGAAAATTAAAATTAAATGAGAGAGAAGCATTTTAATTTTAATTAGAAAAGCAAGTTAGATTATTTGAATAGTTGAAAAGAATGATTTTTTTTTCATTTTTTTATTTAAAAAGTGTTTAAATTCGAAATTAGGAGATTTGGTCAAATTTATTCTATTTAACCTAGGTTGGAAAATATTTTTAGGGTTGTTGATTTTTTTTTGGGGAAAAATATTTTTGGATGGAGAAAATTGGGGATTTTGGGAAGGAAGGATTTCTACAGCTGCAGGTTGGGCTCTTCTTCAAAAATCTTGCCAGGAATGCTAAAAGAGGTAGGATTCTTGTTTACCTTTTTATTTTCGTTGTTAAATAAAAAATTGTGTCTGGTTGTTCTTCATGAAATTCTGGTTTAAAAATCCATGACTGTTCTCAAATTTGAATTTTAGCTTTAAAAAAAAAAAATTGGTTTGCATTGTTTTGTATTGTGAAAAGATTATTAAATTAGTTGGATTTCATGCTTGTAGATTAAGTAGATTCACTAATTCTACCTTGAGAGGGGGTTATGCTGGCGAAATTTTGCGAGAATGGGTTGCCTGGGAATGAAAATGTTTGTTTAAGATTGGCTGAATCCATTCTCTGTTTGTCTTAGAAAATTTTTGAGTCTATTTTTTCGGGGGGTTTTGTTTTAGATTATCGGAATGCATTCATATGTCTGAGGGCTTGACAATGAGATTTATTTCTCAAAGATTTATGTAGATTCACTAATTCTACCCTAAGAGGGGGTTATGCTGGCGAAAATTTGTGAGAATGGGTTGCCTAGGAATGAAAATGTTTGTTTAAGATTGGCTGAATCCATTCTCTGTTTGTCTCAGAAAATTTCAGAGTCTATTTTTTGGGGGGGTTTTGTTTCAGATTATCGGAATGCATTCATATGTCTGAGGGCTTGATAATGAGATTTATTTCTCAGAGATTTCTGAGTCTGAGACTACAGATTGGGGTTTTTAGTTATTTTTATTTTATGGGTTTGTTGATTTAGTTTTAAAATCAATTTTGGTATTCTTGGTCTTTCTGGAAAAATAATTATTTTCTTAGTCTTTGTGAGACTGGTTTTCTTTTTGGCTATGTATGTCACAGTAAATAAAATTAAAAATATATATATATATATAAAACAAATGGCGGGGGGGGGGGGGGGGGGGAGGGCACGGTAGCAAGTACTACCATACGGTAGCAGTGCTACCATACAGGTAGCAGTGCTACTGTACGACAACATGCTACCCTATGGTAGCAAAGCTACCAGGCAATATTAAATTTCCTTAACTTTTTACATGCCTCCAGCTTGTGGTGATTTGTATTTTTTTAATTTATGAACACACACACACACACACACACACACACACATATATATTTATATAGTTTGTTATTTATTTCATTAGGTGGAAAAAGGTTAAAGTAATATTTTATTTGGGAGATTTTGGAAATAAAAAATATTTATTGCTTAGTAAGTTTTAAATAATATATTATTATCTGAGAAATTAGACGATAATAGGTTATCAGGAGATTTTAGAAATGAAATAATATAGTGTATTTGGGTAATTAGAAAATAGAAATATTCTATCATTGGGTATTTTGGAAACTTAAATAATATACTATTGGAAATATTGGGAATTAAATAAAGTATTGTTAGGAAAATTTGGCAAGTAAATTATATTTTCATTTAGTAGAATAAATTGTTAATTGATATTTTTCTTTGAATTGGCAAATAGGCAAGATTGTACTAGTGCAATTGCGGTATTGAATTTACCTTGTAATGGTGTTTTGTTTTCTATTATTGTATTTTGAGAACTTAGATCATTTAGAAAACTTGATCGACATTTAGTGTTTAAATTAATTTGGGAAAAGATTGCCTCTACCAGTTAATGCCTATGCAAGTTTAATTTCTATACTCGCTTTTTCTTAAGTAACGACAAGACTTGATATGTTTTTTTTTGGACCCTGTCGTTTGGTTGATTTGGGGTACTTGTTTATATCAATGGTCTCTAGTTCGGCTATTGTCTTATGATGATGTTATAATTGATCTTGTCCTTTAATGCGGGAGTAGTGTGTTGATTTGTGGTTGACCATAGTTGGTCAGGTCTCTAGTTAGAGTATCGTGTGGACCTTTGAATTTGCTTTTAATATGTGCAGTTGGATCTGTTTCTATGTAGGGATCGTCTATGTATTTATTGACCGATGTGGTTGTTTGTATATTGGTTATGTTCCCCTTGATGGTAGGATTGCAAATAATGTGAACCTTATGTATCCTTAACTTATTTAAATGATCAGAGGGGTCTTGTAGTTGAGCAGACCCAGAGATGTAGCCCATTAGGGGTGAACTCCGATATCAATTTGGTGTTATGTGATGCTTTTGTTCTTATGTTTCATGTTTAGTGTTAGCATGTATGGATGGCATTTTGATAGAATGTATAAGTGGATTAGATGAAATTAATCGTAAATGCATGTATGCAGTTGTCTTAATTAAATGCAGGAATGTGGATCATGAAAGGATGTAGATTTGAATAATAGAATGTAATCAATTTCAGTTATTGATAATACAATTAAGTATGCATGCAAAGAACTCACTAGGTTATGATGAAATTAAAGCATGTAATGAAATTAGATGCATGGTATATGGTTAAGGAAAACTTTGAATGAAATGATTGGATAACCATTGTTGGATGAACTTGTCATATTACCTAAATCGTAATTCAAATGAATGAACTCAATTAGTTATTTACATTTTAACCTTGAGAAATGAACTCCATCATAATAGCTATATTATAGCTAAAATGGATGAACTCATTTAGTTATTTACATTTTAATCTTAATAAATGAACTTCATCATATTAGCTTTATTTTAACTATAATGGATGTACTCATCAAGTTATCTATATTTTAACCCTAATGGACGAAATTCATTATGTTATTTACATTTTAACCTTAATATGTGAACTTTGTCTTATTAGCTATATTTTAACTCTAATGGATGAACCTCCACATGTTATCTATGTTTTAACTTTAATGGGTAAATTTCCTCATGTTAGCCTCATCTTCAACCTTAATGGATGAATGTGTCCTATTATCTATAATTTTAATTTACTGAACAAATTATATCCATGGTTTAAGTAATAACATGTAATTAAGATAACCTGCTTAATTGGATCAAATGTCGTGAATTGAGTTAGGTGTTAAGTTACGTAATCACGTTGGGAAAATCCTTAGGTGTTGATTAGTCTTCCGCTGTGTTATCTAAGATTTTGATAACTCAATGTATCATCATCTTGTGTTTAAAACTCTAAAAAAATAAAAAAATATTTGCACTCCATTTGTGTGTTTTAGCTAAATCCCTTCGGGGTTTCCTGGCGGGGCATTACAGCTATCTCAATCTATAGTAGATAAATATCAAAAGGAGATGTGCTTTGTGATAAAGAAAGATGAAATTTGGATGGAGGTAGTAGTTCCAAGAACTATTTGGGTTACAAAAATGGGATATGAGGCAAATGAGAACATAATTGAAACTTATGCAAAAGAACTTCTAGAAGCCCCTAAAGAACCAACTGAAGAAATATTTGGCAATGCTGAAATAATTGAAAGAAAAATTCAATTCAGAATAGAGTAAAGAAAACTGAACAGATAGTTAGAAAAGGAACAAGGCAAGCAAAAGCAATCAAGGAAGATGTATTGAATAAAACTAGTATTAAGGAGAGTGACTTAAAAGGACTACAACCAGAAACACATCTTTCATCGGTTGCTACTTCCTCTGATAGTGAAATACCAATAGAATTTAAAAGGGTAGTAAGGAAAAGGAAAACCTCACTGGTACTTGCTCCTACACCTAAGAGAACAAGATAGAAACAACAGGTAGTTAGGCCTCCAGAAAAGAAGTTGACACCAAAGAAAAGGAAGGAAAAACAAGTTATCCCTCCTTTGGACAAACTTTTGAATGAGATAACTGAACATGGCAAATTGTCAAATATCAACAAGTTGTATAAAACACTTTCAAATGATGAAAAAAAAAGTATAGAAAACAGTGTTATCTTACACCTTGATATCTACAAGAAATTTTTCATGGAAGTTGTAGATGATATACCCAATAAACTGTATAGAAGGTTAGAAGCAAGAAGAGTAGCAATTGTTGAATTGGATAAAAAGATCAAGATAGAAAAACTACTTGCAGTTCACCCAGTGAACTCAATGCAAGAGATAGATGAATTAATAAGTGAGGTTAACCAAATAGTATTTTCAATTGGTCACCGACATGTAGCACTAATGGCAGGAAGAGTTAATGAGATATCAGAAGAAACTGCAGACAAGTGGGATATATTCTTTTTTGAAAGGGAGAAACAAGAAGAGCTTAAGAGACCAAAGACTTTTAAAGTCTATCAAATAGAAAAGGATAAGGATAAGGGGAAAGGTAAGATAGGTGGACCTCTGAGCATAAAGATAATAGACAACTTACCCCCACCTCCTTCTAATACTCCACTAGAAACAGAGAGTATGGAGACAACACATGAGGACACAAATCCTGATTCTAAGGTGTTATATACAATGAATATTGACACACAGGAAGTCAACATTGTGGTTGATAAGGAATCAAGTGAGAAAAGAGATGTGGCAACTGAACCACTGGTAGAAGACACAACAATTGAGACAAATATTGAAGGTACAATTGGAGACATTGAAATTGGGAGTGAGCAAAAAATTGAACAGACAACAGATACAGGAAAAGCATGAAGCACTTGTGTACATAATGATGTATCTACTGAGCAACCGACAACTGATAGCAATAAAAAATCTATTGAGATACTGGTTGTAGACATTTCAGAAGTAAGCACATAAAAACCTATAGAAAACATAGAGTCACAAATAGAAAAACCAGCAGTGGATACCACTAAAAAATCATCAGAGACACCATCAGAGAAACCATCAGTAGAGAGTACAAAGAAATAGGTAGAGCAACAAGATCATTCACAGGTACATTCAGAGATAGTGCCACCGGCTACAACTGAAAAACCTAAACCTTTGGTAGCTGAAATGCAGACACAAATTGACCCTCCAGAGAAAGAGGAAAGCAATACTATTGCTACCACTAGCGGATTACAAATTATGAAGGTAGTTGGATAGTCATCCAGAACCTCCATGACTGAATTTAGACCATCTAATGTGACAGAGGTATTACTAGATTCAATTAAGAAAATAACAGATTGTAATGCACTAGCATATAAGGCTATTGATGACACCATACCAATTTTGAAGATGATTGCACCCAAGTGTAACATAGAGAATAAAGATTCTTTAGGCCAATTAGACACATTGTCTAAACACATAACCGACAATCTTCTAACAATTGATCAAATCAACGAGGAGACTTTCAAAGAGAAAATGAATAAAGAGAAGGAAAAATTCTTTGAGGAGACATTCAAGAAGAATAAGGAACGCATAGATACATTATTACTAGTACTAGGCAAGACAATTTTGGACTTCAAGAAATTGTACAGAGATACATGCAAAACAAACATTTTGACAGAAGATATAGATAAAGAGATTAGCATAGCTCAAAAGGAAATCAATGATATTACTGACAACTTAATAGGTTCATCGGATTCAATATCGGTAGTAGAACAAGAAATTGCAGGATTTGAAGAGAAAATAGAAAAACTTGAAAAAGATAAGGAAAGGTTAAAATTTAAGGCAAAGGAACTAAAGTGTAGACTAGGTCCTAAACTGTATATGCTCATCTCTTTGAGAAAAGAGATTTTTGAGGCTCTTGTTCTAGGACTTAAGACACTGGAAGAGAAAATGCACCTTCTCACTAATACAATCTAGAGGACTGAAACAACACTAAAAGATAGTGAGAGATTCTACAACAGTCTGAATGTTGCCTTAGTAGATTTATATTAGATCGTAACCAACTGGTTACAAGGATATAGATAGGAACTACACTCAATTAACATTGAATGACAATCTTTATCATTGATGCCAAAGGGGGAGTAATAGAGGATGAGAAAAAGAAATAAGGATAAGAAAAATGAATGATAGAAGAGATCATCTGCTCAGGGGGAACACACAGTTTTGACAGTTTTGGTAAGAGAGTTTTGGACAACATTTTTGGATACACATTTGGCATTTTCTCATGAGTGTTGCCATCAATGCCAAAGGGGGAGATTGTTGGAAAATGCACACTCCAATGAGAAATTGTAGGTGATTGAAGGTATTTTCATTGATGGCAACCTTACAATCCTATGGCACCAGCAGACACCGGCATAGGCACAGACGCCGACACCGGTAAAGATGTTCACCAGCACCCTGGCCGACAAGATTTTGTTTATTGTATTTTGTATTTATTTGTAAAATCTTTTTGTAAACCGACAAGGTGAATTGTAATAAGGCTCATATATAAGTATGAGATCTTATAGAGAATCTAAAATAGGAATATGTGAGATGGATAATATGTGTGAATATTAAGGCAAATTATGGAATAAGGTTTATGATTATTGCAAGAGCTTAAACCGGTACTGAACCTGGCATAGCAGATGCTAATCCGAAGCAATTCATGACATTATATTTATATAATCCATTTTTGTAAGTTAGTGAGACTTCCCTTTTTGTACTTAAGCAGTGAGCTTTAGGCAGTTGGCCTTCCTGCATGTGTAGGCCCCTATTGTATTAGTAATATTCACTTATTGACCAGTGAGTGAATATTTTGGGTCACAAATCCCACCGAGGTTTTTCCCACACTAGGTTTCCTCATTAAAAATATTGTGTTATGGTGTGCTTTCTAAGTTGTGTTTTCTAATCTTATTTACTACATTATTTTTGGTTTACCGGTACACTATTTTGGAATACAATTCATTTAATAAGTTCAAAAAATCCATAAACTAATTAGAAACTAATTCACCCCCCCCTCTCAGTATGTTTGGGAATCCTAACATTATTAGATGGATGTTAAATGTGCATTTTTGAATGGGGATCTTGATGAGGAAGTTTATATTGAGCAACCTGATGGTTTTTCACTATCAAATGATACATGTATGGTTTGTAGGTTAAGGAAAGCTTTATATGGATTGAAACAAGCATCTAGAGCTTGGTATGTAAGGTTGGATAAATATGTTTTGAAGCTTGGTTTTATTAAGGGCACTGCTGACAATAATTTATAATATAAAATCGTTGATGATGATATACTGATTATTGAAGTATTTGTTGATGACATTTTTTTGGAGGTGAAGATAAGTTATGCATAGAATTTTCTAAGAATATGGAGAAAGGATTTGAGATGTCTATGATTGGTGAGATGAAATTTTTCTTAGGTTTGTAGATTACTCAGATTGACAAAGGTATTTTTATCTATCAAACTGTATATCCTAAGGAATTATTAAAGAAATTTGGTATGGGAGATTCTAAAATGGTAAGTACTTCTATGGTTACAAGTGATAAATTGACTAGAAAAGATGTTTCTGCACTGGTAAATTCTACAAGATAAAAAATCTATGATTGGAGGTCTATTTTACTTGACTCAAACTAGGCCTGACATTATGAATGTTGTTTGTATTGTTTCAAGATTTTAGAGTGATCCTAGAGAAAATAATGAGATGGCAGTGAAAAGGATTTTTAGATACTTGCAAAGTACATTAGAATATGGCTTACGGTACCCTAAGGATGATAACTTTACTTTATGTGCATATACAGATGCTCATTGGGCTAGAGATGTTGATGGCCAGAAAAGTACTTCTAGTGGAGCTTTATTTCTTGGAAAGAAGTTGGTTTCATGGATTGGCAAGAAATAGTTGTGTACTTCTTTATCTACTGTTGAAGTTGAGTATGTTATTGCTGCTACTAATTGTACACAAGTTTTATGGATGAATAAAATGTTGAAGGATATAAAGGTGGATTGTGATGCACCAGTAGTTATTCACTGTGATAACTTTGCTGCTATTGATATATCAAAGAATCCGGTATTTCATTCTAAAACAAAGTACATATCTATCAAGTATAACTTTTTGAAGGAGAAGGTGGAAGCAAATGAAGTTAGACTAGTTTATGTGAACAGTAAAGGGCAGATTGTAGATATTTTCACTAAACCTTTATCCAAGGAATCATTTGAGTACCTGAGAGACAAATTGGAAGTTTTTGCCCCTCTAGTAGAGACTTGATTGATGTGGTTTGACATCAGTCCGACATGCATTATCAAAGATAATATTCATTGTAGCACTGATGTGGGATGCTATTGCTCAGGGGGAGTAGTCTGCTTTGTGATTCAGAGGCTTATGTTTTTTCTTTGATATTTCTGTCAGATTTATGGCATTGATGTCAAATGGGGAGTGATATTGATGTGAAAAAGAAAGTGAAAAAGAAAAAGAAATTGGAGTGATATTGATGTGAAAAAGAAAGTGAAAAATAAAAACAAAGGGGAGTGATTTGTTGTGAAAAAGGAAAAGATATTCAGAAAGCACCACAGAGAGATATCTTCATTAGGGGGAGACTTGTTTGGCATTTCTTGGTACTTAAATGTTTTTCACATCTAGTGTTGCCATCAATGCCAAAGGGGGATATTTTTAGCCATTTGGTGGAATTGATTATATGTTGCATTGATTTTTTGTCATTGATGCCAACACTAGTTGTTTGTATGCTTTACTGAAACCCTTCTGATCCCAGTAGGTTGAGTGGTTTTTGGTTAACTTGGATCATGCATGGTCCGGTAGGCTCCAGTATAGTCTGATGATGGAACTAGCTGGTTCATGATACATATACTCATATTCGGTCAGTTGGTTTTGGTCTAGTAATTGGATGCTATCCTGCTTACTTAGAAGATTGATTTCTGGTTCTTACGAGGGTTTCACCAGTAGAGCTTTTGATGGTGTAGCATCTGGTGGAGTTTTAGGATGTTGTTGGTGATCATGTTCATTGCTAAAATGTGTGGACCTATACTTGGTCTCAGTTTATCTAGGCTATGGACCGACTTTAATATAATGTGTGGATAGGACCTATTGATGTATTTCAAGGATGTCTTATGTGTTGATACTATTTGTTTGGTCTAAGGCTGACATGGTTTGTAATTATGTAATTGGTTTATTGTCTGGTGGCCGACCTGATTGTTTATGGTCAAGGGTTTTGTATAAATAGATATAAGATCTTATTGTAGATCATCATGGTTGTATGTTAGAGGTCATTGTCAAGGAATATAATGTGCGAATAATGTAATATCATTCAGGAAGAGGAGTTGGTCGATCATTGGAGATCAAATTAGGTTTATGTAAGAGGAATTAGTCCTCTGGTATTGAGCTTAATAGGAATTGTACTCAGGCATAGTAGATGCTATATTTTGTAGTTCAACACTTCTCCAGATTGTAGTCTGGATTTATATATAGTCAGTGAGGCTCCTTTTGTGATGAGAAGTACACTCTAGGTTATTGGCCTTCCTGCAAGTGCAGGCCCCTCAATTGTAATTCACATACTTACTACAAAAGAATTATCTAACTGTGGGTAGGCTTCCCACCGTGGTTTTTCCCTTTACCGGATTTTCCACGTACAAATATTGGTGTTATGTGGATGGCTTTTATTCTGTGATTATTATTTATGCTTAATTGGTTTAATTGCTATTTCGGTATTAATGTTTTGGGTTTTGGTATTAAATTTTAAATTGCTAATGGTTCTTGTAATCTATGAAAATTGATTCACCCCCCCCTCTTAGTTGTCTTTTGGTTATCTGAACTATCTAACAAGAAGATTCTTTAAAATGCATACAACTGATTGTAGATTTTCCAACAACTTCTTCTCTATGCTATTGGAAAAGAGTTGCAACATCTTCCTTGGAAGATATGAAATCGCCTTACTCTACTTCAAAATATCTCACTGCTGAATTAGAAGGTGGTGCTTCAAGGGCCAACCTCTCAGGTGGAGGTGGTAGTCTAGCCTGATTCTTTGCAACATAATTACTAGCATTATTTGGGTAGGTCCTTCATGGAATATCTTTGTATGGAGTAGGATAAGATGTTTGTGAAATTTTCTTTTTCAAAGCAAGCAATTAATTTGAAAGCCTTTGCAACATAGGATCAGTTGTATTTAAAGAAGGAGAACTAAAAGTTTCTCGAGTAGAAAAAGTTACTTTAGCCTTATCAGGATCCTTCTTAATTTTACCATCAAGGATCAAGTGATCTTCAATTTACCCATCTTGTGTTTGTGCCACCATCAAGTTAGAAGAAGGTGTTCTTCTTAACAAGAAGCTAACCTCAGGTAGCTAAGCATTCACAAAGAAACATTTGAGATTTTCCCTAGTTAGCTAAGAAGCTGTAGGAATTATATTCTTGAATTTATTGAACTTAGCTATAAAATCCCTCATAGGTTCATAGGGTTCTTTCTTCATAGAGGTTAACTGAGCTAAGAGAGCATGTGCATCTTCTGCTAGCTTAAACCATTCCTCAAACCAAGATTTAAGAAAATCCTAGGTAGTGATAGTTTGAGGTGCCAAATGGTAGAAACTATCAACTATCGCACCTTGCAATGTCTCAACAAAGAGACGAATTGCAACATCTTCATACTCAACACCAAGAATTCCACATGCAATGTGAAATGAATCAATATGTTCATCTTGATGTTGTTTACCATCACCAAATAACTTGGGAACATTCTTTCATGAACCTTGCAGAAGAGGATGAATAGGTGGAGTCAAGATAAGAGGACCAAAATTTTGCTTCCATGGTCCTTGAGGAACTATTGCTACTAGTTGTAGATGTTGATATGGAGTAATTAAAAACCTTTGTACTTGTTGAATTACCAAAGAACTTGAAGCACTGGATGTTTCAATAGGAATAGGTGATCTTTCACTTGTAGGAGAGTAACTTCTTGTTTTCCACGAAGGAGAAACCAATCTGAAAGGAAAATAATGAAAGTTGTTCTTCTGCAACAACTCAAAAATAGGATCAAGAATGCCTTGATTTCATACTCCACGAGTGTAACTTGGACTATCTTGATTAGCAACCTTGGAAACTTAGCACAAAAATAAATGCTGAAATATAATACCAAAAACAAGAGCACTAGACTTCTTCAATCAAAATAAAGATATTTGATTGTGTGTTCTCCCCAACAGAGTTGTCAAAAACTACTGGTTGAAAATTTTACAAACTGGAGAAGTTTACAAATTGTGGTTTCAACCATAGTATGCGAGATTAAATCTCTCCTAATTTTTAAGGGAAGGCTCCCCCTTTTATTTAATACTCTTTTAATCTAGAATACAATACACACTATAATTTCTAATCCAAACATGGGCGGCACATCATCCTATTCTCTCTTTAGAATAGATATTAATCTCTCGTCTTTTTTCAAGAAAGAATTTAGAATGTAGAGAAGTAATGATTAATAAAACTTCAAAGTTACAAATAAATAACTTAGAGCATATGAATTAAAAATACAAATAAATAAGAAAAGTTTCCTTAAAGGTTCAAAGTCCTTCATTACTTCCCCAGGATGAAAAAATAGTGCTTAAGCTCAAAGTCTTACAAATCACTATTATCATATCAACCTTTCTTCAAATAACTTCTGTAACCCACCATGTCAACTAAGATAATCAAAGAAAAGCACAAAGTATTTATCTTGACCTCTTATTACAACTTTTGATAATATTTTCTCAAAACAACAATATGAAGCTCAAAGTCTTCAAGTTATTATCTCCTTCTACCAAGATGACAAAACAAAGCACAAAGTCCTTGAAATGCTATCTTATTATAATTTAGCTAATTTTTCTTCAAAATAACAAGGTGAAGCTCAAAGTCTTCAAATTTTATCTCTTTCACTAATTACTAATCCTAATAAACAAGAGCTAAAATATGACACAAAGTTCACAAGCCAACACTTATTCTACTCTTTAATGATATTTTTCCACAACACCTTTACTTAATCGAAACAAGATTCAGTAAGAATGATCTCACCATAAACATAATGAATCCAACACAAAGTTTTAATGCCAAAGATATCTTCTTATTTGATCAAGTTTGCAAAATAACAATAGGAACACAAAGTTTAACTTTTTCTCTTCACTTCGACATAGTGTTGTTGCATAAGATTAAAGATACTAATTACAATAAGAAACCTCATATATATAGGTGAGGTGTGATGAGATAATCTATAAAAAAATATGACTAAATCAAAGAAGAGTCCTATTTGACTTAGAACTCGTGCATGCTCTAGATGTAAAAAATTAGATACAAAATGACACTTGAGGTGTCAAAGTATTATTACAAAAATGCATCTACAACTTTAAAAAATTGAAAAATACAAAGTATCACCAAACCCTCCATTTTGGTCTTGTTTCATGAACTCCTCAAATTTTTATAGAACTTCTTTCATCTATTCTTCATCAGGTCCCTTGGTATGGCTTGTGATGACTTTGACCCGAGTGATAGAATCTCCAAGGATTATGTGACATTTCTTGTGTTTCTTGAGGAGAGAAGCCAAATCATCTAGATTGACTTAGATGTCTATTAATTTATCAATAGAAGATAATGAGAAAAACTCCTTGTCCACCTCTTCTCCAACAAGTAAACTAAATTATTTGATAATAATATATTCATGAAGAGGCTTTTGATCTTGATCAAGGAATGTATCAGGAAGTGTTGATATCCTTTCAATGATTTCTTTTCCTTTGTCATCACATTCCCTTTTAGATTTTCTCATATCTTTGACAAACATTTCTATAGTGTTCATTTGATGTTCCAATACCTCCCTTTGTTCAATATACATATTCCTAGAATGGAGTACTCCATTATCAACTAGAACATCCAATTGAAAATATTTTATCTTCAACCAAGAGTTGAAGTTATTCTCATGTGTCTCCAATTCATTTGAGAACATATCCAAAATTTTCTTCAACTCAAATTTTACATCTTCAAGATTATTGATCAGAGTAACTGCAGAACATAAAAGATATGTACCTTAACTCAATATCCTTTCAATGCACTCACCAATTTATCTCCCACATGAATTCACTTGTTCAACTTTCTTTATGATCTATTCATCAACTAATGAGGTTACTGGTTCAATTACCTCTAATGACTTGGTTATTTTGATCAAGACATTAGTGAGTTGATCCACCTATTTTTTCAATTTGATCTTCTTGATCTTTTCTTCATTAAACATTGCCACAAGATACTCAAAATATGCTTGAGAATCTTCCACCACTCCTTAATGTGTCTTCTTGACTAGGTCAATCCTATTGATGACATAGTCTATGGGTTGTACTTAATCAAAATTTGTGTCTAGAGGAGGAATTGTAATATCTACATATTTGGTCTTTGATTTATCCACCTTCACCCTAGATAAAGTCTTGGCCTTCTTTGTACCTTTGGGATTACCAAGAACCAACTGACTAAAGTTGAAGTCATCTAGAGAGATGGCTTGCTTTATTCTCTTGGGAGTATTAGACTCTAGCCAAGGGGGTAGAGGTGTATCATTTGTTGGAAACATAGTTGTCATTGCACCAAAAGATCGACTTGTTAATGCCCAATACAACCGCATGACACATAGAATCCATGGGATACCATTAAGCCATGTCGCAAACCTGTCAATTACGTTGCACAACACAAGGAGACCAAGGGTGCACACCTTGAAACAATCCCCCCCAATGCAAGCGGGGGGTTTGAACCCATGACCAAGCTCTGATACCACTCATTGGAAACATGATTTCGTTACACAAAAAGATCAACCTGTTAATGCCCAATATAGATGCATGACACATATAATCCACAAGAGGCGGTTAAGCCATGTCACAAAATTGTCGCTTGTGCTGCATAACACAAGGAGACCAAGGGCACACACCTTGCAACATTATTATCTACTCCAATGATTAACACTTGTGATGCCAATTCTTGAGACTGAATTCTTTTGATAACTATGGGTGGAGTGGAGGTAGCAATGGTAGGTGGATTTTGAGCAACAAAGACCTTAGGAGGAAGTTGAGTTTTTGATATAAATTCATCAAAATCTTCCAACATGGAAGAAGTTACCTCAAATAGATTAGGAAGAAAAACACTCTCAATGTTATCATGAGGTGTGTCAAGGGTGGACTCACTGGTAGTTGTAGAATAGATGATATGGATCATAAGAGCTTGAGATGAATATGAGATAGTGGAACCAAAAGGAAGAGTATCAGAAACTGAAATTGAAGTAGTACCTGTGGTATCACATGACGTAGGAGGAACACCCTCTTGTGTATCTTGAGAATGGGAAGTACTTGGGATTTTTGGTAATCCCTCATTAAATTCTTCTTCTTGTTGTTCCTTTTCTAGTTCTTCCTCTTATACTTGCTCACTTTCTTCCTTAAGCAATTCTTCATCATCTTTATCATGAGTTTGAGTCTCTTGGGTTGATAATTCCCCTTGACTCTTACCTTTACCTATTGTGACCTTAAACTCAGAAGTCTTCAGAGTTATTGTGTCCTATCTGTATTCGGGAAAAGTGGGTGCATAAAACTTAAAATGTGAAAAATACGAGAAATACCAATCCACACACACACACAGGACTTCTTGATGCAAGCTATGAAGTAACGTGGTGTTACTCAGCTTCCCAAGGAGGGTCCCATGGTTCTCTATCTCACAATGTCCCTCAAACCAATGTTTTGCTCTCAGATTACTAAGCAAAATGGCTTAGGGATGGCAAATATGAGAACGAGAGAGATTTTTAATCGATTTTAGTATGAGATGAATGTTAAGCTATGTGTGATACTAAAATGCAATAAACTAAATGATAAGATGACAGGGTTAGTATGAATACTATCCTAGCATACTATATTTAATCTATGATTGAACTAAAATGATAAAGAAAATAATCTAAGCATGCATATTAGTCTAATTTATGATCTAAAAGAGGCTAAATGATGAGCATATATAAAATGAAAGCTTGAAAGAATTTGAGCATAAGTGTGATGCTTCAAATTTTAAAGATGATTGTTAAAAATGGAGGAATGAGAGCTCTATTTATAGCACAAACAGGGCAATGGATGGTCAGGATTGAAAGGTTTAATCAAGGGCCAGGTTTGAAAGTTGGGGATCCATGTGCACAATTTGTACCAATGATAGGGTGACAAATGTCCACACAGGATTGGGTTGAAAGAAGAGGTTGGAGGCATTAAAGGCCTGAGAAGACCTCATGGTTATCTAAAGGCTAATGGTCAAGTCTAAGTTAGGTTTACCCAATGAATTAGGATCTAATCCAAAGATAAACCTTTGTGCAAATGATTAAGAGATAATCATGGTCAAAGCATTAATGGCTTGATGAGACCTTTGGGTTGGGTAGAGGTTGAGTCAAAACAAATGTTTTAACCATGTGGGAGGGTTTGAAATAACCATTAATGGTTATTGGAGACTTTGGGGATTAAGTGGTTGAAGGTTGGAAGCCTTCAATGGTTTTCAAAGACTTTAAGGGTTTTGGTGGTTGAAGGTTGAAAACCTTCAATGGTTATCCAAGACTTTGGGCCATTTGAGAAGTGACCTCCCTTTGCTTAGGGATGTGACAAAATTTAGAGGGGGTTTAGGTTAATTAGAATTGGTTAGAAGATTCTAGAAGGGATTAGGAAGGGGTTTGGGATTTTGCAAGTGGATGGGGGATAATAGGATTTAATTGAATTAAATGATTTTCATTCAATTTGGTTGTAATTAAATAAATTTGATTTATTCAATTTAGGATAACTATTTAATTAAATTTGAATTTAATTAAAAGTGGCTAGGGGGATTTAATTGAATAAAATGATTTATTCATTAAATGGGTATAGTGAATTTAATTTAAATAAATTGAGTAACTTATTTAATTAAATAGAGGAGTGTGGATAATTTAATTAAATTGGATTTAATTAAATAGAGAAATGAACATAAAATATTCATTTAGGAATATGGTCATTTTTATACGTCTACATTTTGCCCCTCTTTGAAGTGATGTGTGTGCACATGTTATTTCAAAGAAAATGATGTGTTTTTGTGATTTTATGATCAAATGCAATTTTTGTTGTGTCGCTCTTTTGATTTGCCAGTCGTGTCTCAGTTTTGATGCGATGCCCCAGATTCGATGTTTGATGTGATGCCCCCTCGGGAGATGAATCAATTTTTTTTTGGAAAATTTTTGATTTAAATTGATGAAGTTCGTATGATGTGTAGGATTTCGTGCGTGTAGAAAGTGTGTAAATTGATTCATCTCCCGATAAATTACAAATGTTTTGGTATAGGGAAGACCGCGACCATATTACAGGCCCAGTTAGCTAACCCTAATTTGATTTTCCTCCTATAAAAGGAGAAAAGAGGTTGATTTAAACTCATTTGTGCTTTGTTGACTTTGAAGAAAAGAGAATTTGCTCTGGAGAGAAAATGCCTATTCCCTATCACAGACACCATTTCGAGCGCGTTCGGAGGTACCGGAGACCAGTAGCGCGTGGACCACCAGTAAGTCAACTCTTTTGACCCCTTTTTGATTTTTGATTTTGTCGTTTTTAGGTGTTTTTTGAATTTTGAAGTTCGGACTTTTCGGTTTAGCGTGTCTAAGACGTAGATTAGCACATACGAAGTATACAGTAGTGCATAGAAGTCAATTTAGGGGTTGCATCCGAAAGTATTTTGCTAGCGCATAGGCCATCTGGGTTAGCGCACCCGCGTGTAATAGCGCAGGTATTGCGTCTAGTAGCGCGTAAGAGGAACAGGATACCGCGTAGGACTGACCTAGCGCATAGGATGAAAAGGGGAGCGCTTGGGGAGGGTAGATTAGCGCGTAGACATAGTCTAGCGCATAGGTGAGATTGGGTAGCGCAATGGAAGAAAAGATTAGCGCGTAGACAGAGTCTAGCGCATAAGACAAATTAGATAGCACAAAGGAAGAAAATATTAGCGCATATATAGAATCTAGCGCATAGGGCAGATAAGCTAGCGCGTAGGACAAACAATCTAGCGCGTGAGATTGTTTTAGCGCATTGGAGGTCTGTTTTAGCGCATCCATGAAAAATTTGTAGTTTTGGCAGATTTTTAAAAGTTGTGTGTGTTCGCGTACCTGTCATGTTTTTGATACATTTATCCAAGATGAGTATTTGTATAACTTGTTTTGATGTGCAATTTTTCAAGTTATGTATAGATATCAAGCTGTTTGTGTTGATCAGAATATGATTATTTGCGTTATCTGTTTTAAGTTCAAATGTGTATGAAAGCCTGAGTTGTTTTACAAGCCGATATGGGTTGGAAACTTGAGTTGTTTTATAAGTTTTGATATGGGTGGGAAACTTGAGTTGTTTTACAAGTTTATGTGATTGTGGTACTTGAGTTGTTTTACAAGTTTTGATATGGTTTTTGAGAACTTGAGTTGTTTTACAAGTTGATATGAAATGATAGGATTTTGAACTTTGATTGTAGATGAGAAAATTTGTTTCATGTTGTTGATGTAAGTTTTATTTTGATATCTTTGTGTTGATGTGGAAACTGATATTGGATATGTGTTGTTTGTTGACAGGAGCGATTGGGTATTGTGCAGTCGAGGGAGAGATTCCCGAGACAATGGACACTGATACCACGTCTGTCACAGGCAGACTTGGATATTATTGAGAGATGCGGATTGACCTCTCTTCTGGATATGCCTCGGTTTACTGTGAACCGGGGACTGTTGATAGCATTGGCAGAGAGGTGGCACAGTGATACTAACACCTTTCATTTTGCCACTGGAGAGATGACCGTGACACCAGAGGACTGCTATCGTATTCTATGCATTCCTGTGGTAGGGGCACTGCTACCCTACGAGCAGACAGAGGAGGGCGGCACAGAGGCGTTGCACCGCATATTTCATGATGAAATTGTCTATGGCTATGAGATCCCCTGGCAGGAGTTTCTGGATTTAGATTATGCACCGCTGCCATCTGTACTGGCAGGATTTATTGGAGGATTCCTTTGTCCTGATCGCAGGTCAAAGGGATTTTCAGTGGGATGGGGGCTGGTTCTAGAGCAGATGGTCACACAGGGCCGGAGATTTGCATGGGGGTCAGCGATGTTGGCCCACCTTTACAGGAGCCTGCATGAGGTAGTATACCTCGGTTATGGGAGTTTATCAGCAGGGGTGACCCTTTTATAGGTATGGTGCTGGGAGCACATTCCAGCAGCTAGGCCACTGGCAGACAGGGATAGGCCCGTAGGGGCGGCTTATGCGTATGGATATAGAGGCCTAGTTGTCCAGCGTAAGCTGGGCAAACTAGAGCACTGGAGGAGGGTATTCGATGATATAGATACGGTCACCTGGAGACCGTATACAGGCTGCGAGGTATGGGCCGAGGATGGGATGGAGATGCCGTTCATTTTCATGACGAGGTATCTGATCGAGAGGACTCCATTCGTTATTGAGCGGTTCGTGGTTACCTGAGTTTTGTGACAGTTCGGGAGGTAGCAGGGGATTCCGCAGGGAGTGTGCTTGTACGCACAGCGTCAGCAAGATGTGGCTGATTGGGGGCCGACCATTGACAGTGTTGTGGCCATTGAGGAGTTTACAGGGTTGGCCGGATAGATCTGGGACTATGCCCCAGAGATACAAGATGCTGGCATGACTGACGAGTTTTCTCATTTATTTGCTGCTCAGGCTGTGGCTAGGATCTCAGATCCAGAGGAGATGAGACCGGCATTCGATTCAGATGGAGAGGAGGGAGACGGGGGAGATGATGGGGATGATGGGGATGATGGAGGAGATGGAGGAGATAGAGGGAGGAGGAGAGGTACAGGTGTGCAGAGGGTAGTACGGCAGGGCATAATTGAGAGGGGGAGAGGAGGATTGGCCATTGGGGCCGGGAGAGAGGGTAGAGTGACGGAGGTGCTGGCTGCAGTGGGAGGAGAGGAGGAGGTGGGGAGGCCAGTACAGAGGAGGAGGATAGATATACTCCCACCTCCTGCACCCAGGATAGTCCGAGTGGGAGGAGTGGCGCCAGCACAGGTACCACTGCGGGTTCGAGTGCCGGGTCACGTAGAGGATGCTCAGATCTGGACTCTACAAATCACTGTGCAGCAGCTGCAGGCACGGATTTTGACTTATCAGCGGCAGATTTCTCAGTTGACCACTGAGAGAGATACAGAGATGGAGTGGCGGGGTCGAGCCGAGGAGGCTTTAGCGACTGTATAGAGAGCAGCAGCGGGTGGTCCCTTGAGAGACACCCTGAGAGAGCTGACATGGAGAGTACAGGAGGTCGAGTATTATACGCGGCATTATGAGGATGCAGTACCCAGAGAGCAACGTGTAGCGAGTTTTGCACAATCGAGATCGAGTCGATCTCGAACTGTTGGGACATGATCTGAGAGCCGTGGAGTGACAGGGCCAGTGGGACAGGACCCTCCTGTAGATCCGGGGGTGAGCGCGTCGGGAGCTAGACAGGATCCTCCTGGAGATCCAGGAGCAGGTGCATCCGGAGTGAGACCATCTCCATCAGGGGATAGTCACACTTGAGAGACATGGTCTCGATTGTATTTTGAGCAGTGTATTCTTTGTACTGGACATATGGCTGAGACACATTTTGTAGATTTTGATCATTTTTTGAGATATATATATATATATATAGCACCATTTTTGATTGATGTGATGTGTTTATGGATGCATTGTTATGTGTGCTACTTCCATTTATATGATGATGTCATGTTTACATATATGATGTAATGTGTGATGTAGGATGTATGTTTTTATATGTTATGAGATGTATCTTGAAAATGAGATGTATGATTTTAATATGCTGCTACGTGTAATATGATGTAAAATGATGTAATGATAATGATGTGCGACTATTTGTAAGCTGATATGCAACTAATTGTAAAATGAGATGCAACTAATTGTAAAATGATATGCAACTAATTGTAAAATGATATGCAACTAATTGTTTTTGGAGCATCCCTCATTCTGTATTTGCCATCTGATATAACCATTTGTTTGCTTTCTTTGTAAATATCATCATGGAGCATTTATTGATTTTTGGATATGTTGAAAATTTATACAAGCATAATGGTATAATTGAACCATAATGACCTGAGTAAAATTTACATGATATTTGATTTTGCAAGATAGCACAAGCGTCAAGGTATAATTGAACCAGGACGACCTGAGTGTGTATTGCGTAAACATACAAGATTAGAACATTGATATGCGTGAAATGGAATCAGGCCTTTAGTGATATGGATCACATCTCGAGGCAAATATTCACACAATACAAGTGATCGCCTCCCAGACAGAAGACTAAGAAAATTTTTGGAAATTCCTCATGATCTCTGGCTGTGAAGCTTTTTATGAGATAAAGAGGAGATTCCAATCAAATTAAAAAGTTCAAAATGCAAAATAATCAAGACCTTAATGCGATAATGAAACATTTAGTACTTCAGAAAATCATCCATCCTTGAGTTTCTTGTGTATTTGTTTGGTTGTTGTGATGGTGTAGTTGTGTTTGTTGGATGTCATATGTCGGAGTTTTGCATGTCTTGAATGTTTGCAAGTTTTTGAACAGTTTAATGCCCCTAGATGAGTGTTCTTCTGGATATGATTATGTACAGTGATTTCCAAGCCGTGGTGAAATGCGGTGGATGAATAACTCAGGATAGTGACTACGCTAAGTATGTCCTGAATGGATATATGCTAAGTGTCGGGCGATGGCCGATAGTGTTTTGATGGATAAAATGGCATGGATATAGATAAAGAAGCCGGCCTTTTACAAGGGCGCCTGTTTACCAGGTTTTCACCATTTGTTTTTATTGTACTTTGTATTTTTGCTTTTTCTGGAGTTTTTTTGATTTTTTTGTTTGTTTTCTGGCTTTTTCCGTGCACTAGGCTACCTTAAGTATAGTACTTCTTTAGGTGAGTGTTGTTAGTTGGATCATCGAGCACATCTCCTTCAGAATTTGTTAGCTGATAGGCACCTGATCCATAGACTGATATGATGACATAGGGACCCAACCAATTAGGTTCAAATTTCCCTTTCTTTTCTCTATCTTGCTGGTTTCTTGGATTTTCTTTGAGGACCAGATCACCAACTTTGAAGTTACAAGGAATGACCTTATGATTGTAGCTCCTACACATGCGTTGCTGATATGCTTTGAGATGAGTATAAGCATGTTGGCGTCTTTCATCTAATAGTTCTAATTCTTGCAGTCGGTTAACTCGATACTCTTCATCGGGGATCAAACCTTTCAAAGAGACTCTAAGAGATGGAATTTCTACCTCCAAAGGTAAAATAGCCTTGGATCCATATACCAATGAATATGGTGTTGCCCCTATAGGTGTGCGAATGCTGGTCCTGTAGGCCCAAAGTGCTGGATTGAGTTGTACGTGCCAATCTTTGCCTGCATCATTCACTGTTTTCTTGAGATATTTTAGGATTGTTTTGTTAGATGCTTCTGCTTGACCATTTCCCTGGGGATAGTATGGTGTAGAAAACCGATGTTGGATTTTGAATTTTTCACATAATTCCTGCACATCTTGGTTTTTGAAAGGTCGCCCATTATCTGTGATGATTGAACTTGGAATACCATATCGGTAGATCAGATAATTGAGGATAAAAGAGGCAATTTGTTTCCCGGTCACTGTGGTCATGGGAACTGCTTCGATCCATTTGGTAAAGTATTCTATTGCAGTTATAATGAACTTGTGTCCATTTGAAGATGAAGGATGTATTTTGCCAACTAGGTCCAGTCCCCATTGACAAAAGGGCCAGGATGTGGTAAATGGTTGCAGTTCTTGTGCTGATGCATGTATCAGATTGCCATGGATCTGGCATTTAGGACATTTCTTGGCAAAGTGATATGAATCTTTCTCCATTGTAGGCCAGTAGTATCCCATTCGTAGAAGCTTTTTAGCAAGAGTAGTGCCACCTGAATGTGTGCCACAAATACCTTCGTGAAGCTCGTGTAAAGCGGAATCGGAATCATTATGATCAAGGCAATGAAGAAGAGTACCATCGAGACCTCGATGATATAGAGTATCAGCGGTAAGGGTGTAACGGGCAGCTTGTCGAATAAAGTTATGTTTTTGGTTACGGGATTGGTCAATGGGTAAGATATTATGCTGGAGGTAGTCGTATATCGGTCCATATAGCGGAGAATCGGAACCAGTCAAGGTATAGATAACATGGGATTCAGAGTGGTCATAGGCAGGGGAGAATAGTTGCTCTACCAGGAACTCATAACGACTCTGTTGCTTAGGAATTTGTAGTAGCGAAGCGATTGTAGCCATTGCATCGGCTGCTTTGTTGTTCAACCTTGGTATTTGCTCAAAGGTGATGTGCACAAAATACTGTTTGAAGTCATCCACCATGCGTTTGTAAGGTAGTAGCTTGTCATCCTTTGTCTGATAGTTGTTGTTGATTTGATTGATGATCAATTGTGAGTCTCCATAGACTTTTAATTCTGTGATTTTCCATTCGACAGCCATTTTGATGCCGATGACCAGTGCTTTATATTCAGCCACATTATTTGTGCATGGAAACATAAGTCTATATGATTTTGGCATAGTGTGTCCTTCAGGAGTGATGAACAGAATGCCGGCACCTGAACCATGTTGAGTATAGGATCCGTCAAAGTATAGGGTCCATTGTTTAGTAGTAAGAACAAGTACATCCCTGTCCGGAAATTCAACCTCCATGGTGTGTTTGCCTAGTAGCGGTACTTTGGCCAATTGATCTGCAATTGCTTGTCCTTTGATGGCTCATCTTTCTGTGTATTGGATGTCGAATTCACTAAGAATCATGATCCATTTAGCCAAGCGGCCTGTAAGAGCGGCTTTGCTGAGTAGATATTTGAGAGGATCAATTTTTACAACTAGCTTTATGGTGTGTGCGAGCATGTAATGTCAGAATTTCTGAGATGCAAAGACTACTGTTAGGCAAGCCTTTTCAATAAATGTATAGTTGAGCTCATAGCCATTTAATGTTCTACTGATGTAGTATATGGCATGTTCCTTTCGTTGTTGATCTTCTTGTGCCAATAGTGCCCCCAGTGAAATATCTGTTGTTGAGTTATATAGAATAAGTGGCTTTCCGGCAACTGGTGGTACTAGAACTAGTGGATTCATCAGGTACTGTTTAATTTGGTAAAAAGTTTCTTCACACTTAGCCTCCCATTTGAAGGGTACATTTTTGTGTAGCAAATGGTTAAATGGTAGACTTTTATCTGCTAGCTGAGCGATGAATCGCCGGATTGATTGAAGTCATCCCTGTAGAGATCTGAGTTGACTGATATTTCATGGTGGTGGCATTTCCATGATGGCTTGTACCTTTGCTGGATCAACTTCAATACCTTTAGCTGATACTATGTAGCCTAGTAATTTGCCTGATGTAACCCCGAAGACACACTTCTTAGGGTTGAGTCGGACTTGGAATTTTTGCAATCGATCAAAGATCTTTGTTAGGATGCCGATATGTTCAGCTCTGGTGAAGGATTTTGCTAGTAAATCATCCACATAGTCTTCTATAAATGTGTGCATCATATCATGGAAGATGGTTGTCATTGCTCTTTAATAGGTGGCCCCTGCATTCTTTAAGCCAAAAGGCATGACATTCCAATAGTACATCCCCCAAGGACAGGTGAATGCTGTTTTATCTTGATCTTCAGGAGCTATCTTAATTTGGTTATAACCTAAGAAACCATCCATTAGTGAGAGCATTGCATGGCCTGCTATGAGATCTACAATTATATCAATACTTGGCAGAGGAAAGTCATCCTTTGAGCAAGCTTTATTGACATCTTTGAAGTCAGTACATATTCTTATACTACCATCTGGTTTTGAGACTGGAACAATGTTGGAAATCCATTCTGCATAGTCAATAGGTCGGATGAATCTGACATCTAATAATTTCTTTAATTCCGTTTTGACCATGAGTGCTATTTGTGGATTCATCTTTCGTAGTTTCTGCTTGACTGGCTTGACTCCTGCAGAGATGGACAAGTGATGCATGATTAGGTGTGGATCTACTCCGGGCATATCAGCATATGACCAGGCAAAGTTAATTTGTTGTCCTTTAAAGAAGATGATGAATGCCGAACTTTCCTCCTCTGTCAAAGATTCTGCAAGGTGAATGTTTCTAGCTGCTTCGGTGGTACCAATGTTGATTGATTGAGTGGGCTCAATCAATATGGGTGATCGTTCATGAAAATGTTCAGGAAGAGTGTCAAGTCTCCCATCGTTAGGTGCCTTAAAAAGGTTTTCACCTTCAGATACGTCCTTTATTTTTACTTTTTTGGGATCCATTGCTGCCATTGACTGGTTTTCAGCATTAGATTCATTATTTGATTCATTTTTGCGACTGAGAGACTTGGCACTCTCTGATTTACAGATATCATTATGTCGTTCACTGGTAGAGCCTGTTTCCGGATTTATGGCGCATAGGTAATGGACAATAGATGCATCATCTGGGAAAATAGGTATATCACTTGTTTGAGGTTCGTTCCAGTCGATTAGGTCAAGAAAGACAAGTGGTAAGGAATCATGGGGTGGGTCAAGTTCAGCTACTGTAAGTGTTAGGATAGAGTTATCATCGTGATGGGTCTTGTTTTTAAAGAAGTCTAAGGTTTCATCGAGGTCTTCGATGGCATGATTTTCTACATAGACTTGTTCGTAATATTTCTGTTCACTTTCCAGAGCATCATAGATATGTTGTGGTCCAAATTCAAGAGGTCTATCTTCTGCATTATGTTCTTCTTGAGAAATGGATATGAAATCAGCATCATCTGGGATATTTGTAGTAGTATCAGAGCAAGCACCCCATTCATATTCATTTGAATCTATCTCATAGGCATCATCCCAAATTCTATCTGTGCTGTAAACAGGTATGTTGTATGGCGAAAACAAATCTTTGATGATGGATACTATTTTGATATTCTGTGTTGATTCTGTGTCCGAGCCGTCTTCTACAGTTTGGATTTGTTCATAGATTGTGCTTCCTTGGGGAGGAATGATGGTTTCTTGTGATGATATGATTTGTTCTTGAGCCATTGGTGTGTGAATATGAGCCACTGCTGCAGAGATGGCCTTCTTATGATTCAAAAGCTTTCCCTGATGTATCTTCTGATCTTGACGTTCTCTTGCCTTGCAGATTGTTTCTGCTGACTCAAAGAGAGCTTCCTGCCAGGATTCTTCCTTGTATTTCCTCTTTTCCTTCCATTGAGGTTTTGCATTTGTGTGTGGTGGCCTTTTCAGTAGGAAAGTGAATTTAGAACCTAATCCTGCTTTATTTCTACTAGGTTGTGAAGGAAGATCTATAGGTTCCGTAACCCCTTCTTGGCGTTTCCCAATAGGTCCTTTGCCGCCATATCCCATTTGTTTCATGATCAAGTAGCCTTTTCCATATAGGTGTGTCGATAGAACAATGTCTAGAGCGGCCGCTCTATTAGCTTCTTCTTCATCTTTGTATAGCCAATTAAGAACATCCTTATCTTCTGATTCATGTGCTAGAGTCCCTCATTGGATGAAGGTACCATCAAATTTAGTTATGGGCTGAGTTGCCAGATGTGTTGATATAGTAGGTAAACCATGCGATCTAGGGGATGTTGGCAATCTGGTCAAACATAAAGGCTCCATAGAGTATTCGCCCATGCCTTGGTCTTTGATTTGCATTTTCTATTGAAAGTCTCCCCATAAGGAGTTGGATTTTGCTGTTGGTGGATCAGATGTTGAAGACCGCTACTTTTCTCTATTATAAGGAACCAAACTGTCTTGGGCTGCCCCCATCGCATTGCAATGTTGAAATGGATTGTGATCAGCTGATATGGAGATTTCTTGTCCATCATAAGGAAACTTGACAGACTAGTGATATGTTGAAGGTACTGCTTGCATTTCATGTATCTAGGGTCGGCCTAATAAAATATTGTAGGTTAGATCGATATCTAAGACTTGACAAATAGTATCCTTTTGTACTGGGCCCACTTGAATAGGTAATATGATGGTGCCTTTAGAGGACCGTTCCTCATCATCATATGCTTTTATGGTAATCTTTTTGAAAGGATCAATAGATTCTTCTGAGAAGCCTAATGCACGGATAAGCTTTAAAGTACAGATATTAAGGCCGACTCCTCCATCTATTAGGACTCTCTTGACTCAGTGTTTGCAAACAATGACTTCAATATGGAGAGGAGTATTATGCGGATGACTCAATGAAGTATTATCATGCTCTGAGAAGGTGAGGTTATGAGATTCTGTCATGTGGGCAACCATAGCTTGGAATCTGTCTGTATCCAGATTTTGAGGTACATTTGTTTCTAATAGCGCTTGCTCCAATATGTCTTTGTGTCTTGGAGATAGTTTCAACAATTCCGGGATAGATATCTAAGCCGGAGTTTTGCGTAGTTGATTAACTAAGTTGTATTGGATTTTTGGTGTGGTAATTGGAAGTACAGTGTGTCCCTTCAAGACATATTTCTGAGTCCGGGTTGTTACATTGACAGATTCATGATCACGTTTATCTCGAATGGTTATAACATTGACTTGATGGTCTTCGGCTGATATGTGATTTATTGTGTTGTTGTAGATGTCATTAATACAAGCTCTGCGTGTATCATTTGAAGTTGATGCTCCATCTTTGTTGTAATTTGGAAGAGGATCTTTGAAGGCTTCGTGATCATTGTTTGTTTTGAGACCATCCACCGTTAAGTCACCTTGATCAATCATGTCTTGGATTATGTGTTTCAATCTCATGCACTCGTTTGTTCTATGACCTTTGTTGCGATGAAAATCACAATAGTGTGAATCATTCCACCAAGGTGGTTTGATTGGGGGTTCATAATTGTTGATTGGAGGTAAAGAAAGAACCTTGTTTACCAACAGTTCTCTGAATGCGGACTCTAATGATTGGCCCAATGGTGTGAAGATACGCTTATGGAAGTTGTTGGTGTTATTGCGTGAATTGTTGTTAGGCCCTGGATTAAAGTTTTTGTTTTGATTATCGTTGACATTGTTGGCATTGAGTTGTCCTTGAGCATTGTTTGGTGCATATGTGTTAGCACTGGGAGTAGCATTTTTAGGATTTTTTGTATTTTGAGTATTTCCTGATAAGGTAAGCACTGGCTGTTTAGATTTAGGATCATATGATTCACTGTTGCCTTCATTTTTGTTTCGAGTCCAAAATCGAGTTTTGTCCAGATTAGTGTTGTTTTGGTTATTGTAGTTTGATGAGTTCGTTCCTTCTTTGTAGAACTTGAGTGTTCCCTTCTTGACACAAGCTTCCTCTACTTGGATGCCATTTTCGATCAATTTGTCAAAAGATGGTATGCATTGAAGTTTGAGTCTGTAACTCATCTCACCATTCAAGTTATCAATGAAGATTTCCATTTTCTCTTTTTCAGGAATATCTCGAGGATATCTTGATACCATGCGTCACCAACGTTGAAGGAATAACATGAATGTTTCATTGTTCTTTTGTTTGGTGTTGCAAATATCTAGCATGGTTATGGCATGTTGGATGTTGTAAGAATAATGGGTGATGAATTTGTTAACCAATTCGTCAAATGATCTAACAGGTGGTGTAATCTTGGATAACCATTTCATTATTTGTCCTCCCAGGCTTCTCGGGAACAACCTCATTAGATAAGTGTCATTATGAGCAAATTCAAGACTCATAGTACAAAATTCTCGAACATGATCTCGAGGATCACCTTTCCCATCATATTTATCAAATTTGGGAATGTCTGAGTTGGGAGGAAAAGGTATCATGTTTAAGCTTCTGTCAAATGGATAAGGACAAATTTCGTTTATAGAATACCGTACTGTTGTCCCTTGTTGCATATTGTGTATTTGTCTTTGCAACATTTGCATTTGTTGAGTAAGAGCAACCAAGGGCGCATTATCTTGTCTAGGGAAGAGTTCTTCCCTCGTATTTGTTCTCAACTGAAAAGGTGTAGTAAATGGTATGTGCTATTCTGGGGTTTCAAAAGCAAGTACTTGCATTTCTGGTATATGTTGTTCTGGAATATGTTGTTCTGGTATGCGAGTTTTTTCTTCCCTTTGTTGTTCTTGATATGTATATTGTTGAGATCCTGTTTGAAAGACGTTCGCGTCGAAATCTTCAGGAAGTTTGACACCTTTACTTGTAAGCATGAGTAGATATTTTTCTTTGTCATTTTCCATGAGTTTTTCGATGAGTTTTTGGAATGAAGGATTTTCTTAACATTCCTGAAGAATTGCGTCAGTAATTTCAGGATCGTCTGATGATGGAACTTCAAAAGGATTTGATAATCTATGATTCATACTTGATTCCGCGGGTGTCTCGCTTTGTTTGTTTCGTTGAGAGCGAGTGATAGGCATTTTAATAGAAACTTTCAGTGATGAAGGGAACAAAGTCCTCGTTGATGTTTTGCTCGAGCGTTGGTGGTTCTGGTCGACATGTGTTATATGTGATGCACTCGTCGGGCAGGAATGCTGGATTGATCTTTCCTCCGCGGTTTATCTTTTGATTAAAAGCAGATTTTTGACAGTATGCTCTTGTTTTCAGGGGTTCTTTGTCAAATTCGCTGGATTTGTTTTGGATATAACGTTTGACGTGATGAAGAAATACCCGATGGGATTTGAAGAGTTGATGATTGATGTATAAAAATTTATTTCTCTTGATGAATTTGGAAAAACTCGGTTGTTGTTTCTTCAACGTGATGTTGCGATAGAGGTTCTTTCTTCTCAGAATGAGGGGATTAGTTATGCATGAGTGATCAATGATTTCCTTTGATTTGTTTGGATTTAGTTGATTCTTGTTTTGAAAATTTCAAATCTTACTTTATCAGAGTGAAGGTTTAGTTGTCCCTTCATGATAAAGCGTGTCAAATGATATGGATAAAAGTTTCCCAATCTAGAAACTGGACTTGACAATTTGGAAATTTTTAGACAAGTGTTTTTGAGATAAAATCCGTAAGATGTTTCAAGGATTTGATTGATACTTAATGATAAAAAATGTTCCAGATTATGATAGGAAAGACGTCCTCTATTGCTCGATTCGTTTTCAGATGTTGACAACTTTGTTTGACACAAATTTGGCTTGAGAAATAGTTTTAATGATTCATTTTTGTCACTCTGGTTTGATAAAAGATGTGTTTTGATGAAAAACTGTTTTTAAAATATTTTGAAATTTTTAAAATTTTTGGTTTTTCCAACTCTCTATTTTTCTCCCTTTTCTCACGTGCTAAAACAGATGTTTAATGCGCTACCTAATTTTCCTGATGTGCTAAAATGTTTCTCACACGCGCTAGTCTGCCCCCGGTTACGCGCTAAAATTTTGATTTCTACAAAATTTTGCTGTAACAGGTGAAAAATCCACGTGCTAGACTGTGTTTTACACGCGCTAATTGTTTCGGTTAATGCGCTAAAAGATGGTTTCTACGCGCTAAGCTGTTTGTTTCACGCGCTAAAACTCAAGTCGTTGAATTTAATGTTAAGTTTGTTTAGAAGAGATACGCACCATACTGGGCATTAGATGCGCTACCTGTTTTGACGAATGCGCTAATATGTATGTTCCACGCGCTACAATGTATCTTCTACGCGCTAAAACAGGACTGTGGAAAATTTAGTGGAATTTGTTTCAGAAAATCTATGCGCTACACTGGGCTTTATACGCGCTAGCTGTTTTGTTGTATGCGCTAGCTTTGGACACCGACGCGCTAATATGTTCCTTGTATGCGCTAGAATGTATTTTAGATGCGCTAAAGAATAGTTTACTGTTTTGCTTTATGATTGAAACGCTACTTTTTTTGTTGCACGCGCTATTTTTTTCTGTGGATGCGCTAAAAGAACTGTTACACGCGCTAAGATGTTGCTCTTACGTGCTAAACTGCCCTGATTTTTCCTTTTTGGTGTTTTTGTGATGATTTTGATTTTTGTTGAGAGAATTTTCAAGTGGGATGCATGATTTTCTGAAATACAAAATGCAAGCATGGCACACAAAGTACAATCATTTCACTTAATCTAACATAAAGTGTATGTTCTGTCGAGGATGTGTTCAAATCCCCAATGTTTTAACAGGTTGGATACAAGACAAACACTTCAGAAAGACTCTTTATTCAAGGGTCATAAGAAACATCATAGCCCACTAGTCTCGATACTCTGTCAGCTCAAACAACCGTGTCACCCCCTAGAGGGCGCCCATTTTTTTTGCCTTTTGCTAGAAGTTAACCCAAAGTGAATTGCTTCACAGTTGAGTAGTTATCTTGGGAGATATATGGTGAGTAATCTTGGGGTTGGATTCTTCTCCACCCTTGCACTATGATATTACAAATGTTTGGATACTGACTCAGCTCAAAGTTTCTAATACTATGGTTCTTAATCAGGCTTCCCGTTCGACTATCAGTGATAAACTCCCTCAGGAGGCTTCCCAACCTTTAGAACAAAGACTTTACGTATCTCGAGGATACTGGGGGAAGGCTAATCACTGCGCGCAACCGTTGAAAAGGACTTTTGTCACTTTCCACATTTGATTATAGTGGGTTGGAATTCTTGGCGTCAAAGTCGTTCCCCACTTAGGTCGTTCCCTTCACACCGGCCATAAACGGCTTTAAGAGTTGATTGCAACTCTTCGGGAAGGCAGGCCTGCTAAAGGTTTTAACTGCTTGAATTAAAGAAAGTTTTAAGAGTGGTTTGGCTTTTTGGTCACCCAGTAAAGGGGAGAGCATATACCTTCCACTTTCGAGACAAGGCAAATAAGTTTGTTCTTTTTAACCCTCAAGACAATAATTTGTTAACTTCTAATTGGAGATGTTGCTCCAACAAGCATGGTATTCTTTTTAATCCTTTATAGCAATAATTGTCTAATCTATGGAAAATAAATCGTCAACAAAACAAATACGATTTTCGGAGGTCAACAAAAAGAAAAACGTTTTGCTGTGAAGGCAAACTTCCTCGCTTTACCTGCAAGAAACTGTTAAATCCCTGCAAATAAACAAAACGAGGAGATTGTTAGTTTGTTTCAGGGGACTTCCACAAGTCTAAAATTTTTTAATTTGGTTACAAAAATTGTTTTTTTTGGTTTTTGTTTGTGATGCGCTACAGAACAAACTGTACGCGCTACAATACTCCTCGAATGCGCTACTATTTCTTTTCTGTGCGCTATTTTGTTACATGGATGCGCTACTCTGTCTGTTGTACGCGCTAATCTGTGTTTTTGATATTTCCCGCTATCCGTTTGTGCAGGAAAAATCTGAATCTTATGCGCTAACTGTTTGTTTCAACGCATTGGAATATGTATTTAAAGTGCTAAAAGGTTTATCGGATGCGCTAATCTGTCTGGTACATGCGCTAATCTGTGTTTTTGATATTTCCCGCGATCCGTTTGTGCAGGAAAAATTTGAATCTTACGCGCTAACTGTTTGTTTCAACGCACTGGAATATGTTTTTAAAGCGCTAAAAGGTTTATCGGATGCGCTAATCTGTCCGGTACATGCACTAATCTATGTTTTGCCGGCGTCGACACCTACAGGAAAATTTGTCAAATAGTGTCATGCGCTAAGGAACGGTTTCGACGTGCTAAGACAGTAAGCACACGCGCTAAACAGTAGGCTAGAAGCGCTAAACTGTTAGGCGGATGCGCTAAAATATCTTTTAGACACGCTAATTCTAGTTTCCCGTGTACCTGCAAAAGTCTTCGAATTCAAAAAATGATAGGTTATTGGGGTTCGAGCCCCACGATGGGCACCAGAAATGTATGCAGGAAAAGTGGGTGCATAAAACTTAAAATGTGAAAAATACGAGAAATACCAATCCACACACACATACAGGACTTCTTGATGCAAGTTATGAAGTAACGTGGTGTTACTCAGCTTCCCAAGGAGGGTCCCATGGTTCTCTATCTCACAATGTCCCTCAAACCAATGTTTTGCTCTCAGATTACTGAGCAAAATGGCTTAGGGATGGCAAATATGAGAACGAGAGAGATTTTTAATCAATTTTAGTATGAGATGAATGTTAAGCTATGTGTGATACTAAAATGCAATAAACTAAATGATAAGATGACAGGGTTAGTATGAATACTATCCTAGCATACTATATTTAATCTATGATTGAACTAAAATGATAAAGAAAATAATCTAAGCATGCATATTAGTCTAATTTATGATCTAAAAGAGGCTAAATGATGAGAATATATAAAATGAAAGCTTGAAAGAATTTGAGCATAAGTGTGATGCTTCAAATTTTAAAGATGATTGTTAAAAATGGAGGAATGAGAGCTCTATTTATAGCACAAACAGGGCAATGGATGGTCAGGATTGAAAGGTTTAATCAAGGGCCAGGTTTGAAAGTTGGGGATCCATGTGCACAATTTGTACCAATGATAGGGTGACAAATGTCCACACAGGATTGGGTTGAAAGAAGAGGTTGGAGGCATTAAAGGCCTGAGAAGACCTCATGGTTATCTAAAGGCTAATGGTCAAGTCTAAGTTAGGTTTACCCAATGAATTAGGATCTAATCCAAAGATAAACCTTTGTGCAAATGATTAAGAGATAATCATGGTCAAAGCATTAATGGCCTGATGAGACCTTTGGGTTGGGTAGAGGTTGAGTCAAAACAAATGTTTTAACCATGTGGGAGGGTTTGAAATAACCATTAATGGTTATTGGAGACTTTGGGGATTAAGTGGTTGAAGGTTGGAAGCCTTCAATGGTTTTCAAAGACTTTAAGGGTTTTGGTGGTTGAAGGTTGAAAACCTTCAATGGTTATCCAAGACTTTGGGCCATTTGAGAAGTGACCTCCCTTTGCTTAGGGATGTGACAAAATTTAGAGGGGGTTTAGGTTAATTAGAATTGGTTAGAAGATTCTAGAAGGGATTAGGAAGGGGTTTGGGATTTTGCAAGTGGATGGGGGATAATAGGATTTAATTGAATTAAATGATTTTCATTCAATTTGGTTGTAATTAAATAAATTTGATTTATTCAATTTAGGATAACTATTTAATTAAATTTGAATTTAATTAAAAGTGGCTAGGGGGATTTAATTGAATAAAATGATTTATTCATTAAATGGGTATAGTGAATTTAATTTAAATAAATTGAGTAACTTATTTAATTAAATAGAGGAGTGTGGATAATTTAATTAAATTGGATTTAATTAAATAGAGAAATGAACATAAAATATTCATTTAGGAATATGGTCATTTTTATACGTCTACACTATCTATTCTTTGTTCTCAACTTAGAAGTATTTCCCGCAAGTCCTACAGTGTCACCTTAAGACTCGGTCTAAAAAAGCTTCAGCTAAATACCTTGTTGTGTTAACCAAACATTGGTATTGGCAAGAATGTTTTGGAACCTAGTGTTGGAAAGAGACACTATACCAGTGAATATTTGTGCATAGAGATTATTATGAGGTTGTCATTGATGGCAACTCAGATAAGATATCATATCTGGTATACGTAGAAGTGATCTACCCAAAGTTTGAAAAGTTTGTTATTCATTTATGCTTAAGTCTAAAAGGTGGAATACAGAGTATGGGTACATTGTGCATATCTTAATTTTGGTTGCTTAGTTATGGTTACGGTGTAAGAGATAGATTATTAGATGTTCAAGGTATCTTATATCACAATCCTAGCCTTCAGTATTGATTCTCATGCAAGTTAGAAGATCTGGTAACCAGTAATTCAAGAAGAACGGAGTTATTTTGGTGTAATGTGTGGTGCGAAATATTTGGGATGGTTTCGGTGATTTGTTTTGAGTTCAAGGTGGTAGAGATAACATGTGGGAAGCTTATTATCAATTTTTTTAGGTCCTCATATGGATTGGTAATTGGATTGACCCAACCTATGGTTACATGTTTCATGTTGCATGTTATGCGTTTTTGGAAGCCGATGTGGAAATTAATTTATTTTGTTGGTGTGGATATATAAGACCGAATCATTTGAGTATGATATGATGGTATGAAAGAGAGAGAATATTGTATGAGTGATTGTGCAAATTTTTGTGTGTGTGATTGAAGGTTTTTGTGCTTCGGTATATGAGAGAACAACATAGCAGAGTAGAGATAGAACAATGGAAGAAGACTAATTATGCTTAATTGAAACTAGTTTTTAGAATTTGTAGATGCTAATATTTTGTTCAGTCATTCTTATTATCATTTGTAATCACTTGTAAGGAAGTGATCCTTCCTCAAGGTTGTAGCCCTCTTTTGTAATTGAGTAGTGAGATCTAGGCAATGTGCCTGAATGCATGTGCATTCCCCTCTTGTAATATTATTATACTCCTGATCAAAGTATTATAATATTGTGGGTTTCAATCCCACCATGGTTTTTCCCTTTCTAGGTTTCCACATAAAAATTCTGGTGTTATGGTTTTGCGCTTGTTTTCTTTCAGTTTCTGCACTTTACTTTTATTCATTTGTATGCGGTGGTTTAAGAATCAAGTTAAGAAACTTTTATTAATTGCATAACACTGATTCACCCCCCTCTCATTATTCATTGATTCCAACAATTGGTATCAGAGCTTCATTCCTCTAAGCAAGCCTAACAGCTTGAGGAAGATCCAAAAGATTGAATCAATAGACTTCAATTTGTAGAGACAACTAATTGTGGCACTTGAATACCTAGATGCAACAAGGAAAGAAGCAAGTGATCTGAGAAGAAATTTGAGTGATGCAGAAAATTTCATTAAGTCATTGAAAGATCAAGTGAACACATCTAGAGAGAAGAGAAAGGAGTTGATGGACAAACTAAAGAAGAAAGAAGAGCAATGCATTAATGATCAAGTTCTGAAAGACAAGACAGATGAATGTGAGAAACTTGCTAGAGATAATGCAGTCCTAAAGAATGAAATGCAATCCATTGTGATGAAGCTGAAAAAAGAGATTATAGATAGGAAGAAGAATGAAGAAAGTCTAACTCAGTCATTGAAGGATAGATTTGATTAATGTTGTAGATTTAATCATGAAAATGACCTGCTAAAGCTTGAATAGCTACAGTCTCAGAATAAAGAGCAAGAACTTGAAAGACAGATCATAATTTTGAGAGATGAACTTACCACTACTAATGAATACAAAAATAAAATCAATGCTAGCTTGGCTAAGTTGGATGAGATGCTACAAAGTCAGAAGAGTAAAGGTGATATGAGAGGACTTGGATTTGAGAAAGGAGAAAGCTCTAGATCCGGTCAAATAAATCATCAGAAGAACAAGAGATCTCTGGTAAGACAACCTTAGATGCTTATAAATTCAATGGTAAATGTTTTGTTTGCAATAAATTTGGTCATATGGCAAGTCAATGCAAAATAGAGCTAATTAGAATACTACATCATTCTCCAGTCAATGTTTCAATTGCAATAAATATGGTCATAAGTCAGCTGAATGCAAAACTATGGTAAATAGGAGAAATGTAAGATGCTATGCTTGTGGAATATTTGGACATATTTATAACCAATTTATATCAGAGGGAAGTCAAGGTTATTCTAGACCTAATAAGAGAAATAATGTTACTTGCTATGCTTGCAACAAATCCGGTCATATTGCAAAATATTATAGAAGCAATAATGTGAGCCAAGAATGCTCCGACAGACAAGAACAAAGTAGATAAAAAGGGAAAAGTGAAGGTTGAAGAGATCAAAGAGAAGCACAAGAAGATGTGGGTAAAAAAAGATGATTCAAATGCAAAGAGTGGGTTTGCACCTGATTCCAGTGTTGGATCTTCATCTGGTAACTAGCGCATTTTGGCCTTAGGGGGAAGCTTTCCATGCAAAACCTTAAAACCCCCCTTTCTAAGATCTATAACCAGTTGTGGTAGGTTGCATATTATTGTAGATGGTTGTGTAGATGATCTTGAAAGATATCCGAAAGAGTCGATGTTGATTTGATGCTCTGGTACAATGTTCATGAGTTTCAGGGCATTCGAAAGGACTTTAGGACTGAACATTTATTGCACCTTGAAGTTAGGTATTTAAAGGATAAAAAGGCATTTTAAAATTCATTTTTCACATTGTGAGTGAAGTGAAAGAGAAGAAGAGTGTGGCAAAGAAGTTTGTGCAGCTGAAACTGAGCTTGTGAAGTTTCAGCAAATATTTCTTGCATCCGGTTGAAGTTAAAAATGTTTTTTTGAGATTAAAGCTATCTTTTCATAACCTGTATTTCGATAATGGAATCATCTATTTTTGGTGTGGTGACTCTTTTTGTTGTCAAGATAGCTAATAGGGCAAGGCCTCTTTTTAAGAAGCATCAATACAAATCAATGGAAGATGATCTGAATGGTGCATTCTCATCTTTTTCGTATGGGGTATTGCATGTTGACGATATTAGGACATATATCCACTACAATATTGAGGAGCTTGGAAATAAGAAAATTCTATCACTTTACACCAAGCACATGATTGACGGTATGGGTAACCTTAAATCTGTTTTAAAATCTTTGCAGGATAAGGGTTTTATTCAGTTCATTAACCTTCTAGTTTTCAATGAACCCGAATGGGTTAGGTATATTCTGAGTAGTATCCATGATGAATTCATATGGCTTGAAAAACCATACAAGATTACCAAGAATTCTATCTAGGTGGTAACATGTTTCAATGCAATCGGTGAAGTCCCCAGTCCGAGAAATGTGAAGAACACAACTATGACAAAGGTAACTAGTTCATAGCATGATAACATATCAATAAAAAATAGTGATCATTGAATATGATGTGAGATTCACATCCATGGTAACAAGCTACAAGGTATATCAATCTAGCAGAGCTCACTCACTCTTTGGTACAACAATATATGCAACATATCAAATTCTGAAGGAGAACAAGTTAGTACTATTGAGTGAACTAAAGAACAATTTGAAGAAGATTAAGCAGGATGAGAAGCATGTCTTTAAGTTTGGCACTTTGATTGTCTGTTTGGCCTTCTACTTCATGAATGAGATCCCTGATATAGGCAAAATACAGTGGGAAAATGATAAATCGATGACGATACAAAATAAGCAAGCTTTGGAAGGATTGGGTGTTGCACAAACATATAAAGCTATTTTGTGGGGATATTTTAAGTCTTTCCAAGGCATGATGCATAGTAGGAAAAGGATACCGAAGGAGATTGTCAAGAAGTATGAGGACACCATATGATTCAAGGTGGAAATTGATCAATGCTTAATGGAAGTTGTTGAGCCTAGAATAGTATGGATCATGCCCATGGGGTATGAAGTTGATGCAAATACCCTTGACATGTATGCTCTGTTGGTATTTTGGTATGGTTTTGTCATTGATGTCAACACCTACTAAATACACCTACTTTGGAGATCCAACAACATTCACTGGCAAATAGTAAACTGTGTAGCAGTTACCGGTATATGGTTAACCGACAGGATATAATGTTCACTAGTACCTGCAATGACATGGAAGACACTTGGTAATGTCAAAGACATCATGTGGACAATTTATTTTGAAGTAATAATCATTGGTATATTCTTATTTGCATATTTTCTTTTACTGGCAAATAGGTCCAGGTTATCTAGGGTTACACCAGCAGGTTTATCATTTCCAGATCAACATGGCATGCTATGGAGATGATTTATTATTGTTGTAAATGCATTAAGCCGACATGTTCAATCAGTTATTGCATCAGATATCGTATTGTTTGTAAAATGTTTTTATTGTAATATCTTGTAGAGCCGACCTACTAAAATTGGTCTTAGGGTATGGTATAAATGTAAGATCTTATTTGTAAGATCAAGTGTGGAATGCGAAAAAGATTTAAGAAAGGGTATATGTGAGATAAAGCAGAGGCATACACGAAGACATCATTTGAAGGTGAAGTTAGGTTTTTGTAGAAGCATATCAACATTACACCAGTACTGAATCCAGCATATGAAGATTCTATTTTGTGCAGTACATTCTTATTGGATTTAATCATCCAACTATAGTCAGTGTGACTCCCATTTGTGATTGAGCAGTGAGCTCTAGGCTATTGGCCTTTCTACATGTGCATACCCCTTTTGTACACTTACTATCTGCAATAGTATCATCTGATTGTGGGTAAGGTTTCCCACCGTGGTTTTTCCCCTTACAGGGTTTCCATGTACAAATATTGGTGTCATGTGTTGTGGATGACTTTGTGCTTATGTTTCATGCATTAATTCTTACTGGTATAGTAATTTTCTATTAACACTATTTACCGGCATACTTAACTGATTTACCGGTATTAAGCATTAAGTTGCTTAATAAGTTTTTGGTTTGAATTTATTAGACAACTGATTCACCCCCCCCCCCCCCCTCTCAGTTGTCTCCGGGACCTACAATTGGTATTAGAGCCTAGTCCTCTTCTTGCAGAAGTTTAACAACTTGAGGAGATCCAATGTCTACTAATTATTTCAGAAAGGATAGTCCTAAACTTGATGGAACCAACTATGGGATATGGAAAATCAGAATGGGGACACATCTGAATTGCATTGGTAAAGACATCTGGGAAGTTACTAAGAATGGTTATACTACTACTGTAGCTGGTCAGACTGCTCCCACTACTTTAGCTAAAGATGAAGAAAATGATTGCAAAGCAAGAGAAGCACTCTTGAGCGCATTATCAGATCAATAAATCATGGGATTATCAGATAGGTCCACTGCAAAATCTATTTGGGATCATTTGGAAACACTGAATGAAGGGGATTCCATAGTCAAAATTGCAAAACTTGAAAAGCTTCTGAGTCAGGTATGAACATCTGAAAATGGAAGAAGATGAAAGGATTTCTACTTTTATGGAAAGGGTAAATGAAATTGTTTTGGGTATCAAATATTGTGGAGGAACCTTGAGTGAAGATGAGATTGTTTCAAAAATCTTAAGAGGTTTGCCACCGGCATATAAAATGAAGGTTACTGCTATAAATGAGTTGAGAACAATGCCTAATACATCAGTAACTAGGGATACATTGATTGGAAAACTTTCAGCTTTTGAAATTGAGGAATTTGGTCCTGTTACTACTATAAAAACTGATTTGGCCTTCAAAGCATCAACATCATCTGCTCCATCCTTTGACAAATCAGACTAGAGAGCCTTTTATGCAAGAGAACTTGAAGAAACTAGGAAGGAGAATGAAGAGCTTGAAGAACTTGAAGCACTATTTGCAAGAAAAATGCTAAAAGGCCCAATTGGAAGTAAGTATGAAGGTAAAGCACCCTTTAAATGTTTTAACTGCAATAAGATTGGTCATATGGCTTCAAGATGCCCTGATAGACATGCTAGACTAAGAGAAGAAGCTAGAAGAACATACAAACCTAATCCTGAATATCAGAGATATAGATTTAAGAAAAACAAAGATAAATCTTGTTACATTGCTGATGAAGGTGTGACTGATGATTCTGATGAGGATCCAGTAGACAATGGATGGGTCTTTGTTGCTATAACAGAAGATCAACCGGTACCTATTGCTCAACTGGTAGAACAAGCCCTAGCAGCTAAAGTTGAATCAAAGGATGAATAGATTATTGACTCAGGATGCTCACATCACATGACTGGAGACAAAGGTAAATTCTTGAACTTTCAAGAATACAATGGAGGTTTAGTAAGATTTGGAGATGACAAAGCCTGTTCAATCAAAGGTAAGGGTTCAATATCTCTTGATGGTAAACATAACACTGAAAATGTCTACTATGTTGAAGGATTAAAACATAATATTTTAAGTGTTGGTCAATTAGTTGAGAAAGGTTTTTAGTTACAATTTAAAAATGGAAAATGCAAAATCATGAATAGAACTGGTTTGGAAATTGCAACCGGTAATCAGACTAGAGGTAATATCTTTCATTTGAATAACAGTGAAAACGCATGCTTAATTGCACATATAGATGAAAGTTGGCTATGAAATAAAAGACTATGTCATGTAAATTTTGATTGCATGGTAAAAATCAGTACTTCTAAGGCAATTAGAGATCTACCTAAAATTGTGAAACATCAGAATACAATTTGCAAGGAATGTCAATTTGGAAAACAAGTTAGAGCTAGTTTCAAAAGTATTCTAGAAAAATCCAATAATGCCCTTGATTTAATTCACACTGATTTATGTGGTCTAGCTAGAACTAAAAGCTTACAAGGTGATAGATATTTCATGCTAATTATTGATGATTATTCTAGAATGTGTTGGGTTACTTTGCTCAGAGAAAAATCAGAAGCACTTGGGAAGTTCAAGCTATTCAAAGCAATGGTTGAAAATGAAACCGGTAAGAAAATTAAATGTTTAAGATCAGATCAAGGAGAAGAATTCACATCTAAATATTTTAATACATTCTTTGAAGTAAATGGAATCAAAAGACAATTATCAGCACCTCGGACACCACAATAGAATGGAGTTGTTGAAAGGAAAAATAGAACTATTTTGGATGCAGCAAGAAGTATGTTATCAGAAGCAAATCTACCACATGTGTACTAGAGAGAGGAAGTAAGCATTGCTGTCTATACATTCAACAAAGTTCACATCAAAGGTGAAACCGGTAAGACCCCTCATGAACTATGGTTTGGTAATACTCCTACTCTTAAGTATTTCAAAATTTTTGGAAGTAAATGTTATATTAGAAGAGATGAGTATATTGGCAAGTTTGATCCTAGAAGTGATGAAGGAATATTTGTTGGTTATTCATCTAAGAGTAAAGCATATAGATGTTTTAATAAAAGATTACATAAAATTGTTGAGAGTACAAATGTAAAGATTGATGAACAATTCAGAGGAACTTCAAGGTATATAGACTCTAAACCAGGAACAAAAACTATGACAAATGAACCTACAATAAATCCACTGGTACAGAATGATGATCCAGTTACTCCGGTATCATCAGAGGATTCCACAGTAATTGAAGAACAACAACAGACTAAGGCACCCCGGTATGTAAGACTGAATCATTCTAAAGATCAGATAATTGGAAGCAAATTTAAAGGAGTCATGACAAAAGGAAGATTGGCAAATGAAGAGGTATGTCTTATTTCTCAAATTGAACCATTATCTATCAATGAGGCATGTGAAGATAAATTTGGGATTAAAGCTATGGAAGAAGAATTAGGACAAATTGAGAAAAATAATACTTGGACATTAGTTCCCCAGCCTAAAAATAAAATATAATTGGAACCAAATGGGTATTTAGAAACAAACTCAATGAAGATGGTAAGGTTGTTAGAAATAAAGCAAGACTAGTGTGTAAGGGATATTCTCAGAAAGAAGGAGTTGACTACAATGAAACCTTTGCACCGGTAGCCAGAATTGAGGTAGTTAGGTTATTCTTGGCCTTTGCAGCCCACAAGGACTACAAAGTTTATCAAATGGATATCAAATGTGCATTTTTGAATGGAGATCTTGAAGAGAAAGTCTATATTGAACAACTTGATGGATTTTCCTTGACAGATGACAATGATATGGATTGTAGATTAAGAAAAGCTCTATATGGATTAAAACAAGCTCCAAGAGCTTGGTATGCAAGATTGGATAAGTATCTTTTAAAGATTGGTTTTACTAAAGGAAATGCAGATAGCAATTTATATTACAAAGTAACTAATGACGAAATCTTGATTATTGAAGTATTTGTTGATGATATAATCTTTGGAGGAGAAGATGACTTATGAAAAGAATTTTCTCTTGAAATGTAGCATGAATTTGAAATGTTTATGATTGGAGAAATAAAATTCTTTTTAGGATTGCAAATTTTATAGACTGATAAAGGCATATTTTTGAGTCAATCTAAGTACTTAAAAGAACTACTTAAGAAATTTGGGATGGAGAACTCTAAACTGGTAAGCACACCTATGACTACAAATGACAAATTATCTCAAAGGGATGAATCTACACCTGTTAATCCAACTAGATACAAATATATGATAGGAGGTTTACTATATTTGACTCAAACCAGACTTGGTATTATGAATGCAGTATGTATAGTTTCTAGATTTCAGAGTAATCCTAGGGAAAATCATGAATCAGTAGTAAAAAGGATTTTCTGGTACTTACAAGGCACAACAAATCTTGGATTATGGTAACCTAAAGATGAAAATTTTGATCTATATGCATACACAGACGCAAATTGGGCAGGAGATGTGGATGATAGAAAAAGCACCACTGGAGGAGCATTCTTTCTTGGAAAGAGATTAGTTTCTTGGTTAAGTAAGAAATAGAGTTGTACATCTTTATCAACAGCAGAATCAGAATATGTTGCAGCAACAACAAACTATACACAGGTACTTTGGCTTAAGCAGATGTTGAAAGACATAAAGGTAAAATGCAAGGAACCTATTACTATATATTGTGATAACACTGTAGCAATTGATATATCTAAGAATCCAGTATTACATTCTAAAACAAAACATGTTTCTATCAAACTGAATTTTCCAAGGGAAAAAGTTGAAGAAAAGGAGATAAAACTGGTTTATGTGAATACTAAAGAACAGCTTGCAGATATTTTCACAAAACCTTTGCCTAAGGAAACTTTTGAGTATCTCAGAGATCAGCTCGGAGTCATCCCTCCATCGATAGAGACTTAGACAATTGATGATTGTCATCAACCGACAAAATTAATTGGACAAATCTTTTATTTTGGTATTTGATGAGGAAGCTACTTCTCAAGGGGAGTAGTTGGTATTTTTGTATGGACTTCAAATTTTGTAGCTTTGGCATTTGATGTCAAAGGGGGAGAGATATATGGAAAAACACATTATCAATTAAGGAGAGATATCTATGGTGAAAATTGGTACAGGATAACATAAAATAACTCATGTTGCTCCTAGGGGGAGAGATTGTCACTTTAGGGAGATTGTTGGTTTTACACTTGGCATTTCTGTTTTGGCACTTTGATGGTTTTTCCATCTTGTGTTGCCATCAATGCCAAAGGGGGAGATTGTTGGTATTTTGGTATGGTTTTGTCATTGATGTCAACACCTACTAAATACACCTACTTTGGAGATCCAACAACATTCACCGACAAATAGTAAACTGTGCAACAGTTACCGGTAAATGGTTAACCAGCAGGATATAATGTTCACCGATACCTGCAATGACATGGAAGACACTTGGTAATGTCAAAGAAATCATGTGGACACTTTATTTTGAAGTAATAATCATTGGTATACTCTTATTTGCATATTTGCTTTTACTGGCAAATAGGTCCAGGTTATCTAGGGTTACATCGATAGGTTTATCTTTTCCAGATCAGCATGGCACGCTATGGAGATGATTTATTATTGTTGTAAATGCATTAAGACAACATGTTCAATCAGTTATTGCATTGGATATTGTATTGTTTGTAAAATGTTTTTATTGTATTATCTTGTAGAGACGACCTACTAAAATTGGTCTTAGGGTATGGTATAAATGTAAGATCTTATTTGTAAGATCAAGTGTGGAATGCGAAAAAGATTTAAGAAAGGTATATGCAAGATAAAGAAGAGGCATACATGAAGACATCATTTGAAGGTGAAGTTAGGTTTTTGTAGAAGCATATCAGCATTACACTGGTACTGAATCCAGCATATGAAGATGCTATTTTGTGCAGTACATTCTTATTAGATTTAATTATCCAACTATAGTCAGTGTGACTCCCATTTGTGACTGAGCAGTGAGCTCTAGGCTGTTGGCCTTTCTGCATGTGCAAACCCCTTTTGTACACTTACTATCTGCAGTAGTATCATCCGATTGTGGGTAAGGTTTCCCATCGTGGTTTTTCCCCTTATAGGGTTTCCACGTACAAATATTGGTGTCATGTGTTATGGATGACTTTATGCTTATGTTTCATGCATTAATTCTTACTGGTATAGTAATTTTTTGTTAACACTGTTTATCAGCATACTTAACTGATTTACCGGTATTAAGCATTAAGTTGGTTAATAAGTTTTTGGTTTGAATTTATTAGACAACTAATTCACCCCCCCCTCTCAGTTGTCTCCGAGACCTACATGCTCAACATATTTTGAGCAAGCTGATGGATGAGAAGGAAGAGAGATTTGGTACTTATAAAGAGAAGAGTCTAAGCTTGTATTCTCAATTAACCAATCCCAGTATGTAGAAGAAAATAAGGAAAGAGGTAGAGAAACTTGTTGAGGATATGGGCATCACTAAGGAAGTTGTCCACAGGGCCCGAGAACATAATTGTTGGCAATATGGATGAATTCATTATATGTTGCATTGATGTTTTGTCATTGATGTCAACACTATCTATTATGGTTGATTACCGATAGACAGGTTTTGATTACCAGTAAAAGATCTTGAGTTACAGGTATGGGTTTAAGTTTTAACCGGCAGATCTCTCACTAAGAAACCTTGACAGAATGCAAAGTGGTGTTGGTGCAGCTTCTAGATAGAATTCAAGATGCAAAATGTGATCCTTGATTGTGCCTCAACTTATTGAAGACATTACTTTGGCATGGTGGACCCAGATTAGGTTTGGTACCTATCTAGGTTATGGACTGATATCATGTTAGCGTTTTCTCTACATGTTACTGGGTTGTTTTATAGATTGGTTATTGTTGTTTTGGCCTTAAGCCAACATGGCATATCATTGTAGTATGAATGTATGTAATGATCTTATTGGAGTATCTTTTAGATGGCTAACCTAATTGGTTTAGGCCTTAGGGTTTGTATAAATTGATGTAAGATCTCATTGTAGATCATGGTATGGTATGGGAATAAAGTATCATGGTCATGAAATCTAATATCATATGCAAAGTAGATATGGTCGATCATAGGTGAACGAATTGGGTGTAAGGAAGAGGTCAAAGGCCTCCAATATTGAGCTTAATCGGGACTATAATTAGGCATGGTAGATGCTATCTCTGGTAGTTCATTCTATTGGATTATTGTCGAATTATATTGAGGTGGTTATAACCTCTCTGTAGTCAGTGAGACTCTTTTGTAATGAGCAGTACGCTCTAGGCAGTGTGCCTTCTAGCATGTGGAGGCCCCTCATTGTATCACATACTTTCTACAAAAGTATCATCTGATTGTGTGTAGGCTTTCCACCATGGTTTTCCCTTTACCGATTTTTCCACATACAAATCATGGTGTTATGTGGTATGGTTGCATTGTGTTAATTCTCTGTTTCATTCTTGTTTTATTGTTTATCGGTATCTATTTCTGCTATTTCGGTATTCAATGTTTATGTGCTCTAGTTAAAGGTTATAAAGTCTGTTAACAACTAACTCACCCCCCCTCATCAGTTGTTCATCGATTATCCTAATAATAATATCCTAAAAGAGGGGGACATGGTAAAACCAAAAAAGACTAAACTAATGACCCCTCCAAAGCCAATTCAAACAAGGTCAACACCTTCCATCGGTGCTCAGAAGCCTATCCCTCCACCTAAGAATCATTATTTGGTGGAGCAGAGAAGAGGAAGAAAGGGAAGCTTGAGAGAGTCTATGTGGAAACCATTGGTGAGGAAGAGACAAAATCTGATGAAGCAGTGTGGGAAGTGAAGAAGACTGCTACCTCTTCCAGGGTAGTCAAGAAGCCACCATCCAATGAAGGTCAATGAAGCAAAAATCCTAAGGTTACAGTGGAACCATCTGGAAGACCTCAACCCAGTAGAAAGCCTAAGTCTGAGCTTTATGATTGAGCTTTATGAAGCTCTAAAATCTAGAAAACTAGAAGGTACCTACACTATTGTGCCCCCTATTTCTCTTAGTCAGATAATTGATGAAGTAGTAAAGGAAGGAAATTTGAAGAACATATCTGAGTATTATGAGAATTGTGATGAAAATAATCAAAGAGAAATAGAGGAAGCCATTGTACAATATATGAATGTATATAGAAAAGCCCTGATAGAACTGTCATCTATGATTCCAAAGGGTTTGTATGAAATTTTGGATGCTAGAAGGCATACAACTAGTTTGGAAGATGAAAGAATAAAATAATATGTATTAGTTAACTTTTGCTCTGTAATCTCTAAGACTGAAGTTGACAAATTGATTATAAAGATTGCGAAGGAGAGATTTAGAAGAAATAAAAGAGTTAACAAGATCATGCTCTGTAAAGTAGATGAAGTGGCTAAAGAGACAAAAACAATTTTGAAATAAATTTTGGAAGAAAACAGGTATGAAGTTAATTCAACAAAAGTTGACACCCCTCTGGTAGTGCATGTATAGGATGATACCTCCACTCCAAATGTGTAGACAAATGAACAAAATTCAGTTGCAGATAATACTATTGATACTCAAAAGATCACTGACTCTAGTGAAGCTGATCAAACTCCTTCAATGACAAATTTTGAATCTAAGAAGTTAGCTGAGGACTTTGGGGATAAGAAGGGAGAGGATGCTAAGAAGGTGAAGATACAAAGAAGGGAGAAGAAGAAGAGAAGGAAAAGGATGAAGATAAGATTAAACATGTTCAAGTGGTAAGAGACACTATGACTATGGACAAGGGCAAGAAAATAATTACTGACACAGTTGATCTCACCCAAGGACCTAGAGATCTTAGCTCATTGTCTCCCATTCAAGCACTAAAGTTTGAAACTCTTGCACAAGCCAAAGCAAGTGAGGACTTACTCAAGTATCACTCTGAAGACAAGGAGCTAATATCTATGGTAACCAGTGTGCTAGGGAAGATTTTGCCATCCTTTAAGCAAGGTATAATTGATAATCCCTTTGGTAAGCTAAGGAGTATGTTAAAGGCAATTGATACTCATTTTGTATCTTTGGAGAAAGCAGTTGATGCAAAGGTCCTTAAACAATTAAATACCATACGACTAAGGATAGGTTTAAAAATGGTTGAAGGCGATAGGGTTAGTCTGATATCTAGTTTAAAGTCTATTCAAGAGGCACTAGATGAAGGTGATAAGATATATAAATCATGTCTTCTTTTGGTTAAGTTTAGAACCGAGATAGATAAGAAGATAAAGTAATGTGAAGGGCAGTTAGCCAGTATTTCTCAGTCCTATGCCCATCAATTAGTTTTTGCTAGTAACTATGAAGCTCAGGTAATGGTTATACTAGACAAAATCAAGAACTTGAACTAGGAAAAAGATAGAATACTTGGGAGAGTGGGAGAACTCAGGAATTTGATAACTCCCGTATTGGGCACCTTGTTGAGCAGTCGGTTTGATGCTATGAATTATCTAAATAAGAGTGTTTTGGAAGATCCGAGAGGAGAAGAGATGCACACTAATTTGTTTAGTGCTCTGATTAACATTTTGGAGAATTTGAAGAAAGGTTGGGATGATCACCTATAGTCCTTGAAGACCATTTTTACAGACATTTTTCAATTCATGTAAGATATTGAGTATACCCTTGTACATAAATTTTGGCAGATACCTATCTTTGGCATTGCTATCAAAGGGGAAGAGTAAGGTATGAAAAATGATGTATATTCTTAGGGGGATCTTATTGAGTTATTGAGTTTTAAAATTTTGAAGTTTTGCAATGACAGTGTCATTTTTCATCATGTTGCCATCAATGCCAAAGGGCAGATTGTTGGAAAGAGACACTATACCAGTGAATATTTGTGCATATAGATTGTTTTGAGGTTGTCATTGATGGAAACTCAGATTAGATATCATATCCAATATATGTAGAAGTAATATAGTAGAAGTTTGAGAGGTTTGTTATTCATTTATGCTTAAGTCTGGAAGGTGGAATACAAAGTATGGGTACATTGTGAAGATCTTAATTTTGGTTGCTTAGTTTTGGTTGCGGTGTAAGAGGCAGATGATTATATGTTTGAGGCAGCTTATTTCACAATCCTAGCCTCCGATATTGATTCTTGTGTAGGTTGGAAGAACAGAGTTATTTTGGTGTGACGTGTGGTGTGGAATCTTTGGGATGGTTTCGGTGATTTATTTTGAGTTTGAGGTGGTCGAGATGATATGTGGGAATTTTATTATCAATATTTTTAGTTCTGCATATGGATTGGTAATCAAATTGAGCTGACCTATGGTTACACATTTCATGTTGGGTGCTATGTGGTTTTTGGAAGCCGACATGGAAATTGATTTATTTTGTTGGTGTGGATATATAAGATCGATTCATTTGAGTGTGATATGATGGTATGTGAGAGAGATAAGATTGTATGAACGATTGTGCAAATTTTTGTGTGTGTGATTGAAGGTTTTTGTGCTCTGGTATATGACAGAGCACTAGAGCAAAGTAGAGAGATAGAACAATGGCAGAATACTAACTGTGCTTAATCAGATCTGCTTTTTGGCATTTGTAGATGCTACTATTTAGTTCAGTCATTGTTATTATCATTTGTAATCACTTGTAAGGTAGTGAAACTTCCTCAGGGTTGTAGTCCTCTTTTATAATTGAGTAGTGATCTCTAGTAAGTGTGCCTGAATTGTAGAACACAAGATATCACTGAGAGGGGGGTGAATCAATGATTATAAACAATTTCAAACAATGTGTGCAATGGGTAGGATAATAAAAACATTAGCAAGCAACCACACACAATAGCACATCACATAACACTAGATATACGAGGAAAACCCAATGTGGGAAAAAACTCGATGAGAAATGCTGCTAGAGATCTACTGCTCCAATCCAGCCTCACAATGAAATAATAGTTTTACAATGTTTAGGGCACCAACCCAAGCAACACCAACCCCAAGCAATTTATGGGCACCTACCCATAGGATCACTAGCCCCTATTCTATTTTGAGCACCAACTCAAGGAGAACCAACCCCTGCACCAAGAACCCACTCAATGAAATACAATGAGATATAAAATCAATACAATGATAAACACCTAGTTACAAATAATTTTTTTAACACTTGGAAATTATTCACTCTGTCGGTTGAATTCTTTTCTGTTACACTAATTTGATGAATAAATGATGAACAATTAGTACCAAACTGGTACTCAGAGGGGGGAGTGAATCAGTATAGGCAAAAACACTTTACCTGAACTAGTTTGACTGCAAACAGTGCACTTTGATTGGCAAGCATTAACACTAGTCTAAACCAGATTACTACTAGTAAAACATAGTAAGAATGTCAAGGAATTAAACCGATAACCCTTAGCTTTCCATACAATCTGATACCTCATTTCCACTTCACCCTTATGCATAAATAGGTAATCTATCATCAGAAATATAATGACTGCTAGTTCAACATATTTTATCAGTTTGACATAAAACACTAAACCATCACATGAAAGGCATCACACATGACACACTGATTTTTCACGTGGAAACCCAACTAGGAAAAACCACAGTGGGGATGAATACCCACAAGCTGTTCTTGAACTCTTTTGAAGTCCACTCTGTTAGGAGCCTTGTCCAGTTAGAGACTTTTACAATAGGTTTTGCTAGGAACCAATCCTACTAGGGATCACCTAGTTAAGGGATGGCTAAATAACCGGTTAAAGGTTAGAACCCTATTAAAGGTTACCTCGCAAGAGGATTTGAAGAACTCATTGAATTGAGTCACCCTATTAAAGGATTTACACAAAAGCTCATTAAAGCTACTCGGTTAAAGGATTTTCCAACTATTGAAATGGTTAGAGGTCAACAGGTAATATACTTATGTGATAATAGCACTCAATGCCAAGCCAGATCCACTTAAGCTCCTTTTCTTTTGCAATCACACTTTGCAGCTATAAACACACTTCTTCAGTTTGGCAAGAATCAAGTATCGCTCACTGGGATACACACATACCATTTTCCAACAACTTCAAAATGAAAAACATCATTGACCTTATAGGAAACAGATAGGTCGATAGCAAAAAACCTAAACCCTAAATATTTAGGTTTTACAATCCAGTCGGTTCAATCTTGACCATTAACCATACTACATTGAATACAACAGTCTTGAACAGATCTCAAGACATTCTCCAACATTCATTCTTTGCCTCTCCAGGAAGCTGATAACTCATCACGTGCTCTCCATCATTTACAGAGACTTTGTACATTCCCGAGGTAAATAGGATCACTCTACATGCAAGATCCTCAAGGAAATCCTTCACGTGCACAAGGCTGGCGTGGCAACACTATTTGGTCTTCATACAATGCTAACTCACCATAAGATGTCATCGATTGAATTACACAAGATTGGAATGTATCAACTGGAAACCCTGAAACTGAGACTACCAACTGATAGTCATGAAACCCCAATACAAAGCTTCCATTTACCGGTTCTTATTCCAACATACCAGTTCACCTTGAACAAACATACCGCTTCATTTTTTCACAAATACTAGTTTAGATCACCATACTGGTTCTTTTTCTAGTTTACTTACTACACCATACCGGTTCATACTTCAACATATTGACATCAATGACAACATACAATATCATCATGTCATCATGCTCTGCACATATGCCAACTATCTCCCCCTTTGGCATTGATGACAATATACAAAGATATCTTTCTTCTTCTGCTTCACATCTTCTCCCCAATACTGCAGATATCTTCTTCACTTCACATCTTCTCCCCCTTTGACAACAATGCCAAATTGGAGGCGACGGAGGAGTTGACTGAGCGGCGACTAGGTGGACCCCACATAGACACACTTCCCGAGGCAGATAGGTGGAATTTTGCAGCGAAAGGCCACATTAACTAGTGAGCAGGTCCAGGATGATCTGACGAAGTGCACGATTTCACAGGCCAAAGTTGCTCGCCAGTTAAGGTCCACGAAACAACGAAAAGCATGTGCGAAAATTGAGATGGTTAAAGACCTTGTAGGTTCGAGAGATCTAAGGGCTCGCATGATTTTGCAAATTGAAGATGCACGCCTGTTAGAGCTTGCAAAATGGTGAAAGCTGAGGCGGCACCTAGGTGGCGTACACGTGGTGGCCAAGTGATGGATGAGCATGCAAACATGTGGCGGTGAAGAGGTGTCGTCCCAAGTGGCACCTAGTGGACCCCATTAGCCAATCAGAGGTTACCACGTGGCAAGGTGTCAGAGCACATCAGAGGCAAAAAATTAAAATTAAAATTGTAAATGATATAGTTTAAACTATATTAAATAATTCAAAAATTTAAATGATGGTGCACATTGGGGAATTAATTCGCCCAGGGCTCAATTTTTGGCCAAAGTATAAAGTGTTATATATTGCTGGAAAACTCTCGGAGTGAGGAATCTGGTTAGGTAGTTAATTTTGACAAATGTGGGATATTTTGGAAGCAGTTTCCATGGGAACAAAATTCAGTTAGAGAGGAGACACTTGGCAATTCAGTTGCAGATTTGATTTGGTTCCCTCTCCTTTTTATTCCTAATTCTTCTCAGTTGTAAGGGTTCCAGAAATTTGGAAAATGCTCCAGATTTGATGGCTTCCACTTTCTGAATATCATGACCCATATTTGTGAATGCTTCTATTTGGTTTCAAGGTACAGAGATTGCATTGCATTGTTGTAAATGTGATTTTAGTTGCAGGTCTTGCTTGTGTCAGACATGAGTAAATTCCTCACAATATTGTCTCTAGGTATGCATTTCATTATCATAAATTGAATCCTCAAGGAGGATGAAGATTTGTCAATTTTAAGGAAATTGTGTGACTATTTATAGGTATCCTTCAAGGAAGGTTTAAATTCTGTAGTCAGTCATGAATGATGAAATGTGTATCCAGATCTGATAAATTTGTGAATGAATCAAATAGTGCATTAATATAAGGTATTGATGCATGAATATCTTGTTTAAGAAAAATAAGCTTGCATCTATGATTCATATTTGTAGTTCTGTCTGTGACTCTATTGCCTAATGAACAAGGCACTGGTCTTGCAAGTTTGAGGATGTTTTCAGATCAAACATTTTTAAAAGATAAATCTATTTCCCTTTATGTTTAGGGATGTGTGTTTCATTCTTTCCAAGCTCTGTTTCATCTTACTGTTTATACAAATCTAGCCAATTTGTAATGTTTCCTAACTTATTGAGCTTGTGAAATGATCTATCTGCTTAGTGTTAATGCAGTTATGTGTCTGTAATTGTGGTATTTGATGCATCAGAAGGGTGTCCCCCCTAGGTTTAGTAGAACCTGAAGTGTAGGAGGATCAATTAGGGTCCTATGTTATGTTGTCCAAACCCTGATGTGTTTTGTAGATTGAAATTAGCCATTTCATAGAAGGATTTGCAGGTGTTCTTGGGTTATCACTTTTGGTGAACAACACCCCCTAAGGAGTTGCATCCTGAAGAAGATATATCAATGTAAGACCTGATTGATATGGAGCACACACCTTTAGTTCACCTCTTGAAGGGGAAACACCCCTAATTCACCTCTCAAATAGGTAAATATAGCCTTCGATAGAGGCTTGGTGAATATGTCTGCTAACTACTCCTTACTAGAAACATGTTCCAATACAACTTCTTTGTTCTGAACCTTTTCCCTCAAGAAATGATACTTGAGCTTGAAGTTCTTGGTTCTAGCATGTAAAACTGGATTCTTGGAGATGTTAATTGTACTTGTGTTGTCACAAAATATACTTACCGGTTCAGATATAGGAACTTTGAAGCCATTTAATACATGCTTCATCCAAATTGTTTGGGTGTAGTTCATAAACACTGCAACATATTCCACTTCTGCTGTAGACTGAGAGATACAACTCTTCTTCTTACTAATCCATGAGACTAGTCTACCACCAAGAAAGAATGCACCATCGGTTTTTCTCTTTCGATCGCCCACATTACCAGCCCAGTCAGCATCTGTAAACACATTTAGGTTGAAATCATTACTGTATGGGTACCATAATCCATAGTTAATAGTTCCCTTCAGATATCTCAGAATCTGCTTGACTACTACCAAGTGGGATTCTCTTGGGCTTTTCTGGAACCATGTAGTAATTCCCACTGCATGTGCAATGTCTGGTCTGCTATGTAATACATAGTGTAATTTACCAATCATTGATCAATATTCCTTCTCATTTACCAACCTTAAGTCATCCTCTTTTGATAATTTACAACCAGTCACCATCGGTGTACCAACCGGTTTGTTGTCTTCCATGCCAAAAATCTTCAACACCTCTTTGACATACTTGGACTAAGTGATAAAGATTCCATCTTTCATTTTTTGAATCTATATTCCAATAAAGAACTTAATCTCCCCTATAAGTGACATCTCAAATTCCTTTTTCATCTCATCTACAAAATTATGACTCATCTTGTCATCTCCTCCAAAAATTATGTCATCAACAAATACCTCACAGATTAGAATCTGATCTCCTTCTAACTTCAAATAGATATTGCTATCTTCACTTGTTCTCTCAAATCCAATCTTCACAAGATGGGAGTGCAAGCGTTCATACCATGCTCTAGGTGCCTTCTTTAGTCCATACAAGGCTTTATGTAGCTTGCACACTATGTCACTGTCTTCTGATAGGGAAAACTCATCTAGTTGCTCTATATACACCTCCTCTTCTAGTATTCCATAGTCTTCTCCTTCTTCTTGAGCATATCCTTTGCACATCATTCTAGCTTTGTTTCTTACCATTGTGCCATCTTTATTCAGCTTATTTCTGAAAACCCATTTGGTTCCTATGACATTTTTATGCTCAGGTTTGGGTACCAAACACCATGTACCATTCTTTTCTATCTGGTCAAGTTCCTCTTCCATTGCCTTGATCCAATCCTCATTTTTATGTGCCTCTTTGAATGTTTTAGGCTTAAATTTAGAGGTCATGCAAGAGCTTTCTCTAACCTTTCTTCTTGTAAGAATTCCTGAATCCTTGTCTCCTATGATCTGCTTTGGATCATGATTCAGCTTTACATACCTAGGAATGATCTTAGTTGTTTCCTCTTTCTTTCCTTCTTCATCCTCATATTCATTAGCATCAGCATCTACCAGTGTAGGAGCACTGTTACTGGTGCTAGGTTGTTTTGCAACTGGTTCCCAGAAGGTTACTACCGGTTCATCTCCTACTTGCTCACTGTTGGTTTCCTCAGGTTTCTCAGAGGTTTCATCAACTCTAACATTGATGCTTTCAACAATTCTCTGAGTCTTATTGTTGAAACATTTAAGAGCTTTTCTCTTTGTGGAATACCCTAGGAATATTCCCTCTTACCAGTCCAATACTCATAAGGTGTTTTATCCTTACCCTTTTTGATGAGTACCTGGTTCATTGTGTAGACTGCAGTGCTCACCGCTTCTCTCCAAAAGGTGTGAGCAACTTTTCCTTGGATCAACATTGTTCTAGCTACTTCAACTATAGCCTGGTTATTTCTCTCTACTAGGCCATTCTATTGTGGAGTCTGGGGGGCAGACAGTTGCCTCTTGATGCCATTCTCTTCACAGTACTTGTTGAATTCACCAAAAGTGAATTCTCCTCCTTGATCAGTTCTCAAGCACTTAATCCTCTTACCACTTTCTTTTTCAACCAGTGCTCTAAAGGCTTTGAACTTTCCAAAGGCTTCAGACTTGTCCTTCAATAATGTGACCCACATCATTCTTGAGCAATCATCAGTAAGAATCATAAAATACCTATCTCCCTGCACACTCCTATTTTTCATAGGACCACACAAATCAGTATGCACAAGATCAAGCAAATTATCTGTAGTGAAAGATTTACCTTTGAAGGTTGAGGAAGGCATTTTTCCCAGTTGAAACTCTTTGCACAAAGGATTCTCCAATTTTCTCAGCATAGGCAATCCTCTAACTGCCTTGATCTTACTGGCCTTCACAATATTATCAAATTTTACATGGCAGAGTCTCCTATGCCATATCTAGCAATCATCAAACTTAGCCATTAGATATGTACTGACATTAGCATTTAGCTAAAATAGGTTACCTTTGGTCTGCATACCAGTAGCCATCAGTTCACCACTCTTACCTTTTATTTTACACACTCCATCTCTGAATTCCAAAGTGAGTCCATTATCATTCAGTTGGGCAACACTCAAAAGGTTGTGTCTGAGACCTTCTACCCAATAGACATTCTCAGCACTACTTTTACCATTTAGAGAGATGGACCCTCTACCTTTTACCATACATGGTGCATCATTACCAGAATGAACCACACCACCATCATACTCTTCTAGAGATAGAAACTTACTCTGGTCACCAGTCATATGGTGAGAACAACCACTATCAATAATCCACTCATTGGAATTATCAAAGTGGGAGACAAGAGCCTTCTTGTCTGACACATCTTTCTTAATTGCTAAAAACACAATGTCTTCACTTTCTTCATCTTCTGATTCCTCATCAGTGACACCTTCATCAACTGCTACAAAATAGTTTCTTTGGTTTCTTCCTTTGAACTTCTTAAACCTCTCTAGTTTGTCCTTGTTATCACCATTAGGACAATTTACAACAATGTGTCCTATCCTATTGCAAGAAAAGCATTTCAAAGGAAGCTTACCTCTATTTTTACCAGTTCCCTTAGGAAGTCTCTTGGCAAGAAGAGATTCAAATTCCATCAGGATCTCTTCATCATCCATTTCTCTACTTTGTCTTGGTTCACCACTAGTACTAGCTTCTTTGCCCTTTCTAGATGGTGCAGTAGATTCTCTAAAGGCTAATTCAGTCTTCTGAATACTACCATCATAATTATTTAGCTCATAAGCTTTCAACTTAACAATGATGGAGTCTAGAGATACCTTTGTCTCTCTATAGACCTCAACTCCTGAATAGCAGCAACCCTTATTGCATAGACCGGTAATAAGGATCTCAACACTTTTCTAACAACAGTGGAATCACATATTATACCACTTGCACTCTTGATGTCCCCAACAACAGTTTTGATTCTTTTTCCATATTGTTGAATGGTCTCTCCTTCAACCATTCGCATGTCTTCAAACTTTCCCCTAAGGCTCTCTTCCTTAGCTTGTTTCACATGCTCATCACTGCCATAAATATTCTCCAGAGAATCCCATACTTCTTTGGGATTGTCTTTATCCTGAACATCAATAAACTCTATGTTAGATAGACTATTGATTAGGGCTTCCATGACTTGCCCATTCTCCTGAATCTCTCTCTTTTGATCATCGATGAGAGTATCGGTAGGGATAACATAAGCATTCTCAACATAGCTCTAGTGTTGAGCACCCATGCTTTTGATGTATATCTTCATTTTGTCCTTCCATATTTTAAAGTTGTCTCTGTTGAACTTTGGACCTTCCCTCTTCATAATTAGAGTAGGATCTTTTCCTCAAGTGGTTAAGCTTACAACACAGAGGACCTGGAAGATGCTTTGATACCAATTGATGAATAAATGATGAACAGTTAGTACCAAACCTATACTAAGAGGCGGGGTGAATCGGTACAGGAAAAAACACTTTACCTGAACCAGTTTAACTGCAAACAGTGCACTTTGACTGGCAAGCATTAACACCGGTCTAAACCAGATTACTACCAGTAAAACATAGTAAGAATGTCAAGGAATTAAACCGGTAACCCTTAGCTTTCCATACAATCTAATACCTCATTTCCACTTCACCCTTATCCATAAATAGGTAATCTATCATCAGAAATATAATGACTGCTAGTTCAACATATTTTATCAGTTTGACATAAAACACTAAACCATCACATGAAAGGCATCACACATGACACACTGATTTTTCATGTGGAAACCCAACTGGGAAAAACCATGGTGGGGATGAATACCCACAAGCTATTCTTGAACTCTTTTGAAGTCCGCTCTGTTAGGAGCCTAGTCTGGTTAGAGACTTTTACAATAGGTTCTGCTAGGAACCAATCCTGCTAGGGATCACCCGATTAAGGGATGGCTAAATACCTGATTAAAGGTTAGAACCCTGTTAAAGGTTACCTCGCAAGAGGATTTGAAGAACTCATAGAATTGAATCACCTTGTTAAAGGATTTACACAAAATCCTGTTAAAGCTACCCAGTTAAGGGATTTTCCAACTATTGAAATGGTTAGAGGTCAATAGGTAATATACTGATTTGATAACAGCACTCAATGCCAAGGCAGATCCACTTAAGCTCCTTTTCTTCTGCAATCACACTCTACAGATATCAACACACTTCTCTGGTCTGGCAAGAATCAAGTATCGCTCAATGGGATACACACATACCATTTGCCAATAACTTCAAAATGAAAAACATCATCGACCTTAGAGGAAACAGATAGGTCGTTACAATCTAGACGGTTCAATCCTGATCATTAATCATACTATATCGAATATAATAGTTTTGAGAAGATCTCAAGACATTCTCCAATGTTCATTCTTTACCACTCTAGGAAGCTAATAACTCATCACGCGCACTCCATCATTTACAAAGACTTCGTACATTCCTGAGGTAGATAGGATCACTCTCCATGCAAGATCCTCAAGGAAATCCTTCACATGCACAAGGCTGATGTGGCAACACTATCTGGTCTTCATACAATTCTAACTCATCATAAGAGGTCATCGGTTGAATCGCACAAGCTTGGAATGCATCAACCGGAAACCCTAAAACTGAGACTACCAATCGGTAGTCATGAAACCCCAATACAAAGCTTCCATTTACCAGTTCTTATTCCAACATATTGGTTCACCTTGAACAAACATACCGCTTCACTTTTTCACAAATACTGGTTTACATCATCATACTGGTTCTCTTTCCAGTTTGCTTACTACACCATATTGGTTCATACTTCAACATATTGACATCAATGACAATATACAATATCATCATGTCATCATGCTCTGCACATATGCCAACATAATTTTCTTTTCTATCGGTCCTCTATTCTTACTATCTGAATCCTCTACAACTAGGTTTCTACCTTGTCAGATCTTCTCAGAAACTCACTCTGCTCTCCTTAACTCTTTGTTGCTATCTTACCAGTTTAGACATTGTTGGTTCAACAAACTATTATACTATGTAACACTTTATCAGTTACCTTAACCCTTGCCGGTAACACCTATCTTACTAGTTCATCTCCAACACTTAGAGTTTTCAATATTCTTCTATCACACTTGGACTGATCAACTCTTGCCTTGCAAAGTTTCACTTTTTCATAAATCTCTCATCAAGCATCACATCACTTAGATCTATGATCTGCACATTTATACTCTTGTTTTCCTGCCAAAACAAAACTCAAACTTCACACACTTAGGGTTTCCATCACTAACCTCAATCCGTGTCAAATCAGATTTTATCTTCTTGAATTGACAACCTGCAGCAGTTCAACAAAAACTTGTGTCCTCTTTTTATTCTTCCTATAAAAAATTACTATATTTAGCAAACTGGACTCTGTTCATCAGTCTTGATTTTGTCAATCACAATAAATGATCTGACTATTTCTTTCTCTAGATCAACAAGATGATCAAATATCCTACTTCAGTTATAATGTCAAAGAATAAAATCTCTTCCCTTCGATTTTATTTGAGCCGCAATCCTCTGCAACCGATCCATGATTTTCATAGTCGATGTCTAACACGGACTTAGTTGGCAACTACCTCGCCGATGCATCATTCACCTACCACAACATGTTCGCCACCTAGAATCCATGTGACATCTCTATCAACATCTAGCTCACTTGATTGTGTGGATTCAAACTCTATCACTAACCGAACATGCTATCAGTACACACTAACCAGTTAACCTTCATATCGTGCACTTCTTTGTTCTGTCGGTTAGGTCATATTTATATTGGACTGCACTTATTGGGTTTGCTTGCTTATCGATTGACATCAGCATGCCAACAATCTCCAATGTCGGTAAAAACATCTTGCATACTGGTTGACATACTTACTAGTTGAAATATTTCCTATCAGTTGACATACTTTCCAGTTGACATCAATGACAATACAATGCCAACAATATCCCCCTTTGGCATTGATGGCAGCACACATATTATTAGGTTAACCTCCACAACTTGGGCTCACAATATTCACTATCTCCAATTGTATTCTTTCTCCCTCTTTGACAACAATGAAAAAGGGTGCAGACTCCAATTATCGGCAAGCCAAACTACTTTTCCCTTTCACCCTACGACTCAATTTGTGATTTTTATTAAGTACAAATTGAATAGACACTGAAAACAACCACAAACATAAACTGATGAGCACATTCTCCCCCGATGAAGTTCCTCTCCTGATCAAGCTGATGACAACTTTGGTAGATAAACAAATTAAATAGACAACTTCCCAAAGCTTCAAACTACTTGGTACTGCCATACAGACATCTAATCTCCCCCTATGTCTAGCATATGGTCCAAGAGTCAAAAAATGTATGGCTATGAACTCCCCCTGAACCACAGATCTCCATACACATTTAAGTGCATAAAGATGGTGAGAAAACTCCTAAGTTTTGTCTTAGATATTCAAATGTGTTTACTGGTAGAGGTTTTGTGAAGATATAAACAACTTGTTCACTTGTAGGAACATATTCTATCTTCATTTCTTGCTCTGCAACCTTCTCGCTGAGAAAATGGTGTTTGCTAGCAATGTGCTTTGTCCTTGAGTGCATAAATGGATTCTTTGAAATGTTGATTGCACTTGAGTTATCACACCAGATTGAAATAGGGTAAGATTAATTCTATCTGAATGTCCTTGAGAGTCTTCTTCATCCATTACACATGAGATCAACATGTAGCAACAACAATATATTCTACCTCATTAATAGATAAGGAGATTGAGTCCCACTTCTAGGTGTTCCATGAAACCAACCGACCACCTAAAAAAGAATGCACCACCACTTGTTCTTTTCCAGTCATCAATGCAGCTTGCCCAATCAGCATCAATGTAGGCCTATAAAGTGAAATCTCCTTGCTTTGGATACCATAAGCCATAAGTGTTCCTTGTAGGTACTTGAAGATTCTTCTAATTACATTCTCATGTGACTATTTAGGTGTAGCTTGAAATCTTGCCACCATACATACTACCTGCACTATATTCGGTCTTGAGGTGGTAAAGTATAACAAACTACCAATCATGGATCTATACACGGTCTTATCCACTTTCAGTGACTCTTCAACCTTGCTCAACTTGCATCCGGTCACCATGGGGGTACTTACCGGTTTTCTATCTTCCATCTAAAACTTCTTCAACATATCTTTGACATACTTGGTTTGAGAGATATCTTCCTGTGAAATTTGCAAACCAAGAAAATATGACAGCTCTCCAAGCATTGACATCTCAAACTCTGATTGCATCTGATCAACAAACTCTTTACACAAGATATCCTTGTTGCCTCCAAATATTATATTATCCACATATACAACAACAATAATCAAGTAATTTTCATCTACTTTGATGTACATATTACTATTTGTACTTCCCTTTTTGAAACCTTTCTCCTTAAGATACTTATCCAACCTTTGATACCATGCTCTTGGAGCCTGCTTTAAACCATATAATGCTTTCTTCAATCGGCATACAAAAATTTCATCATCATGTTTTAGAAAACCTTTTGGTTGTTCTATGTAGACTTCTTCTTCCAAATTACCATTCAAGAAAGCAGACTTAATTTCCATCTGATATACCTTGTATCCTTTTGTTACCCTATTATTTTGTCAATTTTCAAAATCCTATCTTTGGTAAAATAAAGCGTAATTAATGTTGCCTCCCCAAATTCAACATGTTTCATTCTTAATTATGTAGCGGTCTTACTTTTCTTGTTTTTGTGAACCTATATGTTGAACCTGTATCTCGGTTCAGAGTTCAAAGTTCACTTGGTGCCCTTATGTGTCCCACGGTTTTGTTTATTGTTAAGGGGCGAGCATAATTATGTTAGGTCAGTTTTGAACTTCAACCTTTGAACCCTTCTTTTCTGGTTCAAGGCTCGAGGTTCATCTTTGTGTTCATCTAAAAGTCTTTACTTGTTCCTAGTTCAGTTTTGTGTTGAGCCGCGAGGTGGTATTTTATACTTCAAGTCCTCTTTGTTATTGTTCTCTCATATTGATCTTAAACCATCAAACTTTTTTTTAAATGGTTCACGGTTCAAAGTTCATTGTAAGTTGGCTCTAGAAATATAACAAGGTGGTGCAAGTTGATGAAAGGTGGTGCGGAAAAGGAATATTCTAAACATGTCAATTTTGAAAATTCTAACTATGGAAAGTAATCATGAAAGTTCGAGCTTCTTGTGTGGAAGTGATTTGTAATAAATGCGGTCATTAGAATCCCATCAAATCAGGAGTTCCTTCACATGATTGTATGAGTTTTTAAGAAGCATGCATAAGCCTTGTATAAATTTTCTTACCTTTAATATGAAAATCCTTCAGTTGTAATTTAGTAGCTGCTTATTGTTGGAGAAGTGAAGGAAGTTGAAGGTAATTATATCTCCATACTTCTAAGGGTTGCAGAGATTTCATGATAGTAACATGTGAGTTTTGATTATCCCTTTCCCACCATGTTACTTGCTCGAAAAGCCACTTTAGTGAAATCCTTTGTTTTGGGTAGATTTAAGTCCTTGTTTTGAAATTGTTTGATGAATTTAAGACCGAATGTCATGAGGCCGACCATGCCAAAATTTGTCCGTACATCATGTTTAGTGAGTACACTTCCAAAACTGGGAGACACTTCTTTGGCTGAGGTTGACTTGGGAGATTTACTGAATAGAGCAGGAAACCCAGACGATAATTCAATGATGGGAAACATTGTTAAGAGTGGGTTAATTGAAGTTGTTGCATTCCCTACTGCTGCCCCTTGCCCTAAACTGGTTATGGAATGCATGAGTAGATATGATGTAGACAAGAAGTTTATTAGAACCAGTAGTGGTGAGGTGTTGATGAAAATTGACAAAGAAATGATGATGGTTTCCATGGGCATTCCCCATAAGGAGTTGTATGAGTAATGTTCCATTGGTATTTCATATGCATTTTTCTCTAAGAAAAAGAGTACCTACAAGAGCGTCATTGCCAAGAATTGTCTCCTTAAGTTGTAGAAAGGAGGTTCTAGGTTACCCAGGCCTCTCACAAGAGAGCATTTCATAACAGAGGTGTGAGATATTGTAATTTTGTTGAATAGACTTATAGGGAATGCACATGCCTTCTATTGGGAAGAATAGATGTATTTTTACATTCAAATGTTGGTGGCTGGTAAAAAATATATATACTAGGCACATGTTATCGTTGACAGACTCCATGAGGGTCTACATAATTTTGTCAGTATGACTAGTTTCTATATGTCTTCTTATCTATTTTATATTCTTTCTTGTACTAGAGAATCGAAAGGGTTGCATCATGGACCTTGGGTCGATGGCATGAAAGTTATGAGTATTACCCACACTTGCAACAACAGAAGTATGCTGAGAATTCTACGGGATGGAATGATGTCTTTGCAAGAAGGCTTGTCTTTGAAATGCATGGAAATGTGAATAAGAGGATGTCAGTTGAAGCCATGGATTTAGTCAGCATATATGGAAGCTAATTAAATGAATTCTCTAGATTTACCTACATTAGAGTGGGGGGCTTCAAAGGTGAATTGTTTAAATTGCCTAGGTATGCCTGAGACAACCATTTTCTTATTGAATTTTCTAGACAACTTGCCCACATAGATAAGAAATTAAAGGAAAAAGGTAAGTATGGGGTAGCCTTTCTAGTTGAACTTGGCCATTATAGTTGAAAATCTATTTCTGATGCTCTAAACCTAGAACTAGAAATCAAGAAATTGAACTTGCAACTCTATGTTGCTAGATGTAAGTTTGACAATAGAGGATATGCAAGAGAGAATTTGAATGTTGATGCAGATTTCCGACATGAACCCAATTAGAAGACTATTAGGAAAATAGTTATGATGAATTAGATGTTAGAAGAAGATTATGGTCAAGGTTCACCTTGCAGCAAATAGTTGCAATGGGATTGTCAAAAAATATTTCAGGAGTACGGGAAGAACAGAGTGAAGATGTGTTGGATCCCGAGCTCAATGAAAGAGTTCAAGGGAAACCAATTCTTGAAATCAATTGGGATAGAAAAGAGGAATAAAGTATTCCCACTAAGTCCTTTAATGTCATAAAAAGGACATAGAAGTGGTTGAGGGACCACAGATTCGCTCCTTAAGTGGAAAAAACTGGTCAACTTCATGTTACTACTTAGTTTCCCACTTCTTCCTCTATTGTGATTGTTGATATTGCAGGTGCCATAGGAAAAAAGGCCAAAGAAGTTGGGAGTAAAAGGTCAAATAAATCTCCATTGAATCCCTCACTGGTTCGAGTCACATGCTCTAAGAGAAAAAAGGAAAGAAGGAAACCTACGGTGGAGTAGATTGTTGTTGACCTAGACTCAGGTGAGGAGACTCAAGTAACCATGGATGAACAGGTGCCAAATGATCCCCTAGTTCAAGATATGGACAAGGAAAAAGAACCTAAAGAAGACCAGGACCCAATAGGCACCATGACCATTGTTGGTTCTCCTAGCTATCAGACGCCTCAACCCTCTAACTCCTCAAGCCCATCCAATGGTACTTGGTCAGGGTTTTTCTATCTAGACCTGCAAAGTTTGATCCACTTTGGGTTGCCTCCAAGGTATAGCCACTGATCTCTTTCAATCAACTCTTCCTATTGAGGTTGCCACCTCAATCTCTTCACACCACTTCTAAGGCTCCATCAACTTCTGCAAGGATCACAACACACCAGATCATTCAATGGGTTCAAAATGCATTTACTTAGTGTCTTTGAAGTCATTTAGAGGTTTGATCACCTTCACACCCATCACCAAGCTTTCCTAACCTCTCTTTGTCTCCAACGGGCTCAAATAGGCCTAATAGAAATTAGCCCTCCCTTGGTGGTTTTAGGGACTTAGTTTCAAAACTTCCCAAATAAGGCCACAAATAAATTATAGATTTGGATACCCTTTTTAGGGTTACAAACAATATTGCAAATTTGCATCTGGGTTCACTGTACACAAATGGGAACCAAATATGTCCTAATTTCAAGGGTTTTGGCCTACCCGGGTGACTTACAAACTTGTTCTTTAAACCTTAACCAGTCAAAACATCTGCTCAAATAAATTGAGGATTATTTAAGTTCATTCAAAGGGCTTTCCAACCATGGGTCCATTTATCCTCTACCAATCCACATGTGCTCAGAATTTGCACATCTTTTGCTGCCCTAACTCACTAACTCCTAGCAGTGAGCCTAGGGTTTCATTGTAGCTCCTCCACAAAGGCCTACAAAAATCCAAACACCTACTCTAGACATATGTATAGACCCTAACATATCATTCCACTTGATTTCAACTAGTTCCATCAATAGATGCTCAGGTTAGGGTCATTTTCCCCTTAAAGCCTACTTTGCAAGGGTTTTACACCTAGTCCTAAAGAATGGAGTAGATCTCTGCAACCAGACATAATTAGAATTTTTAATCTATCTTATTGAAAATTAGATTCAATAACCTTTCATCACCTGCAAGTAATTCCCTCTGACAAGGCCGTATTGGGCCATACAATACAACAAAAACTGTCAAAACAGTGAAGAAAACAAGATTTCCTTACAACTCAAAAACTTGTTTTTGCACTCTCAATCCTCAAACCCATACAATGAAATTTTTTTGGCTTATATTCCCATGATTTAGTTGGTTGAACCAAATTTTCAATTCCAACATCCAAAAATGCAACTTTTGCAAAATGTTGCAAAATGTTGCTTAGCAACTTTTACATTTTTTGTCACTTGAGATGCAACTTTGCATTCAAGTGCATTCCAAGGCTCCCGAAGGCCCTCAAGCATCCTAGAAGACCTAAACACAATAAAATAGACCCCTATTACATGATGACAATGATCTAGAGTACTACTCCTATGATCAACATTAGCATTACAAACTCTTAGGCTGATAGTACCCTGGACACAAATGACACAACCAAAAGCTAGGACAACTCAACCATGGCTCTACTGAGTCCCAAATGGTTGGTCCATTATTACATCATGAAATACAACACAAAAAATTAGGAAAAACCAAAATTGCATGGAGTGAGTGATAGGTTCCCTGCACCATACTCCCCTAGGACAAAGAACTCAAGTCCCTTGAGTTAAGAGGTATGCAATTTCCACACCATGATGAAGTATATCTGCTTCTGACATCCACATAGAATCTAATTTAGGTAACCTTGAACACTTTACAAGATAATGCTTGTAGACTCCTTTCCTTATCTTCTTTATCACCTTGGTGTCCAAGATACTTTCCAACTTGACTAGTTGACATGGTGGCAAATCTCACCCAATCTTCATTAATCTATGATGAAATGTCCAACTAATGTGTTGGTGATTCTCCCTTGTATGGATAGAGATCAGATACATTAAAGATAGGATAAATACTCAAGGTGGGAGGGAGTTCAACTTCATATGCATTCTGTCCATATTTGTGCCACACCTTGAGAGGTCCAATCTTCTTCATCATTAGCCTGGTAGGCTACCCTTTTAGAAGTCTCTCCTTCCTTAGGTATGCTAATACTAAGTCTCCAACTTTAAATTGCACATTCCTTCTTGTTTTAATAGCATTCACCTTATACTGCTCAAACTTTTGTTGTAAGGTCTGTCATACCTTATCATGCACTTCTTTAATACCTTCTACAAAATTCTCACCTTATGCACTCTTAGGTGCCATAGAAACAAGATCTTTGAGCTCTAGTATGCCCCTAGGATGAAATCCATACACTATCTCAAAGTGAATTTTACTTGTGCTTCCATTCACTGAGTTATTGTATACATATTCTTCTTGACCGAGTACCAAATCCTATGTCTGCCCATGTTGTTTTGTAAGACATCTTAGCAAATTACCCAATGATCTATTGACTACCTCTATCTGACCATCTGATTGAGGATGATAGGTAGATGAAAAGGATAACTTGGTGCCCAAATTTCTCCAAAGTGTCCTCCAAAAGTGGCTTAAAAACTTCACATCTCTATCACTAACTATGCTGATTGGAAGGCCATGAATTCTGACTATCTCCTTGAAGAAGAGTCCTGCAATGTAGGTGGCATCATCAGTGCTCTTGCAAGGTACAAAATGTGTCATTTTGCTAAACCTATCTACCACTACATACACACTATCAAATCCCCTTGGAGTTCTTGGTAAGCCTAACACAAAATCCATACTCAAACATTCCCAAGGCCTCTAAGGTATGACCAAAGGTTGGTATAGACCTGTATTACTTGATGAACCCTTTTCTCTTTGATAGATTACACATTGTTCTACAAACCTTCTCACTTTTGATTGCAAATTGTGCCAATGGTAAAACCTACTAACCTACTCCAAAGTTTTATCTATGCCAAAATGACCTCCTACACCTCCTTGATGCTTTTCTTGGATAATATTTTGTCTCATAGAACATTAGGGTATGCAAAGAAGATGTCCTTTAAATAGAAAACCCTCTTGTATCATATATTTTTAATAAAAGACATGTGAGGTGTTAGAAAAATCAGTACAAACAACATATATTTCTGCAAAATCTTTATCATCCTTGTAGAGGTCTTTTAACTCATTCAATCCCACACTTGGTGATGGTCTTTTAACTAAGACATGTTGACCTCGGTTGAGCCATGACACCTTGTAGGGAGTGAGATAGGTAACCTTTTCAGTTCAAGTTTATCTACCATTTCAACTAAGACAATGTTCTCTATGGAACCTGAATCCACAATCACCTTACAAATTTTCCCATGTGACTTACATGTGGTCCTAAATAAACTTTTCCTCTGCGGTGGCTCTTGAGCTTGGGGTATCTTAAGCATTGTTCTTCTCATCATTAAGTTTTATCCATCTATCACTGGCCTTGCCTTTTTGATTGGAGAGGTCTCACTTTGAGTATCCTCCTCTTGCACTAATTGAGTCCTTCTTTCTCCCATGTATGAGCTTGTTGAACTTGAGGCTTTTCCCGGGGACCTACTCATGGTATGTCCAACTTGATTGCAGTGATAAAACCTACTGGTGAAGACTATATTTCCTCTTCCTGAGCTTCCAAACCTCCCCCTAAAATTTCTTCTTCCTCTAAGAGATCCTCTATATGTTCCTCTTTGGGAGTCCCCACTTCCTTCTTGGTTTGGAGGTTCTTCATTTCTTGTAGCATTCTGCCCTCTACCAAAGGTTCTTCTACCTCTGAAATTATTACCACCTCTATGTTTATGATTTTGTTCACTTCTCCTCTTGATCTTTTCCTCTACCCTTAATGCCAATTGAAAATGCTTATGAACAGTGTCTAGTGTGAGGATGCTTATTTCATCTTGTATGTTTTTCCTAAGTCCATTCATGTACCTTGCCAATTTCTCCACTTCATTCTGATGCTTCCTAGCCCTCAAAATAAGTTTGTGGAATTCCTCAGTGTATGCATTGACATCTAGTTCCCTCTATTTAAAATTTTGCACTCTTTTGGATTTGAAACTCATAATCCCATAGCCTTAAAACTTATCTCCATACACTCCAATGAAGTTATCTTTTTCTTACCTTCTTGTACCCTTTCTTCTTGCATCATGTTCCACCAAACCAATGTTGATCCTCTCATTCTTGACTTGGTCACATTGACTCTTTTCTCCTTTGCTACCTCCTTTAAATCAAAATGATTATTTAATGCCTCTATCCCATCTAGTAGCTCCTCTCCATTGAGATTTCCTCCATAGGTGGGTAATCCATCTAAGTTATCTTTTGAGATGGATTTGACTACATCCAAGAATAGTTTTTGGTCTTAGGGAATTGTTGCTGCTATCTGATCCTCCTCATCTTCCACTTCTTCATCTATCTCATCTCCCCATTTTGTCTTAACCTTCCCCTTCTCCTTCTTAACATCTCTGGTTCCTTTACTTCCTTCCTAATCCTTCAATCCTTCTATCATCTTTCCCACCATCTGCTGGATGGATTCTAGAGTCATTGTCTTTGGAGGCATTGAACTTGCTTCTGATTCTTCATAGTTTGACATACACCAATTTTTTAAAGGGTGGCTCTCATACCACTTTGATGCAGAGAGTCTTGGAGTGAATCCTATTCACCTTCTTGGTTTCTTGTCTTACTCAACCCTCTAACTCCTCAAGCCCATCCAATGGTACCTAGTTGGGGTTTTTCTATCTATACTTCCAAGGTCTGATCCACTTTGGCTTTCCTCCAAGTTATAGCCACTGATCTCTTTCAATCAACTCTTCCTATTGAGGTTGCCACTTCAATCTCTTCACACCACTCCTAAGGCTCCAATAATTTTTGCAAGGATCACAACACACCAACTCATTCAGTGGATTCAAAATGCATTTAATTAGTGTCTTTTAGAGCTTTGAGCACCTTCATAGCCATCATCAAGCTTTCCTAACCTCTCTTTGTCTCCACTGGGCTCAAATAGGCCTAATACAATTAGCCCTCCCTTGGTGGTTTTAAGAACTTAGTTTCAAAAATTCCTAAATAAGGCGACAAATAAATTATATATTTGGATACCTTTTTCATGGTTACAAACAATATTGCAAATTTTCATCTGGGTTCACTGTACACATATGGGAACCAATTCTGTCCTAATTTCAAGGGTTTTGGCCTACCTAGGTGACTTACAAACTTGTTCTTTAAAAATTTCACCAGTTAAAACATTTTCTCAAATAAATTGAGGATTATTTAAGGGAACTCACAAGTATTTCCAACCATGGGTCCATTTCTCCTCTACTGATCCACATGTGCTCAGAATTTGCACATCTTTTGCTGCCCTAACTCACTAACTCCTAGCAGTGAGCCTAGGGTTTCATTGTAGCTCCTCCACAAAGGCCTGCAAAAACCCAAACACCTAATCTAGACATATGTATAGACCCTAACCTAGCATTCCACTTGATTTCAACTGGTGCCATCAATGGCTGCTCAGGTTAGAGTTATTTTCCCCTTAAACCCTACTTTGCAAGGGTTTTACACCTAGTCCCAGAGGATGGAGTAGATCTCTACAACTAGAAATAATTAGACTTGTTAATCTACCTTATTGAAAACTTAATTCAATAATATTTCATCACCTACAAGCAATTCCCTTTGTCAAGGCCTTTTTGGGCCGTACAATGCAACAAAAACAAACAAAAACTGTCAAAACGGTGAAGAAAACAAGATTTCCTTACAACTCAAAAACTTGTTTTTGCATTCTCAATCCTCCAAACCATACAATGAATTTTTTTTTGGCTTATATGCCCATGATTCAGTTGGTTGAACCAACTTTTGAACACCAACATCCCAAAATGCAACTTTTGCAAAATGTTGCTCAACAACTTTTACATTTTTTGTCACTTGAGATGCAACTTTGCATTCAAGTGCATTCCAAGGCCCTCAAGCATCCCAGAAGACCTAAAAACAATACAATAGACCCCTATTACATGATGGCAATGATCTAGAGTACTACTCCTATGATCAACATTAGCATTACAACCTCCTAGGCTGATAGCATCCTGAGCACAAATGACACAACCAAAAGATTGGACAACTCAACCATGGCTCTACTGAGTCCCAAATGGTTGGGCCATTATTACATCATGAAAGACAACACAAAAACTTAGGAAAAATCAAAAGTGCATGGAGTGAGTGATAGGTGCCCTGCACCAACATGGTTAGTAAATGCCTTGGGAAAACATCTAAGTCCAAAAAGCTTAAAAATGAGGCTATGATAGATATTGATGATGAAACATGACATTGGGTAGAAAAAGTGGCTAGGCCCATCTTAGATAAAGATGCAAAAAATGCCACTGAAAAATATTATGTTGTTAAAAAGGTTGATCTAAGAGTTTATTCAAGGTCTGCGAATGCCAAGCATTTGGAGTCCTTTGCCAAAAGGATGATATCCAGAACTTGGAAGGATGAAAAGGACAAACAAGAGTTGAAGGATATTTTTAGACAGATGGTGGAATATATTAATGACATACATAGCCTGAATCCCCAGCCTCTGTCACAAATGTCACTATATTTTGATCCAAAATCACCTGTGAACCTGAAGCTATTAGATCAACTTCAAAGGAACCACATGATAGCTGAAATTTTTGATAAATGGCTTGAGTTTATAGCACAACAAGGCACATATTACATCAATGGTCTGATAAAACTATTTGGGGATGTCATGGTTGTAAGTAAGGAGCTAGAATTAGAAGCCTTAGCATGGGAGAAAGAAAAGAATAAATAGGTAGTGGTATTGACACAAATGAATGATGTGAAAAAGTTTGGAGTTATGAAATTTATTGTCGAAAAGCCTGTGGATGGTTTAGATGATAATTTGTTATATGTGAAAAAGAAAAATATTGAATGGAGGAACTCAATCATCAAACAAGGCCATGAAGAGTCCATAAAATTGCTTAAGGAGTTAAAAGAGCTTATTAACATAATGCAAAATGATATGAAGTGCATTGATATACAAATTTTGAAGGATGACAGATAGACTGTCGAAGATGCAGTGGAAATGATCAAAGACTTCCAAGAGAGAGTGTAGCTTGTCAAAGAGATCAAATCCCTGACTACTGATGATTTCTCTCAAGTAGAGAGGATTGAGTCCATGTTGACTATTTGTTTTGATAATTTGGAAGCACATAAGATAAAAGTCTTGTAGGAAAGAAAGGACAAAGAGGTCTGGAAACAATGCATTATACATATTGGGCTTCCTCATTATCAGCTTGTCCTAAACTTCTCGACAGCACATTTGGAGTGGCGGAACCTACATGGTGCCTTAGCAAAGCAAGATAAGCAAGTAGATTCTTCAGCTATGTCAAAATATTGATCATGCCACCAATGAATTGTCACCCTGTTCGCGGCTCTTGGCCGATTATCTTTTCTAGTTATGTTAGTTATAGGCAAGACAATTTCTTTAACTCTTGAATAGAGTTAAAATTTAATTCTGGTTACTTTTCAAAAACTATAAGCTTGGAGGATATTATGTAACTAAGATAGCTATTTCAAAGGTCCGGAAAACTTTTAGATGGATTATCAGACTTTGTTTTCTTTCAATATTTTATGGGTTTTCAATGAAGAAATTTTATCTGTAAACGAAATGATACATTTTCTGCCATCTTCAAATTTGTGTGTTTGAATGTGAAAGTGGATCTTTGATGGGATTTATTTAATGTGCAGAATTTGTTTTCTTCTTGATTATTCATTTATTTGTATGAGTAAAAAAGTCTGTGAATGAATCTCTCATAAAATTTGATGTTATCTCTTTTCTTGGACATTCTGATCCCCCCTGTCCTTTGAGGCATGAGAGACACTCGATCAGAGTCCAAGACATTTTGACTCTGTTGGAAAGGGTATTTTCATACAATGGAATTGAATTGGTTATGAAGTATGTGAGCTTTGCCTTTATAAGTATTTATCTTTAGCGGTATTCATATTGTGTTGATGAATGAATGCAAAATGTTTTTCTTGCTTTTTGGTTAAAAGTGAAATCAATGTTTAGTTTGTGTTTAAAAACTCATTGAATATCATACGGGGAGTTATACCCTTATGCAGAGGGTAAACCAACAATCAGGTCACCCAACTGTTGGTTTCTTTTTCTTTTCAACAAGGGCATACATGAGTCATTCACTACAAAATTATAGAAGGGCAAAATTTGTTAACAGGATATATAGGGTTGTATTGTGAATTATCTTTGTTTTGTTCTGCTTTATGGAAATTGTGAATTGTGAACAAATTGGAATCAAGAAGATACACTATGTCCTAGAGACATGATGGAGTAGCTGACCCAGTCTTTCAGGAGTTGCAAAATCTGAACTTCCAATTTTCTTTCACACCCAAAAGGCAAGCCAAAAGTAGACCTCCTTCCCCCTCTTCTTCATCACCTTTATCTCCCATTTGTCAAGCCCTAATACTAGATAGTGTTACTTTACCCAATGTAATCAACCCCACACCTCTTAATATCATTCTTCCAATGGCCACTAACAATCCTTGGGGACCTGTAGTGGGACCATTAAATCTTGGTATTAATTTGAATTCTTTACCTAAAGGAGAAAGGAGTCATTTTCCCAATTTTCATGGTGATGGGAAGGTCTCAATGAATGAGAATTTAAATGCATTTAATGTTTCATGTGGTGTGTTAGCCATCCAACATGAAAATTTTCTAGTGAGACTATTTGTGCAGGCATTAATTGAGGCAGCGATGGATTGGTTCTACCATTTGTCAAAGGGTACAATCACAAATTGACAAGATTTGAAAACTCGGTTTGAGGCTAGATTTAAGGTGGCAGAAGATGAACATTCCCTTTTAGCCTAGTTGGCCCAATTATAGAAATAAATTTCTGAATCTATGTGAGATTTTGTGGCTAAGTTTGATAAAATTATCCATAAAATTCCTGAAAATAAGAAGCCTTTAGATGACATCTTGAAATATTTCTTCATAAATTCCATGACCTCCAAAATAAGTTTCCTAATTCAAAGACAAAGAGTAGAAACTCTAGAAGATATCAAAACGTTGGCTGTTGAGTTAGAAGATGACCTAATTACTACTGAAAAATGGAAGAGAGAAGTTCAAGTAGCCAGTACACAACCCTCTACCTCTTCAGGCATTGTTGTACAAATATTAATGAATGATGTCATAGCTCTCCAAAGAAAATTGCCAAAGGCTAGTACTTCCTACCCCTAGCCTTATCAAGATGTTCCAAGAAGAATTACTAATTAGTCTATGTGAACTGGGAACAAAACCTTACAACTCCCTCTAGCTGAATAGAGACTAGCAATTGAAGCTCCACCACCTAAAGGCAACATGTGTGTTTTCCACCTAACCGATGATCATGATGGTAATCCCTGTCCATAAATGGTGCGACATGCACAAATGATGAATACAAGAGGAGTAATAAGTGAGATTGGTCAGGAGGAAGAGATCTCCGAGCAACCTGGCGACTCTAAAATACACTTCTTGAAGTACAAGTCAGAGTCAGAAAGAGGAGGTGATATATTGGTGACCCTTGAAGATCCTTCTTGTGCAATCCTTACTAGGAAGCAACATCAACCTAAAAATGTAGGTAACTCAACATTTCTTGAAACCTTAGCCAAAGGTAAAGAACTTGTGAACCAGAACTTTGAAAAATTTTCAAGAGTTTAGGAGGTTCAGATATTGAAGCGCCTTGATCCTGATACTTCTTTGATATTGTTGAATTTCATAAGGCTTATAAAATTCAGATATCTCTTGTTGAATACCTTAGGTGGAACCCTAAAGAGTTGCATAAATTAGTTAAATATGTACAGGGGGAAACCTCTCAGTTGCAACCTAATTAGTCATTGTTGGTCAATCTTGAGTCCTCATAGGTCAAAATGTTTACTGAATCTATACAATCATCTGAAACTATTCCAGAGGTATTATCTAATAAACTAGATACACCACCTTTAGCACTAGATCAAAATCTTGAACCTTTCTATATATCATTCTTTAGTAATGGTTATAAACTCAATAATTGTATCATTGATTCAGATTCAGGAGCATTAGATAATATCATGCCTTCTTCAATTGCTAAAGCATTAGGCCTTTCCCTCACTAAAACCTTTGGAAAAGGTTATTCAATGGACTCAAAGAAAATCCCTTTTCTTTTCCAAATAAAAGATTCTCAAGTTGCTCTGGCCGTACATCCTAGCAAAAGAGTGAAATTGACTATTCTGGTAGCTGATATTCTCGCAAGTTATGGAATGCTGCTAAGGAGAACTTTTTATAAAGATCTGGGAGGACAAATCATGATGGATTGGTCTCAAGCATTAATTCCCATTGGTAAAAAAAAAAATTCCCTTCAACCAGAGCCAAAATCTAGATATACAGTTTTCCCTTCTGATGACCCAAAATCTCAAATATTATATCAAGAATGTGATTTTGGCAATTATTTTCTATTCTCCGATGACATGAAGAAAATACCAGAGGATGTATCAGACCCTACTGCTGATTTATGGGTGATGGAATTTGATGGAAGTTTCTCATCAACTAGATCCGGCGCCGGAGTGGTGCCAATTTCTCCAAAAGGTGAAAATATTCTTTTTTCATTTAAGTTAGAATTCAAAAAACACTAACAATACTACAGATTATGAGGCTTTGTTATTAGGACTTGAGCAGACTAATAAAAAAGGAATCAAGTTGTTAGGCATCAAAGGTGATGCAAAATTAATTGTCAAGCAAGTGCGAAATCACTTCTTAGTAAAGAATGAAAGGCTTAGAAATTATAGGAATAGGGTCTGGGATGAGATAGAATATTTTGATTCTTTCTCAATTGAGGCAATTCTCAGAAACTAAAATTCCAATACATACTCCTTGGCAGTTTCAGCTTCTCTGTTACTCCCAAATCCAAACTTTGGTACAAATGTTTATATGATTGAAGTGGTCTATTGCCCTAATGTTCCGGATAATTATGATTTCTGGTAGGTGTTTCAAAATGACAAACAAATCAATAATTTTCTTCAAAATGCCTAGATGTTTGTCTCCTCTTTCTTTGAAGGGTCTGAGACTAATGTAATGAATTTTGGCAAGATTCAGGAGAAGATTCTAATAAGGAAGTTATCTAGTTGAAGGGAAATAGAATTCCAAAAGGTTTGGTAGCCTTAGAACGCCTCTTTGATCGTAATGATAGGTATGTTGGAACGAACAATTCTCAGAGTACCAGTAACTCAGGAGATTATGAAAAAGTTAATATAGGTGATGAAACCAATCCAAAGTTAGTTAATTTCAGTAAGTTATGTACTCCAAAGGAAATGCATGTTGGAAACCAATAACATTGAGAGGGGGGGGGGGGGGGGTAAATCAGTGATAATGGAATAAAATATTTTAGCCTTAACGAAACACACATACACCAATCGGTATACCGGTATAAACAAAATTGAAAGAAGTAATACAACCAATAAGCCAAACATATAAATGAGAACCATAACACACAAATTTATATGTGGAAAACCTCAATGAGGAAAAACCACAGTGGGATTTGTGACCCATAATATCAATCCATTGACCATATGAAGAGATATTATAATATATGTTGGGGCCTGTACTTGCAAGAAGGCGTACAACCTAGAGAACATTACTCATCACCAAAGGAGTCTCACTAACTATAGACAAATCCATACTACAATCTAGAGAATTGTTGAATAGCAAAAGATAGCATCTCATATGCTAGAATACAGTTATGGTTTAAGCTCTGTTTGTTTTGGTTAAAACCTTAGTATCAGAATAACCCTTACAATGAATTCCTCACATACATAGTCTCTCTGATATATTTTACATTATATTACATCCATAACCTTATTCATTCCACACTTTTCTATCTATGCATATCCTATACAAATTTATGCCTTATGTCATCTTACAAGGATATATATAATTACATAATACATGTCGGCCTAATAACATAAATGAATAAGCATTAAACAAGCTTTTGATGCCGGATCCAAGATGTGTTGGCCTTCAATACCGATATCCTTTATCATACCATGTTGGCCTGCATTGTCGATGACCAAAGAAAACTTCTATCCTGTCGATGTCAGTGTCAGTGTAGAGTCTGTGAAGTGCCTTCCAGTATACTATATGAAGCCTGAACCCAAAAACATGTTGCCATCAATGACAACATAATAAAACTTAACCAGTAGAGTGTCAATTGCCAACAATCTCCCCCTTTGGCATTGATGGCAACACTCATGTGAAAAATGGTCATGGTTTCAACTGTTGGTTTCATCCCACCCTGCTCCCCCTAAGCTGAATATGCAAAATGCTCCAATACTCCAAAATTACAAAAACTTTGTAACTCCCTCTAATGTATGAAACCCTTCATTATATTTCACTATGTAACCTTTCATTCTTTTCACATGTATACTACTCCCCCTTTGACATCAATGCCTAAAAAATGTAAAAAGAGATGTCAAAGAATGATAACTGTACAATGAATATCTCCCCAAAAAAATTGTCTTACCAAAGCTTGACCAATTTCAATATTTCCAGGTAATATTTCTCTAATAACTCCACATAAGTATCCCAACCGGTTTTGAGTGTGCCAGAGAAAGATACTAGTCCACTCAATAAATATGCAAGTGATTCTTTCTCATTAACTTCTGTTGGTGTGGGCTTACCAAGTATATCCATGCATTCCCTCTTGTGAACACCAAGTGAATCAAATCTTGGACTCACCAAACCTCTGAGACTTTTGGCTCTCCGAATGATCTTATCTATTTCTTTTTCAAGAGAAGAAATTTGATTCTCCAAAGTTAAAATTTGTCCATCTATAGATGTGGTCAGTGAAATTAGTCAATCAAAAGAGTTAGCAATATTAGCAATTTTGCCTTGTACTTCTTTTATCTTTTCATCCAGTTTGTTGTAAGAATCTCTATATTGCAACATACCATGTATATATTAGTACTTTGTTTCAAATTATTTTCTATCAAAATTAACTTCTCCTCAATCTTTTTCTTCTCTCTGTCAATGATCTAATCAAATGCGGCTTTCTTAGCCAAAGTGAATTTTTCAAGTGTTAGATGGTTAGAGATCTATTGTAATTATTGAAAATATTTAGAGATGTGTTCTGTTATTATCTTAAGCTTTCTGAAAGGGCTCGCTTCATTCTCAATCCTACATTCTGGGACCAATCTGTGCAAAACCATTATGGATTGATCTATAATGCCTTTGTATGTGTTTCCTTCCTTCATTAGTTTTTGAGTAGCCATCATCGTCAGTTCTGTAGGATTCATCTCTATGATGTTTTTCCTTTTCACTAGAGAAGAGTCAATTGTCAATAATGATGTGTCAGCAACTAGTTCCCTACCGGATTCCCCTGTTTTCTCTAGTGATTTATCCTTTATTACCTCCTCACTTGCACTCGTGGCTTTGCCACTTGGTGCAGTCTATGCAAATGTTAGTTCCTCTTGAGGAACAATATCCTCAACCTGTAAATTAGTATCTAGAGGACAAGTGTCCTCAATGTTAATATCTTGTACAATGTTTTGTGCATTAACCGGTGTCTCTGTATTTGTCTGTGCATTTGGCTCAATTTTCACTATCTTGATATTCTTCAAAACCAAGGGTGGTGTACCCATAATTCCTTTACCTTTCCCTTCAACCGATGCATCTATAGTATTAGTCTTTATCTCCGGTGAAGTGAAGAATCCTCTATGCTCTCCCAAAATTTTTATCCAATCCTTTTGTGTTTCCTTTATTATGTCATTCATCCTTCCTAACATCAGGCTAGTTATTCTATGTTTGCTATTAAATAATTTCCTATCTGTAGCCTCAATTGTCTTCTCCATCTCATCTGGCATTATAGTAACACATATAGCTAATAGCTCTTGTATCTTAAAGTGTTTGTCTTCTTGCATTGCAGATAACCTTCTAGCATCTAATATGTTGTATAGCTCTATCTGTATTTGATTTACTATTTCAATTAATGCTTTCTTATAGATGTCTAAATATAGAAGAATTACTTCCTCTAGCTCTCTCTATTCATTAACTATAAATGTATCATAATAAGACTTAATATTATTCAGCATCCCATCCTTAGTTATTTCATCTACAATTTCAGAACAAGTTTTAGGTGGAATAATTGTTACATTACTAGTCTCTAGTGCCAATTCAGTGTCACTCTCCTTCCTCCTTCTGGCAGTACTAGATGCAGCTAATGGTGTAGTTTTGGGTGCCTACTTCTATGTTGGTACTCTTATGGTGACTTTCCTGATTGGTTGTCTCTTTGGTTCCACTTTAGATTCTTCTGGTTTCTTTCTTACAACCCTTTTGAAAGCTAAAAGTGTCTCATCATCAGTCTCAGAGTCTGCAGCCACAGGTTCAATGTGAACTACTAGATCCTTCCTTTTTCTCCCTTTCTCTAGGACAACATCAATGAGTGCCTTAATGTCCTTAGAAACCTTTTGTACAAACTTGCTTACCTTACCTTCTTGTTTTTCCCTCTTCTTCCATTTGAACTCAGTTTCAACATCAAAAGTCTTTTGCTGTGCTATTCTACAAGGTTTTTCTGCTTCATTTATTTCTACATCTATCAGAATTTTTGCATAAGCATCAAGGATTAATGCATCCACCTCATATCCAAATCTTCTGGGCTTAACCACCTCCATAAGAGTCACATCCTTCTTAACCATGAAACAAATGTCGATAGAGTATTTCTCTACAATTTGCTCAGGTATCCTTATTCTAGACCTCATAGATTTCTAAAAAGCCTTAAAGTAACCCCATACCTTGTCATCTCTAAGACTTCCCAATGCAGCAATTGATTGCTTAAGCTATCTTCCTACTGGGATGTCAAAAGCCCATTGCTTCCTTCCAGAATCGGGGGTATCATTTAGAAAATATAATAATAAGCACACTAACAAATTTCCATACTAGAAGGTGCCCTTATTCTCACCTTTAATCTTCCCTAAATTGATCAATAACTCCTCAAGAATCTAGTCACAAAGATCTAACTTGATATTTTCTCTCATCATTCTATAAGCGGTCAAAATACATGAACTGGAAACTAAACCGAGTTACCTTGTAACCTATGATCATGCTGCCAAATTTTGATGTTGGTGTCCGTGATAGTGTTCACCTTCATCGATCCGTTATCTGATGTAGCACCAGTGATTTTCTTTACTAAGTCATTTGATACTTTCTTACTTGGTTGTTGCCTTGTTGATGGTAAACATGTAATTTGCCGAATGGCTTCCTTAGTGATTTTGTAGGTTTGGTCCAGCCATATGAATTCCCCATGTACTCTACTTAGTACATATCTGACAATCTCATCCTTGAATTTGGAATATCCAGAATATCTACGAACCCTAGATCTTCGATGTGTTTATATGTTGGTTTGATTTTACTAGATTCTCCCATGAGTTCATTCATATACATCCCCTTGATTTTTGAAGTACCTAAGTCCTCTATATGATAATGAATATAAGCCCTAACATATTCTACATATACCACTCCCTCTAGGACGTGAGAAAATGCTCCAACTGAATCTTCCTTGGTAGCCACATGTGGATATAGTTTGAAAATTTTCCTAGGGCAGTCCTTAATTTCTACTATAGTTGGATTTGCAACAAAAATAGGAGCAGAAGATGATCCTGATTCCATAATTCAAGATAAATACCTTAAGAACTTTGCCAGTGAAAACCTCTTATCAAATCCTTTGAGATGCTGGTGTGATTATTCAAGATAAAATTTGATCGGCTCTGAATAGTTTCTGATTACACTAAGTCACTTTGAATTGTTACAAAATCGATGAAGTGTAATCGACCTTTTATCCATCGAGAAAAACCCTAATTTTTTGTTGACATAAATGACTGTCGGTAAATGATACCAAATCTCACTCTGAATATATCAATGCCAGATAATCCTTTCCAATATCTAGAAAATCTTCTAGAATCTCCTCCAAGGGCATATGCATTATTTTCCATAGAATTTGACTACCCCTAAGGCATTTGCCTTAGTTACCGGATGAGCTCACAACAGGTGCAGGAGCAACCTCTTCTGTTGGATAAGTAACCGAGACATTCCCATCTGATGATTTCTCTTCAGTCTTTTTGACCCATCTCTGAGTATGATCTTGTCGAATTTCATTTACCTTCTCTTTGCCTTTATTATTTATTCCTTCATTTCCAACTAGTGGATTCTTGCTTGTACAGAACTTAGCAATATGTCTGACTTCATTGCATGCATAACATGTAACATTTTTCTTTTGAATTGCCTTTCTAAAACTGGTGAAATTACTTGACCTAAACTAATTAGCCATATATCCAAATTCTACACAAGCATAGCATTTTATATTCATTCTGCAATCTTCTGCCCTATGGCTAATTTTATTGCATTTAGAACATTTACTGAGAGCAGAATCAGGATTATGATTTTCTCTGTTTCTACATTGCCTAGCCATGTGACCAAATCTATTGTAAACAAAACATCTACCATTAAATTTATAAGCATTGAATTGCCTTACCGGTGCCTTATGGTTTTGATCTTCATTAGTAGTACTAGAACTTTGTCCTTGCTCAAATCCAAGTCCACTGGAATCTCCAATTTGCCTCTGTCTCTCTAGTAACTCATTAAGTTGTGCTGAGCTGATCTTGAATTTTTCTTTGTATTCACTTGCAATAGTTAAATCATCTCTTATTATTGTCATTTGTCTCTCAAGCTCTTTCTCATTGCTCCGAGATTGTACCAAATTAGACCTTAATATCTCATTTTCATGAGTCAACCTACCACATTCTTCGAATTTTCTCTTCAGGGATAGAATAAGATTTTCTTCCTTTTTCTTTCTGTCCTCAATATCCTTAAATAACCTCATAGTCATAGTTTACATTTAATTCTTCATAACCATGTTCTCCTGACTTAATTTCTGACATTTTTCCTTAAGTGCATCTTTATCATCTTGATTTTGCAAAAGTTCCTTTGTCCTAGCTTGAAAAGATGAAAATCTCTCTTGTAGGACAAGAATAAATTCTTTAGAAGAATTCAACTCATCTTGTAACTTTAAGTTCTTCAATCTTTCACCATCATAATCTTCAAGTGCCATCTCAAGTTGTTTCTCCAAAGCCATGTTTAATGATTCCAGTTTTAGGATCTTCCTCAAGCTGTTAAACTTCCTCCAAGGCACAAGGCTCTGATACCAATTGTTGGAAACCAATAACACTAAGAGGGGGGGGGGGTGAATCAGTGTTATACCAAAATAAAAGATTTTAACCTTAACAAAATTGTAGCGTCCTAAAATTACAACACTTGCAATTTTGACTGCATTTGGGTCTTCACGATGGCGATGCAACACGGAACCTGAATGGAGACCCCGAAACTTGTTCATGACATCAAAAATTGCGTTTCTCAGCACCCTGGCCTGATCCTCCTTGCACCCTGTTGTCCCTGGAGGTGGGACCATGGCGCCCAGTGCCTTGGTCCTTCAGGACTAGGGCGCCCAGCGCCCTGGTCCCTGGCCCTATTTTGGGCCCGGTCTCTTTTGGGTCTCGGGTCTTTATGTTTGCAAATTGGAAAATAACATTTCCTGGTCGGCCTAAGGTCGGGAAAATTAGTCTATCAGCCCTAATTGACAAGTATATAAACTACATTTCCTCTCCCATTTTGGTAGATGAAAAAGGGGAGGACAGATGTGTGCAAAGACACGGAAACAATATTCAAACATTCAAGCATTCAAGCATTCAAGCATTCCTTCAAGCAATTGATCATTCTAAGTCTCCATTCAAGGCTAAGTGTTGCATTCAAGACAAGGATTCAACCATTGAAGAGGAGATCACTTACAACACATTACATACTACATACATTACACCTTCGCATAGACGAACAGATCCACCTTTGTTTCGCAGATTTTTCGAAGGACCATGTGCACGCCGGGTGCCATCGTCCCATCAACTTTCGCCCAAATTTGTAGAACAGCACCGTCTTGACATTTTACTATTAATTCCAGGTCCACAGCTTCATATCATATCCCTATCTCTATTTATAAGCAAATATTTCTCACTTTACATGCATTCCTAGTTCAATCTTTCTATCTACATTTCTTTACAAAAGAGGGTATCCTTGATGTCTTAACCCTTGAAACTCATATAGAATCCAATCTTGCATTGCGTGGGATTGGATCTTGTGGGTTTCAACCCCTCTTTTGAATGTAAAGTATCTCCTAAGTGAAAACCATCAACCCTAGTGACCTCCCTTCTCTCTCCTCGGAGTTGGGGAGGGGAGAACGACTAGGGTTTGATTTTTCCGCTTTACAAAAACACACATACACCAACCGGTATACTGGTATAAATAGAATTGAAAGAAGTAATGCAACCAATAAGCCAAACATATAAATGAGAACCATAACACGTAGATTTATACATGGAAAACCTCAATGAGCAAAAACCACGGTGGGATTTTTTACCCACAATATCAATCCACTAGCCATATGAAGAGATATTACAATATATGTTGGGACCTGCACTTGTAGGAAGGCTTACAACCTAGAGCACACTGCTCATCACAAAAGGAGTCTCACTGACTATAGACAAATCTAGACTGCAATCTAGAGAAGTGTTGAACTACAAAAGATAGCATCTCCTATGCCAGAATACAGTCTGATTTAAGCTCTATTTGTTCTGGTTAAAACCTCAATACCAGAATAACCCTTACAATGAATTCCTCACATACATAGTCTCTCTGATATATTTCACATTACATTACATCCATAACTTTATTCATTCCACACTTTTATATCTATGCATATCCTATATATATAGCCTATACAAATTTATGCCTTATGTCGGCTTACAAGGATATATATAATTACATAATACATGTCAGCCTAATAACACAAATGAATAAGCATTAAACAAGTTGCCAATGCTAGATCCAAGATGTGTCAGCCTTCAATATTGATATCCTTTGTCATACCATGTCGGATTGCATTGCCGATGACCAAAGAAATCTTCTATCCTATCAGTGTCGATGTCAGTCTAGAGTCTATGAAGTGCTTGCCGGTATACTATATGAAGCTTGAACCCAAAAACATGTTGCCATCAATGAAACAATAATGAAACTTAACCAGTGGAGTGGAAATTTCCAACAAGGCATTTGTTCATTAAGTTGTTATGCAAATTCCTAGATGTTTTCACTTGGTCCTATGAGGATTTGAAGGATTTTAGAAATGGTTAGTTCCAACATCATATTCCCCTCAAACCCAGAGTGACTCCTTTTAGATAAGAATTGAGAAACTATAATCCCAAGGTTGCAATTTTTAAAGAAATAGATAAGATGCTTCAAGCAAGGATTACCTACCCCATCCACTATTCAACCTAGGTAGTGAACATTGTTCCTGTTTGCAAGAAAAATATAGAGATAAGGATTTATGTTAATTTTTGTAACTTGAACTGGGCCAGTTTGAAAGGCAACTACCCATTGCCAGTAATGGACCATATCCTCCAAACTGCTACTAGATCAGAAATGATGTCAATGCTTGATGGTTTTTTGGCTACAACTAGATAAGCGTGGTGGAAGTAGACTAGCACAAAACAACCTTCACCACACCTTGGGGAACTTTCGCTTGTAACTGTATGCGATTCGGTCTGATAAATGTTGGAGAAACTTTCCAAAGGGTGATGAACCTCTCATTTGGTCACCTCATTGGTAAGATTATATTTATCTATCTGGATGATTTGATAATTTTCTCTAAGAGGAGGAGGAATCACCTAAGAGATTTAGAGACTGTGCTACAAAGGTGTAGAGATTATGGTATCTCCCTGAATCCAAAGAAATTAGTTTTTTGTGGCACAGAGGGAAAGCTATTAGGGCATATAGTCTCACAAGATGGAATTAAAATTGATCCTGATCAAGTAAAATCTATTCAGTGGTTGAGTTTTCTATCAAATAGAAGTGGAGTCAAATCATTCTTTGGATAGGTGAGTTTTCTCAGGAGATTTGTGCCAGATTTTGCTGAAGTCACCAAACACATTGTAGGTATGATGAGTGAAAAGAAATTTTTCAAATGGAAGGAAGAAGCAAAGAAATCCTTTGAAGAGGTGAGGGAGGCCATTGATCGAGCTCCAACTCTAATTAATCCTTATTTCAAAAAAGATTTCATCATGTATTGATATGCCTCAGAACACACAATGTCCAACATTCTTTTGCAAAAGAATGAGTTGAATGAAGAAGTCCCTATTATGTTCATGAGCATCCCACTCAAGAAGCATGAATTGAATTATTCATTAGTTCAGAAGCAGACCTTTGTAGTCATTAAAGTTGTCAAGCACTTCAGGTATTATATACTGCATTCTCATTCAATTGTTTTTGTGCCAAATCTCATGGTGAAAAGTATCTTGACCTAGAAAGAGATGGGGATGAACAATAGAGCAGCCTGGGTTTCAAAGGTTCAGGAATTTGACTTAGGTATTAGGCCAACCAAATTAGTCCAGGGGCAAGGATTGTGTCATTTAATAGTGGAAAACAAAAATGAAAAGGAAGAACTACCACTGACCTTATTTATCAACTTACAAGATGAATGGTTCACAAATGTGGCTCATTTCCTGACATATGGAGAATGCCTGGATCATTTAACTCCGAAAAAAAATAGAAATCTTAGACTAAAGGAAGTCAAATATGCGATTGTTGATGATATCTTGTATAAGAAAGGCTTGGATGGAGCATTCCTAAGGTGTGTTGACAAGGAGCAATATGAAAATCTTCTGAAGGCATTCCATAGTGAAGCATGCAGATGACATTATTCATCAATAGTAACAACTTTCAAGATCCTCAGAAGTTGTTACTACTAGCTAGACATGTTTAAAGATGCATAAAAATGGGTCACAGGCTGTGAAAAATGCAAGTTATTCTCAAGGATGCCCTAATTAGCTGCATTACCATTGAGGCTGGTAGTCATAGATGAACCCTTTAAGCAAGGGGGTTTAGATTTCATTGGCCCATTGAACCCCCCTGTTAGCACATATTTTTACAAAACATTTTGTGCTATATGGAGGCCTTTTTTCCTATCATATGAGAACCTCCTATTGGTTTGCATGTGCAGCAACCTTATTAGCATGAGTAAAGTTCTCTAAGGATTAGTTGTTTCAGGAGTGTCAAGGTATCACTTGGACACACTAAGGGCATGCACTAAGTAAAGACTGCATAAACAGTGCATCATATAAGCATTCTAGCATATATTAGAAGAGGAATCAGTACGATGAAATTAGAAGTGCCTTTGTCTTGCATACACCCTATATGAATAATTGGAGCCATTAACATTTATGGTAATTTTCAAATTTACAAAATTTAAATTATCGGCATAGGTTATCCCGACAAGACTGCATAGCCAAGTGCAAAAGAAGTGAGACATTATTATTGGGGTAGCTTATACTAAGGAGTAAGTAAGAGGATGTATCGATTAGCAAAAGAATTCAATATCGGAAGTGCAAGAAATGTTTTATACCAATAGCCGATGGAGCTATCAGTATAACCCTCATCGATAAGGAAGAGTATGATTGCAACATTTTAATTATCGGAGTATCTGGAGACAGGAATATTGGGTTACCCTAATGTATGATAGGATGAATAGGGGAGCCAAGAGGAAAAAGGTGTGAAATGGAAGTAAGGTGGTTTCATCAGAGGAAATGTTAACTTTCGGGAGGGAACTAAAATAGCTACATCGATACCCGATAAATAAAAGCTAGTCAGGTGACAATATCGGCTGGAGTTATGCCAATAAAGAAGTGTTGAGCGTGGAGTTCAAAATCTTATCAGCGTAACTTATATCCATCAGTGAGAGATTTTTACATGCTATCTTGATGCTCAATGAAGATGTTAAAGAAGAATGTAGACAAGGAGACCTCATCGGGGAAAAACTATGCCAATAGAGCAGAGCAGTAGAAGGGTTTTTGCAAGATAAAATCTGGTGTCATCGGGGAATCAATAAAACATCAACCAGGTTCTTCCAACACCTGATGAAGAAACCTAGAGGAAATAAGTACGAACCATAAAAGAGAACTCATCAGGGTAGCTTCTACCATCAGATGAGCATTTCTTAAGTTATGTCAATTTCCGATGGGCAGGATGCCATAGAGGAAAGAAAGGTGGATTTGTTGGGGTGACTTACATTGATCAAAAGGACAAAAGGGAAATTAAAGAAGTGTACATTATGGGTGGCACCAAATAATTAATCTCTCAAGTAGAGTTAAACCGATTAGCCGTTAAGAAATCTAGTGTGAAAACAGACATGACAACCATTATTTAATGCATCCAATGGATAGCCCTGAAATCGCATGAAGCAAATCTAACCAGGATTTTGTTTCAGATGTTAACTATGATGGAGATAAATTTATATATGAGGTCTCATGTATATTTTTCTTTCACAAATTAATCTATAAGCAATTTTTTATCTCTAACATGCTAATTGAAGTTACAGAGTGCAGAACAAAGGATTTGCAAAATGGAGGGTTCGAATGCGAAAGGAAAAAGTAAGGTCACATAAATATCTAGTGACATGTCAAAAAAATAAAAGGCAGGAGAGGCTGTGAAGCAGAGAAAGCTAAATCAGAACATGATCAATCAGATGAGTTCCTCGGGAGCTAAGTCTAGCAGGTCAAAGACAAATTTTTCAATTTGTGATCAGCAAGAGGATAGATATAAGAATATAGGTGATGTATGGACCAGAGTGTGAGGACACAAACTGTTCTTGTTTCATTGCATGAGGAGAAACGACCTGATGCCTATATCTAACCCATGGAGCACTAGTTTAGGAAAACTCATGATCCCTAATGTATTTGTAAATATAGACTTGCTCAAGCTCCTAGTCAGAAATTATGATGCCACTAAAAGATGCATCCTATTACCCGATGAGATTGTTTTCATTCGTTTCGCAGCAGTGACAATTCAAGAAGTTTTTGGTTTGAATTTTGAGATGGAGGTGCCTCTATCTTTTGATGATTTAGAGGAAGAATACAAAAAGATGGACACCACATATCAAGGGTGGAATTTGGTGTTTCATAAGGCTGAGAAAGGAAGATTGACGGAGAAAGATGGTCTACCTCATGATATCAACATTTTCAAAAAATATTTCCAATATACCTACGTGGCTTGTGGACAAGTTGGAGGAGTCAAGGCTCTAGACGTAGCAAGAATGGGACCGTTGGTTTTGGTAGTTGATATCCAGAGGCATGAACCAAGAGCATTTGATTTTGCTGCATATCTGGCAGACAGATTGCATGAGGGTTTTCTGAACCTGAAAAATAGTCCTGATAAGCATTTCAAGCATTATTCTCTGTTAATGTGTATAATATTGTTTTATGGTCAATTTAAAGGACTGTGGCCAGAGGGTTTGAGAGTACACTAGTTTGGAAAGGATAGACATGAGCAACTTGTGTAGCTATGGGTTTCTTTATGGCATTCTACGTATGTGAGTTCTCCTTATGTTAAGTTTGAAGAATTTTTCATTAAACCCTTGTTTAGAATGTACAATGAAACTATTGAAGGATCCTTTTCAGAAACCATTAAGAAGTTTCTTCGACCAGTCGAGCACCATAATACCAAAGTGAATAATAATTGGGGTGATTAGTTTTCTTGTGCTAGATTCACTTTTCTTAGAGTGTTCAGTTTCGAGGGTTCACCATATGTATTGCCTAAACTGGCACCTGATCGTATTGCATTTTTAGAAATTGTTAGACAACTTAGTGTTTCCAATGCTTGTCACTTTGGGGATGCATGTAAGAAGACCTTTTTGCCAAGGACTTTGGAGTTTGGAGATTTTAGGATTGTATTAACCAGGGCTTATGAATCCATTGACCAAAAGTTAACAGATGAATATAATTTGTTATTACACACACCCAAGAAGAATTATGATCCTAAGGGATATATAAACATGTGCAAGAAAGGGCAGGCCCTAAAAGGTTATATCCATTTTATTGATGATATGGAAGATCTATGCAGAAATAAGGAAGGGGAAGAATTGGCTGATGTGATGGAAGATTTGGAGAGAAGGTTACAAGAGAAAAAACAAAGGTTGGAGGACCTCCAAGGTGAAGAAGAGGAACGTGCAGAAAGTGACTTGGGGGAGAATGAAGTTGTATCAAAATTATAGGTACCTAATAGAGAAGAAGAGCGTGATACACAAGACAAATTAATCACAATCTTGAATGCAGAGGGAGATGATAGACTAATTGAGCACACCACTTTTGTATTAGATGATCAATTCATAAAATCTAAAGAGATCAAATCATTCTTGTATCACTTCAAAGGTAAGAAATTAAGGGAAGCAGTGCAAAATATTACCCTTGAAAATGAAGTAGAAATGAAGAGGAGGTTGAAGGAAGACATCAATCTAGAAGTTGAGAATATGACCCCATAGAAGGGGAGGCAAATACTAGTGGATGCTAGTATAATTGTGTTTCTAGGATGGGACTTGAGTGCCTCATTTGTTTTTGATACTTTGCTACACTCGGATAATAGGGATATGAAATTGGATATCCAAGGAGTAAAAGATATTTTTATTGTATCAAGGTATGATCCAAATGAGGAAGAAATGTTGCTATGGGCTCTATACCCTCCCAATAAGAGACCTAATATAATAGATGTAGATAAGGCTTTCGGTCATATGATGAGGTTGAAAGTCAGAGAGGTGGATCCTATGGTCACTGTAGATATAGGGATTAACATTTCCATGTTTAATAAGGCTCGGTTAGAATGGGAAACTTATTGAAAAGAATAAATGCAAAGCATTGTGTGAAGAAGATTTAAGAAGAGGACATCCAGTACCACAAATCACTGACTCTAGTGCCCAATGAAAAAGGAAGTTTGAGAAACTAGCCTTGGAACAAAATAAGATGAAGAAGCAAATGAAAACTATTAGGATGGATGTTGCCTATGTATTCATGACAAGGAGATATGAAAATCAAGAAAAGGTTTTGGATGAATTTTGGGGTGTATATAAGAAAAGCATGGATAATATAGTCTCTAACCAAAGGATTTACGGCAAACTCAATCTTTTATTACAAGATGAGACATTGAAAGAAAAGATTGTGAGAAGGATAACAGAGTTAATTGATATTCATGAAAAGTATACAAAAGAGTTGAAGGAAGAGTTCCAAGAGTGCCAAGAGGTTTTGAAGAATAAGATTCCCAGTTTGGTTAATGATGTAGGGGTTATCAAGGACAAAGGTGCATGGCTCTCTGAATGTAAGGATTTAGTTATTGCAACCCTCAGTGTCACCCAAGTAGATGCCCTAGATATGAATGAGACAATGGACATGTTAGAGAACCTAATCAAGATAGAGATGGCACTTAGGGATACAATTTTTAATGTAGTTACATACAAGGATGAAGTCTACTTTAAACACATCAAGAAATATGAGAAGAGGCTGGATCCAAAGAATTGAAGTTTTTATTTCTCATGATTTTATAATTGTCTTATGTTTTCCTTAGCAATTAAGTAGTTAGGTGTTAGGTTTTAGTTATATTTTAGTTTAGCAAAATGAAAGGGTGTGTCCTTTCTTCTATGCCTATTGATTCACATATTTGTAGTGATTCATTTTGTATGTAGATGAGATCTATGATATAGGATTTTTAGAAGAACTACAAAAAAGAAACAAGCAATTATGCCTATAAGGGTTGTAAGTTTTATGTATCAGGGAAGTCTATAGGAACAAGAATCATCTTTTTGTGCAAAGAAACTATAATGGAGTATCTTCAGGTGCATGTTATGTATGCAATCATTTCCTAAAGATTAATATACAAGGTTTGTTGTTTCTTTTCCAAATATTGTGCATATTTTTGTGTTGATGAGTTACCTTTGTCCTCTTGATAAATCTATCATTTGACTTGTCATGATGTGCCATCACATGCCATTGCATTAAATATGAGATTGGGTTTTCATTGTTTGTGTAACACATATTGAAGCCTTCATAGTTGATAATTAATATTGTCTCTAGAGTTGATAACATCTCTTATTCAGAAAGTGTCATAAATATCCCTGGATAGATGCACTGGTCTATTATTCATCTTTTAAGGTCTTGGTTTGTTATGCATTTAAGGTCCTTAGTGAAGAAGGCATTCTTGTCAAATCCTATATGAACCGATGTTTGCATATTTCTTTCAAGTCCTGAAAGCATTCTTATTCTTAATATACAATCATAATCATTTTCATTTTGTTTTTAAAGGCATTCACTTAAAGCACACAATAAAGCATAATTGCAAAACAATCATTTGCTAGTTTTGCATTTGCTAATCATAAAGCTTAAATCCACTTTAAATACTTCTTTTGTGCTTGAGAGGGAAAGGTATACCCACCTAGGTTTAGTGGAGCCATAAGTGCAGAGGGATTTGATCTTCGACCATCTCTGTTCATTGGCCAAGCCTAGTTGGATTAGTTGAGGATTTGGCAGACCTTTAAGTTTTCCAATCTGTGGTTTTGGCCACCAACAAATTGGTGACTCTGCTGAGGAGTTGTTAGACAAATTTTTTAGAATCTCTGGTAGTTTTTTTAAGTCTCTATTGGAGGGAGGATCCTAGAAGATCAGTTAAGTTGGTAATTTTTTCCTCTTAGAAGGTAGTGACTCTACATTTCAATACATGAATAATAGTTGGTATATTGAGAAAATAAGAGAAACCCCTTGACATCTATCAATAAAATTGATGCAAGGGAGGAGGTCTTAACACAAAGGACAAGAAGATCTTGTTCAGTTGAGTCCCAAGAAAAGGAACAAAGAGAAGAAATCAAACATGGCGTTTGAAGGATATAAGAGATTTCCTAGTAGGGAGGAAGATTCTTCATCTACTGGCAAATCTGAGAATAGAGAGGAAAATCCTTTTTATAAAATAAATACAAAAGATAATAGACATAGCCATGATGATATCATGACTGTTGAGGAATAGGAAGCAAAATAGTGGGATGAACTTATTCTTAGAATGGCTAATATGAATGCAGATGATGCCAAGATGGTGAGGGCACTTAAAAGGAAACTAGATTGGGTGTTGCAGAAACTTGGAATAGAGAGAAACAATATTTCAAGCTCCAAGACAAACAAGGTAGAAGAAGAGGGGTGAAACAAGTAGACAAGTAGTTCCAAAGTATAGTCCCCCTCATATGAGAAGAATAGACCAGCCTTTTGTAACTTATGATAACCCGTTGGTAAATGAAAGTAGAAGATGGAGGGATGTGCATAGGGATCAAAGTGAAGAAAGGAAGGAGGATGGAAGAAGGAATGGAAATGGAGAAAATGATGGGAATTGGAATAACACAAATAGGGGTAACCATGTAGGAAGTAATGGGTATGGCAGCAATCAAAATAATAGACATAATAGAGGTAACAATAGGAATTATGGAAGTGGCAATGGTGGAGGTAGGAACAATAATAATGGTAATAATAATGGCAATAATAGTGGTGGTGGAAACAATGGGAACAATGGTAATTATGGCAACAATGGTGGATTCAATAGAGGAAGTATGAACATTCAAAACAACCATCATGTTGGTAGACAACCTCTAATCATTGAAAGATACAGACAGTTGGATTTTACTAGCATTGTTGGTTATCTAAATCAGATCACTAATGATTTAGGATTAGCAATCCCCAAATTCTCAGGAAAAGGAATTGATTCAGCAGAACACCATGTAGTTAATGTAAAAAATATCATTGAAGAATTTGAGATTCCTCATGAGGATGTATTCATGAAATATTGTTTGTTCAATCTTTGATAGAGGATGCAGGAGATTGGTATAGAAGCCTTCCTGATAGATGTATTTGCAGTTGGCAGGAATTTGTAACCCTGTTCTTGGAAGAATTTGGAGATCACGATGATCCTTCATTTGCATCCCATGAATTAACAAGTATAAGGAATAATCAAAATGAATCAGTTGCTCAATTTAATAAAAGATTTAATAAAGTATTAAATAGAATACCCAGAGATGTCAGACCTATTGATTCATTTCTGATTAACTTTTATTTGAGTTCTTTTGATAGCAAAACCCATTATGAGATTTTGTCTCATAGACCTGATACCTTACAACAAGCATTCAAGACAACTGCTACTATTGAGAATAATAGGAAGGTGGTTGGGAAGGTTGCTAAGAGAGATGATCTAAAGTTGTACAACTCTAGGGTTCCCAAGAAAGATGATCTTACTCATATCATGGACATGCTTAAAGACCTAAAGGGTAAGAAAAATCCTAATGAAAGGCCACCATATAGAAACAATAAGGAAATAAATTACAATAGGCCAAGGTTGCATGACATGCCATATAACACAAATTGGAAGGATGGAAAACTAGTAAAACCTAATACAAACAAAGAGACTCCTGATCCATTAAAGAAAGACACAAACTTTGTAGATGAGTATCCATGGTGTGATGTATGTAATCTACCTCATGTTGCAGAATAGTGTATGATTGCCCAGGGCTTGATAGAAGAGGAAGATAAAAATGAGGATTATGAACCAACTGTGAATGCCCTTTCATCTGATCCATATTGGGGAAGAAATGAGGATTTATCTGAAGAAGAAGAATATTCTGATGTGTATCAAAGAAGAGAGAATTTGCAATATAGCATACATTAGGTTTTTTCTGATGATGATGAAGATATCCCTTCTTTGAGAAAATTCTTTTAGGAGGAAGCAGTGCCTTCTTTGAGAAACTTGACTAAAGAGGAGAAGAAATCTTTCAATATTGCAGTTGTAGAACAAGTGAAAAGCAATTACCAGCTAAGAAATAGGAATGTCAACAATGAGTAGGGCAAGCCAGTAGGTATTTTTGCCAAGGTCACAAAATCTGGTGGGACCAATAATAACGTAGCCAAGGGCAAGGATGCAAGTGCCAAGAAAGGGAAAGAACCAGAACAAACTAAACAAATGGAAATGATAAAGCTCATTAAGCCTGTAGAGAAGAAACAAGTAGTAAGCCCAATTTAAATTTTAACTCATTCATGTCTCAAGCACTATCCCAGGTGAAGATATCTATGCCTTTGCTAGAAGTAATGAAATTTCTAGATTACAAAAATGGGACTTTAAAAATTATATCTAATGTTGGAGAAGTGAGTAGGGAAGAACCTAAATCAAAGGAAGATCCTCATGTGGTGTATCTTGGCACATCTATTACCAAAAATCTCACACAGGTAGATCTTTTTTATCTAACACAATTGATAAATGAAAAAATGCTAAAAAAATTGCATGATAGACTCAGGACCGACAGTAAATATCATGCCAAAAGATATCATAAAGAGTTGGGAATGCACGTTGACACACCTTATGGTAAGTGCTATGTCATGGATAATAGGTCAATTTTTGTAGTAGGAATCATGAAGGACATTGAGTTTTGATTCCCAGCCTACCTAGACACTGCATACAAAATAGATATCACAGTTGTACAAGTTCCTGCGAACTATGGGATGTTGTTGTCTAGATAGTGGTCCAACTTAGTTGGTGGACATGTTCAGATTGACTTGTTATAGGCCACTATTCCAGTAGAAGGGACAAAGGTGAGGATAAACAGATAACCAAGAGCTCCATATCTCATTGAAGAGGTTGATCTTGATGAAGTGACTTGCTTTTTCCATTCTATTATGGATAACTTTCAGGTAAGTATTTCTAAAGCTTTAGAAATCGATAAAGTTACAAAAATAGTTAAACAAAATGAAAATTTAATTTGGAAATTATATTTTGATGGTGCCTGCAGTAAGGATGGAAATGGAGCAGGAGTTGTATTTATTTCACCTAATGGAAAAAAATTTAAATAATCTTTCTTGTTAGCTTTTGAGTGTACTAATAATGTTGTTGAATATGAGGCCCTCTTATTAGGACTTAAACTAGCAAATAAACATGGAATTAAGTTGCTAATAGTTTATGGTGATTCAGAATTAGCCATTTCACAAGTTAGAGGCAAATTTGCTACAAAAAATGAAAAATTAAGAAACTATAGGAATGAAGTTTGGGATTGCATTGAACTCTTTGACACTTTGTCCATCAATTGGACAAAAAGATCCAATAATATTTGGGCAGACTTCATGGCTAACTTGGCTATCAAGCATAATGGCATCCCTTTGGAAGATATTACCCAAGTAGAAATCAAGACCAAACCATTAGTGCCTGACAATGAAAAAAGTTGGCAAGTTTTTTATGATGACAGGGATTTGCTAAAGGTTTTTTTTTGTGAGGATCAGCATGAGCACCAATGGATTGATTGGAATGGACTTGTGGAGGACAAGGATGGCAGAGGGACTGTACTTGGGCAAGAGGTATTGCAGCTAAAAACAAATAAAATTCCAAAAGGATTGATAGAGATTGAAAGAATGTTTGATGGTAAAGATGTAGTGAGTTTCAAACCTAATTCAGGGGGATGTGAGGATGTTGAAAAAATAAACTTGGGAAGTGAAAGCAACCCAAGATAAGTATATATTGGAAAAAATATCACACCAAAAATCAGAACATAATTGATTAATCTGCTAAGGAAGTATAGGAACATCTTCACTTGGTCATTTGATCACCTTAAAGCATATAGGGAAGATTTGTTCCAACATGAGATACCCTTGAAGCATGATGCAAGACCTTTCAGACAAAAACAAAGGTCAATAAACCCTAATTTGGCTCCTAAGATGAAGGAGGAGCTGATGAAAATGAGGAATGCTAGTATTATTGAGCCTATAAGGCACTCAACATGGGTATCCAATTTGGTCCTAGTTAGAAAAAGGAATGGTGACATCAAACTATGTGTGGATTTCAGAAATTTAAACATTTCATATTTGTAAGATAATTATGCTTTACCTAACATGGAGGCTCTTTTGCAGAAAGTCACAGGAAATGAATTGTTATCTATGATGGATGGCTTCTCAAGCTATAATCAAGTCAAAGTTAGGGAATAGAAAAGTTCAAAACTATTTTCACTACACCTTGGGGTACCTATGTCTATTCTAGGATGCCTTTTGGACTGACAAATGCAGGAGCTACATTTCAAAGGGATATGGACGTGGCCTTTGAGGGTATGATTGATTATATATTGGCAGTTTACCAGGATGATATGACTGCTTATTCTAAAAAGGTAGAGAATCATTGTAATGATCTAGGAAAGATTTTTATTAGAGCATTAGAATATGGCATATCTTTGAATCCTAAAAAATGTCATTTTGGGGTTACTGGAGGAAAATTGTTAGGTCATATTGTTTCAAAAGTTGGTGTGAGAATCGATCCAGAAAGGATTGCTGCTATTGATAAAATTCAAATCCCAAAAATAGTTAAAGCAATTCAATCTTTTTTTTGGTCAAATCAACTTTGTAAGAAGATTTGTTTCAAATTTCTCTGAAATCATAAAGCCTATTGCTAAAATGTTTTAAAAAGGTGCTGAAATAAAATGGACTAATGAAGCTCTTGAAGCCTTTATAAATATCAAAAGAGCCATCAAGGAAGCCCCTGTATTAAAATCACCTGATTTCTCTAAGCCTTTTCAAGTGTTTTGATTTGCCTCATTCCATACTATTGTTGTTGTCATGTTACAAAAGAATGATGAGGGTCATGAACAAACAGTGGCATTTTTTAGCAAAACATTGCAAGCAACCGAATTGAATTATGATTTAAATGAAAAACAAGCTTATGCTCTTGTGAAAGCTGTGAAATCTTTTAGACCCTATCTAGTTGGTACCACCATCATTGCCTATGTACCAAATGTTGTTGTTAAAGACATCTTTAGACAATCAAAAACTACTAGAAGGAGATGTCGATGGATAAACCATATTCAAGAATTCAATATTGATCTACAAATCACAAAGTTGGTAAGAGGTCAGGGTCTAGCAAAATTGATGGTAGAATCCAATCTTGAAGCAACACAAGTAAATCAAATGGAGTTGGAAGATGTACAAATGAGAATTGAAAGGTGTCCTTGGTATACAAATATTGTTTACTTCCTAAAATACATGAAATGTTCGGATAGTTTGAATGATAGTCAAAAAAGAACTTTAAAGCTTCAAACATCTAGGTACGTATTACTTAAAGGAGATCTATACTGGAAAAATAGAGATGGTATTCTTTTATTGTGTCTAGATGAGTGTCAACCATCTTCTATTTTAAAAGACTTGCATGAAGGTGTATGTGGAGGCCACTTCTCAGCTAAAACCACTGCTCATAAAATTCTTAATACTGGTTATTATTGGCCTCAAGTTTTCAAGGATTGTCATAGCTATATTAGAAAATGTGAAAAGTTTTCAGGGAAACTCAAGTATAATGGAGCTATTCCTCTTAGACCTATACATGTAGAAGAACCATTCTAGATGTAGGGTATTGATTTCATAGGGGAAATAGAAAATAAATCTAGTGGTGGGCATAAATGGATTTTGGTGGCTACTGATTATTTTACTGTGGGTTGAAGCTATTCCCACAAGACAGGCTACAAACAAAGTGGTGATAAAATTTCTCTTAGAAAACATTCTGACCAGATTCAGAGTTCGTCAGAAGATTGTGGTAGACAATGGGATGTGCTTTAGATCCAAGGAGTTCTCTGATTTCTATGAAAATTATGGCATCACTTTGTCTTATTCATCACCTTGCCATCCCCAAGGAAATGGACAAGCAAAATCAAGTAATAAGAACTTGCTGAAGATAATCAAAAGGATGTTGGGTGATAATAAAAAGGCTTGGCATTCAAAATTGGTCTTAGCAGTATGGGCTGACAGAGTGATAGTCAAGAAGTCCATAGGATTTGCCCCATATGAGCTTGTATATGGCAAGGAAGCAAGATTACCCTTAAATAATTTGCTCCTAGTCTATAAATTTGTTACAAAGGAATTTTCAGAAGAAGTAGACTCTATGAGGGATAGATTGATGGCTTTAGCTAAGTTGGATGAATGTAGAAAAGAGGCTCAGAAAAGAAATCTGCAAAGACAACAAATGGTAAAGGCTTTACATTACAAGAAAGCTTGTGACAGGTCATTTGAAGAAGGAGAATGGGTGTTAAAGTGGAATGCCAAGGATCAGGATAAGGGGAAGATGGAAAATTTGATGTGCTTTAGCTAGGACCCTTCATCATTTCAGAAAAAAGTGGAGAAAACTCTTACTAGTTGCAAGATACTGATGGTCAAGTGCAGGAGTTCTCGGTTCATGCTCAATATCTTAAGAATTTCTTCTCTTGATGAGAAGGGAGTATTTTTGTATCATAGTAGTTTAAGTTTGTTTTATCTTTATGTTTTCAATTTTCATTTTGGTTTTCTTTCTAGAGATAACTATAATATTGCTATGTCCTTAAAGAGAACATGCATCCCTAGAAAGAGCCACTATTAGCACATATTTTTACAAAATAATTTGTGCTATATGGAGGCCTTTTCTCCTATCATAGGAGCATTTACTATTGGTTTGCATGTGTAGGAACCTTATTAGCACGAGTAAAGTTCTCTACGGATCAGTTGTTTTAGGAGTGTCAAGGTATCACTTGTACACACTAAGGGCATGCACTAAGTAAAGATTGCATAAAGAGTCCATCATATTAGCATTCTAGAAGATATCAAAAGAGGAATCATTATGATGAAATTAGTAGTGGCTCTAGCTTGCATACACCCTATATGAAGAACTGGAGCCATTAACTTTTATGGTAATTTTCAAATTTATAAAATTTAAATTATTGGCATAGGTTATCCCGTCAGGACTACATAGCCAAGCGCAAAAGAAGTGGGATGTTATTATCAAGGTATCCTATATCAAGGAGTAAGTAAGAGGATGTATCCATTGGCAAAAGAATTCAATATTGGAAGTGTGAGCAAGTTGTTATACTGATAGTCGATGAATCTATCGGTATAACCCTCACTGATAAGGAAGAGTGAGATTGCAACATTTTAATTATCAGAGTACCGAGAGACGGGAATATTGGATTACCCCAATGTTTGATAGGATGAATAGGGGAGCCAAGAGGAAAAAGGTGCGAACCAGAAATCAGGTGGTTTCATCAGAGAAAATGTTAACTTTTAGGAGGGAACTAAAATAGCTGCACCGATACCCGATAAAGAAAAGCTACGCAGGCCACACTATCAGCTGGAGTTATGCCGATAAAGAAGTGTTGAGTGTGGAGTTCAGAGTCTTATCGAGCTAACTTATATCCATCGGGGAGACATTTTTACATGCTATCCCAATGCTTGTTGAAGATGTTAAAGTGAAATGTAGACAAGGAGACCTCGTAGGGAAAAAATATGCCGCTAGAGCAGAGAGGTAGAAGGGTTTTTGCAAGATAAATTCCAGTGTCATCGAGGAATCGGTAAAACATCAACCAGGTTGTTCCAATACCCGATGAAGAAACTGAGAGGAAATAAGTGAAAACCATAAAAGAGAACTCATCAGGGTAGCTTCTACTATCGAATGAGTGTTTCTTGAGTTTTGCCGATTTCCGATGGGCAGGATACCATAGAGGAAAGAAAGGTGGATCTGTCAAGGTGACTTACACCGATCAAAAGAACAAAAGGGAAATTAAATATGTGTACATTATGGGTGGCACGAAATAAATAAGCTCTTGGGCAGAGTTACACCGATTAGCTGTTAATAAATCTAGTGTGAAAACAAACATGACAACCATTATTTAATGCATCCAACGGATAGCTCTGAAATCTCACGAAGAAAATCTAACCAGGACTTTATTTTAGATGTTAACTATGATGGAGATAAATTTATATATGAGGTCTCGTGTACATTTTTCTTTCACAAAGTAATCTATAAGCAGTTTATTATCTCTAAAGTGCTAATTGAAGTTATAGAGTGCAGAACAAAGGATTTGCAAAATGGAGGGTTCAAGTGCGAAAGGAAAAAGGAAGGTCATAGAATATCTAGTGACACGTTGAAACAATCAAAGGCAGGAAAGGCTGCAAAGAAAAGAAAGCTAAATCAAGACATGATCAATCATATGAGCTCCCTGGGTGCTAAGTCTAGAAGGTCAAAGACAAATTTTTCAATTCGTGATCAGCTGGAGGATAGATATAAGGATATAGATGATGTATGGACTAGAGTGCGAGGACACGTACTATTCTTGTTTCATTACATGAGGAGAAACGACGCGATGCCTATATCTAACCCATGGAGCACTGGTCTAGGAAAACTCATGGTCACTAATGTATTTATAAACATTGACTTGCTCAAGCTCCTGGTCAGAAATTATGATGCCACTAAAAGATGCATCTTGTTACCCGACGGGACTGTTTTAATTCGTTTCGCAGCAGCGACAATTCAAGAAGTTTTTGGTTTGAATTCTGAGATGGAGGTGCCTTTGTCTTTTGATGATTTGGAGGAAGAATACAAAATATGGACACCGCATATCAAGGGTGGAATTTGGTGTTTGATAAGGCTGAGAAAGGGAGTTTAATGGAGGAAGATGGTTCGCCTTATGATATCAACATTTTCAAGAAATATTTCCAATATACCTACAAGGCTTGTGGACAAGTTGGAGGAGTCGAGTCTCTAGACGTAGCAAGAATAGGACCGCTGGTTTTGGTAGCTGATATCTAGAGGCATGAACCAAGAGCATTTGATTTCATTGTATATCTAGTAGATAGATTGCATGAGGTTTTTTTGAACCTGAAAAATAGTCCTGCTGAGCATTTCAAGCATTATTCTCTGTTAATGTGTATAATATAGTTTTATGGTTAATTTAAAGGATTGTGGCCAGAGGGTTTGAGAGTAAAGCAGTTTGGAAAGGACGGACAGGAGCAACTTGTGTAGCTATGGGTTTCTTTATGGGATTCTAGGTATGTGAGTTCCCATTATGTTAAGTTTGAAGAATTTTATGTCAAACCCTTGTTCAGAATGTACAATGAAATTATTGAAGGATCCTTTTCAGAACCCATTAAGAAGTTTCTTCAGCCATTTGAGCACCATAATACCAAAGTGAATCATAATTAGGGTGATTGGTTTTCCTATGCCAATTTCACTTGTGTTAGAGTGTTTGGTTTCAAGGGTTCAACATATGTATTGCCTACACTGGCACCTGATCATATTGCATTTTTGGAAATTGTTAGACAACTTAGTGTTTCCAATGCTCATCACTTTGGGGATGCATGTAAGCAGACCTTTTTGCCAGGGACTTTGGAGTTTGGAGATTTTAGGATTGTATCAACTAGGGATTATGAAGTCATTGACCAAAAGTTAGCAGATGGATATAATTTGTTGTTACACACACCCAGGAAGAATTATGATCTTGAGGGATATATAAACATGTACAGGAAAGGGAAGTCCCTAAAAGGTTATATCCATTTTATTGATGATATGGAAGATCTATGCAAAAATAAGGAAGTGGAAGAATTGGTTGATGTGATGGAAGATTTGGAGACAAGGTTACAAGAGAAAAAAACAAAGGTTGGAGGACCTCCAAGGTGAAGAAGAGGAACATGCAGAAAGTGACTTAGGGGAGAATGAAGTTGTATCAAAATTACAGGTACCTAATAGAGAAGAAGACACTGATGCACAGGACAAATTAATCGCAATCTTGAATGCAGAGGTAGTTGATAGAATGATTGAGTACACCACTTTTGTATCAAATGATCAATTCATAAAATCTAAAGAGTTCCAATCATTCCTGTATCACTTCAAAGGTAAGAAATTAAGGGAAGTAGTGCCAAATATTACCCCTGAAAATGAAGTAGAAATGAAGAGGAGGTTGAAGGAAGACATCAATGTAGAATTTGTGAATATGACCCCATACAAGGGGAGGCAATTACTAGTGGAGGATGGTATAATTGTGTTTCCAGGATGGGACTTGAGTGCCTCATTTGTTTTTGACACTTTGCTGCACTCGGATAATAGGGATATATAATTAGATATCCAAGGAGTAAAAGATATTTTTATTGGATCAAGGTATGATCCAAATGAGGAAGAAATGTTATGATGGGACCTATGCCCTCCCAATAAGAGACCTAAGATAATAGATGTAGATAAGGCTTTCGGTCATATGGTGAGGTTAAAATTTGGATAGGTGGATCCTATGGTCACTGCTGATATAGGGATTGACATTTCCAAGTTTAATAAGGCTCAGTTGAAATGGGAATTTTCTAAAAAGCATAAATAAAAAGAATTGTATGAAGAAGCTTTAAAAAGAGGAGGACATCCAGTACCACAAATCACTGACTCTAGTGCCCAATGGAAAAGGAAGCTTGAGAAACTAGCCTTGGAACAAAATAAGATGAAGAAGCAAATGAAAACTATCAGGATGGATGTTGCCTGTGTATTCATGACAAGGAGATATAAAATCTAGAAAAGGTTTTGGACAAATTTTGGGGTGTATATTAGAAAAACATGGATAATATAGTCTCTAACCAAGGGATTTACGATAGACTCAATATGTTATTACAGGATGAGACATTTAAGGAAAACATTGTCAGAAGGATAACAAAGTTAATTGAAATTCATGAGAAGTATACAAAAGAGTTGAAGGAAGAGTTCCAGGAGTGCCAAGAGGTTTTGCAGAATGAGACTCCCAGTTTGGTTAATGATGTAGGGGTTATCAAGGACAAAGGTGCATGGCTCTCTAAATGTAAGGCTTTACTTAGTGCAGCCCTCAGTGTCACCCAAGCAGATGCCCTAGATATGAATGAGATAGTGGACCAGTTAGAGAACCTAATCAAGATAGAGATGGCATTTAGGGATACAATTTTTTATGTAGTTACATAAAAGGATGAAGGATACCTTAAACACATTAGGAAATGCGAGAAGAGGCTGAATCCAAAGAATTGAAGTTTTTATTTCTCATGCTTTTATAATTGTCATATGTTATCTTAGCAGTTAAGTAGTTAGGTGTTAGGTTTTAGTTATATTTTAGTTTAGCAAAATGAAAGGGTGTGTCCTTTCATCTATGCCTATTGATTCACATATTTGTAGTGAGTCATTTTGTATGTAGATGAGATCTATGATCTAGGATTTTTAAAAGAATTACAAAAAAGAAACAATCACTTCTGCCTATAAGGGCTATAAGTTATATGTATCAGGGAAGTCTATAGGAACAAGAATCATCTTTTTGTGCAAACAAACTGTAATGGAGTATCTTCAATTGTAGCTTATATATGTAATCATTTCCTAAAGATTAATATACAAGGTTCATTGTTTCTTTTCCAAATATTGTGCATACTTTTGTGTTGATGAGTTACCTTTGTCCTCTTCATGAATCTATCATTTGATTTGCCATGATGTGCCATCACATGCTGTTGCATTAAATATGAAATTTGGTTTTTATTGTTTGTGTAACACATACTGAAGCCTTCATAGTTGATAATTAATATTGTCTCTAGAGTTGATAACATCTCTTATCCACAAAGTGTCATAAATATCCCTGGATAGAGGCACTTGTCTGTTATTCATCTTTTAAGGTCCTTAATGAAGAAGGCATTCTTGCCAAATCCTATATGAATCAATCTTTGCATATTTCTTTCAAGTTCTGAAAGCATTCTTATTCTTAATATACAATCATAATCATTTTCATTTTGTTTTAAAAGGCATTCACTTAAAGCACATAATAAAGCATAATTGCAGAACAATCATTTGCTAGTTTTGCATTTACTAATCATAAAGCTTAAATCCACTTTAAATAACTATTTTGTGCTTGAGAGGGAAAGGTATACCCACCTAGGTTTACTGGAGCCATAAGTTGAGAGGGATTTGGTCTTCGACCATCCCTATTCGTTGGCCAAGGCTAGTTGGATTAGTTATGGATTTGGCAGACCCTTAAGTATTCCAATATGTGGTATTGGGCACCAACACCCCCATCAAGCACATGTCATACTCATATTCTCACAGCTACAGATTATTTGACAAAGTGGGTGGACACAGTTCCATTTAGGAAGACTACTTCATAAATTCTTTGTACTTTCCTTAAAAAGAACATCCTGACTAGGTTTGGTGTTCCCCGGAGAATTGTAACTGATAATGCCACAAATTTTTCCTTGGAAGAACTAAGCATGTTTTGTTATGATCATGGTATTATTTTATCGCATTCTTCAGATTACTATCCATAGGGAAATGGCCAGGCTGAATCTAGCAATACGAATTTGATCTCTATAATATAGAATTTGGTGACTGAGAATGTGAAGGATTGGCATAAAAGGCTATATGAAGCGTTATGGGTAGATAGGACCTCTCTTAAAAGGGTCATAGGTATGACACCATTTGAACTAGTATATGGGGTTAAAGAGCAATTGTCTTTGCCTCTGGAATTGTCAACAGCTAGATTGCAGAAGGTGGTTGAAGATGAATTTTTTTAGTGTGCTTTGGAGAAGAGAATTATGTACCTTTTAAAAATTAAGGAAGAAAGACATGAGTAGTTGATTGTATCACTACACATCAGGCCAGGGTAAATAATTTTTTTGATTGTAGAACTAGACCATGAAAGTTCATGCTAGGAGATCAGGTCCTACTCTAGGACAAACGTAGAGAACAGAAGGGAGCTCACAGAAAGTTTGATTCTTTGTTTAAGGGACTATTTGTGATTAATCAAGCATTGGCCCCTAACTCATTTAAACTTGAATATCATTATGGAACTGCATTGCCCCTGTCCTTCAATGGGCAGGATTTAAAGCTTTACCACTTGTAAGTAGGTGTCCTCCTGCTCTATACATAAGTTTTTGGTGTATTGTCTATTTTGTCATGGTTTGTTGTGGTTGGGCCTTTGTTTTTGTTGGCTTGTGTACATAACCAGAGATTCTAAATTTATTTCCTCCTCCTTTTCAGTCTTAATCCCCAGCTAGAGCCGATGTTACCCTATTACTTTGTCAATAGTGAAAATCCTATCTTTGGTAAAATACAGCGTAATTAATGTTGCCTCCCCAAATTTGACATATTTCGTTGTTAATTATGTAGCAGTCTTACTTGCCTTGTTTCAGTGAACCTATATGTTGAACCTGTGTCTCGGTTTAGAGTTCAAATTTCATCTAGCACCCTTTTGTGTCTCGCGGCTTTGTTTGTTGTTAAGGGGTGAGCGTAAGTATGTTAGGTCATTTTTGAACTTGAACCTTTGAACCCTTCTTGTCCGGTTCAAGGTTCGAGGTTCATCTTTGTGTTCGTCTAAAAGTCTTTACTCGTTCCTATTGGAACCCTAAAATTTGAAGATTTTAGAGCTATAGATTCATGCCAAAAAGTGGATTTCTCGATGCAATTGTATGCACTACCTATGATCAACTCCTGAAAGCCTATGAAAACGTTAAGAGGTCAATTTCCAGGTATGTATATGTATTCAAAAGTTGAATTTTTAGGTATGCCCTTCTGAACCATAATTTCTTTTCATCTAAACATTATTATGTCAAACTAATTATTCTTTTGCATTTTGTGTATATCCAAGTACCTTCATTTCAAATTTAGGATTCAAACGGTGTCATTTGATATGTTTTATAAAGCTAACTCAAATGCTGTTTTCTTGAATTTAAAGTATACATTTTTAAAAAAATTATCAAAATGAGTGCATTTGGATATTAATAATTTTCTCTTGCAAGAACATTACATTGATTGGATCATGCCTATGAATTTTCTATATCATTATACGACGACATGTAGAATCTTGAAGCCTCATGATTTCATTTGATATTTTTACGAAATCCATTTTATTTACAATTTTTTTTAATTTTCCTAAAAAGTATAATATTAATTTGAAGTGTTTAGCTTAGGATATTATATTTTTTCTTCATTTAGTATTATAATGTTATTTATTAAAATTATTTATGTTGCAAGGTAACAAAGGTTTATATGACATTTTTAACTAACATGAATTATAGTCTTGTTACCTGCACGGAAAATAAATAATGAGTTTATTTAAAAAAGAATGAAAATATCTCACCTTGGAGGGCCTTTTTATGATATTTTTATTGTTTTCAAAGTGCCGGTGAGCCTATAAATAACCCAGATTTGAAAGTGACAGCATGAACAGGTGGAAATTCCAGCAATAGCCCGATGGAGGCATTTGCATTTTAGTTCTTTTTCATCGGCAGATTGGTGCAACAAAAAGAATGCTTCCCCGATGACATATGTTACTCCGATGACAATCCGCTATGAAGGTATTGAATTTTATTTTTATTTTTGCCATTGGAGATAGGAGAAAATTATATCTATTGGGTACATATTAAGGAAGTATTTTATACCCAAAGGTTTTAAAAATAATATTTTACTTTGATCTTTTATCATTCATGAAATTACTTTGCAAAAAGTAAATTATTATATTTTCCTGTTTTGGGGGCAATATTTATAAATTTTATTTATAATGTATTGTAAAAGAAATGTTTTTTATCAAAAGGGAAATATATTTACATAGGTTCTTCCTACCTTAAGTTTTGACGCATGGTGAAATGATGACTTAAATGAACTTTACTAAATTATGATTGTCATCTTTCATTATTTTCATATTAATAATTTTTACTCTAAATATATGAATTGAATACATATTAGGGTGAATTTTATTTATACAATATGATTGATGTCTTTTGAGACCAAAAGTGAGTTTCTCATCGGGTATCGACATAACTTAAAATGTACTTACCCGACAATGCATAGCTACCCCTACGAGCTTGAGGTAATATTGTTTTAATTTTTGCAAAAGGGGGTAAGTTAATATATTTTAATGTTTTACTTTTGAGTTAATGTTTGAGAGTTAGAATTTTAATTTTTCCAAAGAGGAGATTAATATGGTAGTTTTATTTACTTTGGGAAGTTTTGTGACTCAAAAGTAAAAATAGAGTTAGAATTTTAATTTTTCCAAAGAGGGGATTAATAAGGTAGTTTTATTTACTTTGGGAAGTTTTGTGACTCAAAAGTAAAAATATTCTCAAATGCTATATGCTTGATATGCTTATGCCTTGAGATTTTTTATTATCAAAATGATTTTTTGTCACTTCTCTTGGTAAAAAGTATTTTTGTTCCAATGATAAAATGGCTATACTATTATGGATTAAAATCAATTTTAAGGGAAAAATTATTTATTATTTGTATAGGGATTATATTACTGAAGATTTTATTTCTCTAAAATATCCCTAATGCAAAAAATTTGATTTATTACAAATGTCTAACTATACCATTCTTATTCCCTTGGCACATATTGCAGGAAGTGTTTTTTACCCAAAGGCTTAATATAATATTTGGAGATATAATGATTTTTATTTTTGCAAAAAAATCTTTAAATCATTGTCTCAAATATAACATTTTCTCACTCAATGTTATTTTGTAATATTATTTACTAGCGAGGAATATTTTGTCAAGGGAATTACATTTTATTTATAAAAGCCTTTTGACATATAGTGAAAATAATGAATACCATTTGCTTATCAAATGGTTGATATTTTCTTTCATCAAATATATTTACCTAAGTAGATAAATTGAACATGTGCATTAGGGTAAATAATTTATATCATATGGATAATGGTTTGATTGGTTTTTTGCAAGTATATATTTCATATTTCCAAAAGAATTGAAGTTGCCCTAAAAGGTGAAAATGTATTCTTATCGCATTATTGGAATATTTGTCCATAGATATTATTTTCAAAAGGGAAGTATATTCTTTTATAAATCATATGTTAGTATTTGAAATCTATACTAGGGTAAGTTAATATTTTCCAAAAGGGTTGAAATACTTTGATTACTCTAACCAAGTATTTACATGCAAGAAAAGTTTATTAATTTTTCAAAGGCAAACCCTAATCAAGGGTAGAATATGATTAATTCTTAAATCAAGGAATTTGATTGGCTCATCTTATGTGTAGAACTTTATCAAGGCGGAAAATAAAAGAACATTATTAAAGAATTTAGTTAGTATGTATTTTAGGGTTTTCATTTGTAATTATTTCTTAAACCAAAGGGTGTGTCCTTTGGGAATGAAACTGTCTGCAACTATCCCTTATGTTTATAAAAGGGAAGTCACACATGACAAAGGGGGGACAATTTTTCATCTTTCAGAAAAATAATACTACCACTGGCTGGGCTACAAGTGTTATGTTTTAGAAAGGTTTAATAGGAATGAGGAGTTTATTCTGTACAAACTGAATATATTGGAGTATTTGTAAGTGCAGTTTTTGTGTACATTCTTATTCCAGAAGTTAATATACAAGATTTCATGTTTTTATCTTCAGATTGTTGTGTGTAATTTTGTGTTTGATGAAATCATATGTCCTCTTGATAAACATTTTGGATTTGTTGTCATGTGTCATCACATGATGTTGTATTGAATGTAAAATTGGGTTTTATTGTTCATGCAACACATAATGAAACCTTCATAGTGATGGTCTTATAATTGTCTCTTGAGTTGATAGTGATTCTTGTCCACAAATTTTTTCATTAGCTATTAGATAAAGGCATTGGTCTCTTATTAATCTTTGCTTAATAAGTTTGTATGCATTAGGTCCTTATTAGAGAAACAAATCTTCAAATTCCTATAAGTACTGCTATTTTTCATAATTGATTAAAGTCCTAAAAGTAATCTTTCGTATAATACAACTACACTCACACTTATTTTATCAATTTTAAAGCCTTTCAATAAAAAGCACTTATGTTAGCATAGTTGCAGGAAAACCTTTTGCCATCCCTGCAATTGCTAATTCCCACAGTTTAAATTCACTCAAAACAAACCTCTTTTGTGCTTGAGAGTGTAAGGTACACCCACCTAGGTTTAGTGGAGCCTAAAGTGCAGAGGGATTTGATCTTCGATCATCCCTGTTCATTGGCCAAGGTTGATTAGATCAACTGAAGACTAGGCAAGTATTTGGTTTTCCAATCTGTGGTTTTGGGCACCAACAGTTCCTAGTTCAGTTTTGTGTTGAGCTGTGAGGTGGTATTTTATACTTCAAGTCCTCTTCGTTATTGTTCTCTCATTGAAATTCAACCATAAATTTTTTTGTTAATTGGTTCTTGGTTCAAATTTTATTGTAAGTTGGCTCTAGACCTATAACAAGTCGGAGCAAGTTAATGAAAGGTGGTGCGAAAAAGGAATATTTTGAACATGTCAAGTTTGAAAATTTTAATTATGAAAAGTAATCATGAAAGCTCAAGCTTCTTGTGTGGAAGTGATTTTTAATAAAAGCGGTCTTCGGAATCCCATCAAATCAGGATTTCCTTCACATGATTGTATGAGTTGTTAAGAAGAATGCATAAGTCTTGTATAGATTTTCTTATCTTTAATATGCAAACCCTTTAGTTTTAATTTAGTAGTTGCTTATTGTTGGAGAAGAGAAGGGTGCTGAAGGTAATTATAGCTCCATACTGCCAAGGGTTGCAGAGATTTCATGACAGTAATAGGTGAGTTTTGATTATCCCTTTCCTACTGTGTTACTTGCTTGGAAAGCCACTTTAGTGAAATCCTTTATTTTGGGTAGAATTTTGTCCTTTTTTTGAAATTGTTTGATGAATGTAAGAGCGGATGTCATGAGGCTGACCTTGCCAAAAATTGGTCATAGATCATGTTTAGTGAGTACACTTCCAGAGCTAGGAGACACTTCTTTGGCTCAAGCTGACTTGGGAGATTTCCTGAAGAAAGGAGGAAACCCAGATGGTAATTCAATGATGGGAAAGATTGTTAAGAGTGGGTTAATTGAAGTTTTTGTATTCCCTACTACTACCCCTTTGCCTTGAACTAGTTATGAAATGCATGAGTATATATGATGTGGATAATAGATGTATTGGAACCAGTAGTGGTGAGGTGTTGGTGAAAATTGACAAAGAAACGGTGATGGCTGCCATGGGCATTCCCCATAAGGAGCCGTATGAGGAATGGTCCATTGGTATTTCATATGCATTTTTCTCTAAGAAAAAGAGTACCTACAAGAGTGTCATTGCCATTAATTGGCTCCTTAAGTTGTAGAAAGGAGGTTCCAGGTTACCTAGACCTCTCACAAGAAATCATTTCATAACAGAGGTGCGAGATATTGTAATTCTATTGAGTAGTCTTAAAGGGAATGCACATGTCTTCTAGTGGGAAGACTGGATGTATTTTTATATTCAAGTGGTGTTGGCTAGTAAAAAATATCTAGATAGGGCATAGGTTATCGCTGACAGACACCATGAGGGTCTGCATAATTTTGTCAGTATGACCAGTTTCTATATGTCTTCTTATCTATTTTATATGCATGCTTGTACCAAAGAATGGAAAGGTTTTCATCATGAACCCTGGGTTGATGGCATGAAATTTTATGATTTTTACCCATACTTGCAACAACAGAAGTATGCTGAGAATTTTATGAGATGGAATGATGTCTTTGCAGGCAGGCTTATCCTTAAAATGCAAGGAAATGTGAATAAGAAGATGTTAGTTGAAGCCATGGAGTTAGTCAGCATATATGGAAGCTACTACATCTAATTCTTCAAATTTACCTACATTAGAGTGGGGGGCTTCGAAGATGAACCATTTAAATTGCCCAAGTATGCCCTAGACAACCATGTGCTTATTGAAGTTTGTAGACAGCTTGCCCACATAGATAAGAGATTAAAGGAAAAAGGCAAGTCTGGGGTAGCCTTTCTAGTTGAACTTGGCCATTATAGTTGCAAATGTATTTGTGATGCTATGAACCTAGAACTAGAATTCAAGAAATTGAACTTGTAGGCATACGTTTCCAGACGTAAGTTTAACAATGGAGGATATGCAATAGAGAATTTGAATATTGATGCAGATTTTTGACATGAACCCCATTTAGAAGACTATTGGGAAAATTGTTATGATGAATTGGAGGTCGGAAGAAGACTGTGGTCAAGGTTCACCTTGCAACAAATAGTTATAATGGGATTGTCAATAAATATTTCAGGAGTATAGGAAGAAGAGAGTGAAGATGTGTTGGATCCCAAGTTCAATGAAAGAGTTCAAGGGTAACCAATTCTTGAAATCAATTGGGATAGAAAAGAGGAAGAACGTATTCATACTAAGTCCTTTAATGTCACAAGGAGAACAGAGAAGTGGTTGAGTGACCATAGATTCGCTCCTAAAGTTGAAACAACTTGTCAACTTAATGTTGCTACTCAGTTTCCCACTTCTTACTCTAATGTGATTGTTGATATTGCAGGTGCCACAGGACAAAAGGCCAAAGAAGTTGGGAGTAAAATGTCAAAGAAATCTCCATTGAATCCCTCTCTGGTTCAAGTTAGATGCTCTAAGAGAAAAAAGGAAAGAAGGAAACCTATGGTGGACCAGATTGTTGTTGACCTAGACTCAGGAAAGGAGACTAAAGTAACCATGGATGAACATGTGCCAAATGATCTCCTAGTTCAAGATATGGACAAGGAAAAAGAACTTGTAGAAGACCAGGACCCAATAGGCACCATGACGATTGTTGTTTCTCTTGGCTATCAGATGCCTCCACCCAAAGGTTCCTCCAATGCTCCCAGATGGCTAGAGGCTTCTATTAGCAAAAATCACAGTGTGGTTCCCATCACCATTCCCATTGAAGACATGGTTTTAGTAAATTCCTTGGGAAAACATCTAAGTCCAAAAAGCTTAAAACTAAGGCTATCATAGAAATTGATGATGATATAGGGAACTAGTTAGCGGAAGTGGCTAGGCCCATTTCAGATAAAGATGCAAAAAATGCCACTGAAAAATATTATGGAGTTGAAAAGTTTGATCTAGGAGTTGCTTCAAGGTCTATGGACGCCAAGTATTTGGAGTCCTCTACCAAAAGGATGATATCCAAAACTTGGAAGGATGAAAAGGAAAAACAAGAGTTGAAGCAGATTATCAGATAGATGGTTGAATATGTCAATGCCATACATCGCCTGAATCCCTAGCCTCTATCACAAATGTCATTATATTTTCATCTAAAATCACCCATGAACCTAAAGCTATTAGATCAAGTTCAAAGGAACCACATGATAGCTTCAATTTTTGATAAATGGCTTGAGTCCATAGAAAAACAAGGCACATAGTACATCAATAATCTGATAAAAGTGTTTAGGGATCTCGTGGTTGTAAGTAAGGAGCTGGAATTGGAAGCCTTAGAATGGGAGAAATAAATGATAAATGGGTAGCGGTATTGACACAAATGATTGATGTGCAAAAGTTTGGAGTTCTGAATTTTTTTGCCGAGAAGCCTATGGATGTTTTAGATGATAATGTGATGTATGTGGCAAAGAAAAATATTTAATGGAGGAACTCAATCATCAAACAAGGCCATGAAGAGTCCATCAAATTGCTTAAGGAGTTAAAAGAACTCGTTAACATAATGCAAAAAGATTTGAAGTGCATTGATATACAACTTTTGAAGGATGACAGATAAACTATCGAAGATGTAGCAAAAATGATCAAAGCCTTCAAGGAAAGAGTGCAACTCATCAAAGAGACAAAATCCCTGACTACTAATGATTTCTCTCATGTAGCGAGGATTGAGTCCATGTTGACAGTTTGTTTTGATCATCTAGAAGCACATAAGATAAAAGTCTTGTAGGAAAGCAAGGACAAAGAGGTCTAGAAACAACACATTATACATATTGGGCTTCCTTATTATTATCTTGTCCTCAACTTCTCAGCAACACATCTAGAGTGGCAGAACATAGGTGGTGCCTTAGCAAAGGAGGATAAGCAAGCAAATTCTTCTGATGCATCAGAATATTGATCATGCCACCAACGAATTGTGACCCTATTCACGGCACTTGGTTGGTTATCTTTTCTAGTTATGTCAGTTATAGGCACGATAGTTTCTTTAACTCTTGAATAGATTTCAAATTTAATTTTGGTTACTTTTCTAAAATTGTAAGCCTGGAGGCTATTTATGTAACTAAGAAATCTATTTCAAAGGTCCGAAAAACTTTCAGATGGATTAGCAGACTTTGTTTTCTTTCAATATGTTATGGATTTTCAATGAAGAAATTTTATCTGTGAATGAAATGATACATTTTCTGCCATCTTCAAATCTATGTGTTGGAATGTGAAAGTGGATCTTTGTTTGGATTTATTTTATGTGTAGAATTTGTTTTCTTCTTGATTATTCATTTATTTGTATGAGTAAAGAAGTTTGTGAATGAATCCATCTCATAAAATCTGTTGTTATCTCTTTGCTTGAACATTCTGATCCCCCCTATCCTTTGAGGCATGAGAGAGACTCAATCAGATTCCAGGATATTTTTACTCTATTGGAATGGGCATTTTCATACAATGGAATTAATTTGATTATGAAGTCTGTGAGCTTTGCCTGTGTAAGTATTTATCTTTAGTGGCATTCATATTAAGTTGATGAATGAATTAGAATGCCTTTATCGCTTTCTCATTAAAAGTGAAATTTGTTAGGATTCCCAAAGATACTGAGAGGGGGGAGGGTGAATCAGTATCTGACCGGTAATAATATTTTATTAACTTATAACATGAAAAGCATATTAAAACTGTGTACTGATAAACCAGAAATAATACAGCAAATAAGAATATCAACCACAACATGAAAAGCACACCATAACACAATATTTCAGTGAGGAAACCCAATGTGGGAAAAACCTCACTGGGATTTGTGACCCACAATATTCACTTACTGGCTAATAAGACAATATTATTACTACAATAGGGGCCTGCACATGCAGGAAGGCCAAGTGCCTAGAGCTCACTGCTCAATTACAAAAGAAGTCACACTGACTTACAAAATGGATTATACAAATCCAATGTCTTGTACTACTTCAGATTAGCATCTACTATGCCAGATTTAGTACCGGTTTAAGCTATGCTACATACATAAACCCTTATCCAATAATTTGCATATTAGGTCTACTACCTTCTATCTTTCGTATCATATCCTATCATATCTTAAATGATCTACAATGATCTCATACATATATGAGTCATATTACAATCTACCATGTCTACTTACAAAACATTTTACAATTAATTACAAAATACATTAATACAAAATTGTTGTCAGCCAGGGTGCCGGTAATCTTCCTTTTCAGTGCCGGTGTTCTGTATTTTGGTGTAGAGTCTATTAGTGCTAGTGCCAGTGTCTGCCTACCGGTATCACATGATTGTAAGGTTTCCATCAATGACAATACCTTCAATCACCTACAATATCTCATTGGAGTGTGCATTTGTTACTATTTACTAACTTGTCATTAGTTCTATGTCCAAAGTCATTCTATATACTCTAGTCGGTTATTAGTACCAAAATATTTAGTCGGTTATAGAAGAAAGGAGTCACAGAGTTTAGTATAAACCGAGCTGTCTATCGAGTAAAGTTCTATGACTACCAAGCAGCAAAGATGGTATACTGAGTTAATACACACCAAGTGAAACGTGTTACCAGATTCATTGAACCTGGACACATATGTGGAAACGTGTTACAAGATCGAGGAATAGGGAACCCTTATCACATAGGAAATTGCACCTTAAGATTTTGTTTGATTTTGAGGATATCTATCCAATGAAATATTTTGTATGGCTATTCATTTAATGAATCGTGTTTGTAAGATCGAAGCATGAACAAGATCACCATTACAAGAGATCTATTTATACAACATGAATTGAGGATCAAATATGTGTGTAAAAGGAAGACATATGTGAAAATAAAAATCATGGGAAAGCACTGAGTATTATGACTATTATGATTGATAGAGATACGTAGAGGTCACCGAGAAGGATTTCAGAGAACAGTTAAGGAACAGAGTAAACAGAAAGGTTTACCAAGTTAATTTATGATTTACCAAGGTATGCTATAAGCAAGGTAATTTCATTTTGAGCACATAGAATCTGCTATAACATTTCAGATGTGAAGTTGCAGATATTTTGTATGATTTTGAATGTAATATTTTGAGTTGTAAGAGAAACCTTTAATAGGGTAAAAGACTCTAACAAAGTCTATAAATTGTAAAGCCTTTAACCAGGTGCAACATTTAGAATAACTGTTGTAAAATCCTTTAGAAAGGTAGATCTAAAGATCTTGATACTCCTAATAGGGTAAGCTATCAGAAATAGCTAAACATGTAGCTCTAACCAAGCAACCTTTATTATTGCAGTAGTGAAGTTGTGGGTGTCATCCCCACCGTAGTTTTTCTCTATAACAAGGAGTTTCTGCATAACCAAAAGATATGTGTTATGGAGTGAATCATGTATGATTGTTATTTATTTGTTTTAGCATTATATTATGTTTCGGCAATATTCAGTTTATGTTTAATAGTAAAGTTATTGTTGAAGAAAAGATTTGAAGTACTGATTCACCCCTCCCCTCTCAGTACATTAGCTTTCCATATTGGGCCTAACAATTGGTGTCGGAGCTTCAATCTTGAAAAGGGTTTAACTACCTAAAGGGAAAGATCTTATCAATGGAAGGCTACAAACAATCTTGGAGAATTGTGAATCTTCAAAATGAATTGGATCATGCTAATCAAGTGATTGCTGACATGCAGAAACAAATGCAAAACTCTCTGAAAGTTAGAAGAAGATTGTCCGATGATTTGCAGGACTCTCAAGTGTTGGTGGAACAAATTGAGACATCATCTGAGAACAGTATATCTAAAGAGACTGAAGAAATGATTGGAGTATTGAAAGAAAAGAACAAAGGACTAATTGATCAGCTAAAATCAATGAAAAGAGAACATGAGCATTTTAGCACATAGATGACTGAATATCTTGATGCATTGAGGACAACCGAGGATAAATTAAGAGATCTAGAAAGAGAAAAATAATAGCTTGAAGCATTAGTGTCTGAAAAGAATGATGAAATCACAAGGATGACTAGAATTCAAAGTAAACTGTCAGATCAATTGGATTATGCACACCATGAATCAAATCTGAAAGATGATGAGAATCAAGCATTGAAACTTGAAGTATCAAGGTTGAATGATGAACTTGAAACATAGAAGAAATCCAAAGAAACACTGAAGAAGAGTTATGAGGGCATCAAAGATGTTGGATGAGCAACTGAATACAAGAAGACCCAACAAAGATGCAGGACTTGGTTACAAAGGAAAAGACTCTATCGAGAAGGGAATCCACACTACTAAGAGAGGAGAATCATCAAAGAAAGCTGGAAACAAGAAGAACATCAAAGGAAAGAAGCCCATTTGCAACTACTGTGGAAAACAAGGACATACTGCCAACATGTGCCAAATCAGAAAAGGTAAGCAACCGAATGTCACCAGGTCCAATGGTTATTGTTACAATTGCAATAAATAAGGTCACACATCTAACCAATGTAGGAAAAAGTTTGCTAGCAATTATCAAAAGGTAAAATTCATAGGGTTTTGTAAAAACTACAATAGATATGGACACAGTACCGAGAAGTGTTGGTTTAAGCAGAAGAACTATATGTGGTCTGCACACCGAGCAAATACTAGAGGCTACCAAACTTACATAGATACTGTAGTGTCCTAAAATTGTGACACTTGCAATTTTGACTGCATTTGGGTCTTCACGATGGTGGCGCAACGTTGAACCTGAATGGAGACCCCGAAACCTGTTTACAACACCAAAAACTGCATTTTTCTGCACCCTGGCCTGATCCCTCCTTGCACCCTGCTGTCCCGGGAGGTGGGACCATGGCGCCCAGCGCCCTGGTCCTTCAAAACTAGGGTGCCCAGCACCCTAGTTCCCCAAGACCATGGCGCCCAGCACCCTGGTCCCTGGCCCTATTTTGGACCCGGTCTCCTTTTAGGCATCAGGTCTTTAAGTTTGCAATTTGGGAAATAATGTTTCCTGGTCGGCCTAAGGTCGGAAAAATCAGTCTATCAACCCTAATTGACAAGTATATAAACTAATTTTCCTCTCCTAGAAAGGGAGGAAGGAAAATAAGCAAGAGCAAGACGTGAAAGCAATATTCAAACATTCAAACATTCAAGCATTCAAGTATTCCTTCAAGCAATTGAGCATTCTAAGTCTCCATTCAAGGCTAGGTGTTGCATTCAAGACAAGGATTCAACCATTGAAGAGGAGATCACATACAACATACAACATACTACATACATTACACCTTTGCATGTAAGAATACAAACATTCTTACAACAAGGTTGTAGGTACATGGCTGTAATTGAAGATCTGGAATCCTTGTGCAGAGACGAACAAATCCACCTTCGTTTCGCGGATTTTTCGGAGGACCGTGCGCCATCGTCCCATCAACTTTCACTCAAATTTGCAGAATAGCACCGTCTCGACATTTTACTACTAATTCTAGGTCCGCAGCTTCATCCCATATCCCTATCTTCGTCTACAAGCGAGTCTTTCTTACTTTACATACATTCCTAGTTCAATCATTCTATCTATATTCTTTACAATAGAGGGTATCCTTGATGTCACAACCCTTGAAACTCATTTAGAATCCAATCCTGCATTGTGTGGGATTGGATCTTGTGGGTTTCAACCCCTCTTTTGAATGTAAAGTCTCTCCTAAGTGAAAACCATCAACCCTAGTGACTCTCCCTTCTCTCTCCTTAGAGTTGGGGAGGGGAGAACAACTAGGGTTCAATTTTTCCACTTTACATTTTGGTGAACCTGACGTGAACATCGTCATTCTGATTATTCATGGTTAGATCTGAAAAATTTGCTTCCTTAATTACATTTCCATGTTTGATCTTTTGCAAATTTTAGAGGTTGATTGCATAAAAACCCTAAAATTTTCTTTTTAGTAATTAAACTTGTGAAATGTTTAATTATTAATGCTTGTTTTAGATCTACCCTTCTATTGTAAATTGTCAATTCATGTTTGTGCTTTAATTCTAAAAATTAAGTGGTTAAATCTCAAAACCCTAATTTTTAAAACCTTCTTGATTCAACCTTTGACTGATAATTTCACTGATCAAAACACCTCCAAATCGGCTGTAACTTTGGATTCCGCAATAAAATCACAATATCTCTCATCCCTAAAAATTTGGAAAAAAGTTGCGAGGACCATGTGCACCCCGAGCGCCATCGTCCCCGACATTTTTTCTGAAATTTCGGGAGCTAGATCTTACTGTATTTTTCTGCTAAAATCCAGAATTTTGGCTGATTTTATCAATTCTAACACTTTCAAAATTAAAGTCGAAGTTGGTCTAGCGATTGCTTGGATTGAGGCTTCTAATCATTCAAAAATTGTTGAAATTGAAATTCATATCAAAATTGTGTTTCTTACAGTCCTAAATCTGAAAAGTGTGTTGGCATTCATTCGAAATTTCAATGCTTTATTCAAATTTTTGCAGTTTGTGACTTTTGAAATTAAGTGTTTAATTGCAACAACCTTGATATCCATTTTCAAAATTGAATTTTGCGTGAAATTGAGTCAATTTTTAAATTTCAAAACTTGCATTGCTTTTAGTATTCCCTCTAAAATCACAAAATTCAAAATTTCAGTTTCCCCCTCTTTTTCAAAATTCAAATTTTACATTTTTCAACAATCTTGGTAGGGTTCAATTTTGAGATTGCAACTTTAATTTGGCCTATCTATAGATCATAAAATCACTCAATTTTTTCAGATTAGCTTTAAAATCATCATAACTTTCATCCCTGAAAATTTCAAAAAAAGTTGCGAGGACCGTGTGCACTCCGTTCGCCACGGTCCCGAACATTTTTTCTGAAATTTTGGGAGATTGTCCTGATTGCATTTAACAGCTTAAATCTAGGAGATTGGCTGAATTTATTGAAGTTTGCTACCTCTAAAATTCAAAATCTTCTCTCTCTCTTTAGTGCATGAGTTTTACAACAATAAGCCCTACTTACACTATTTCCGTTAGACGAAGCCTTAGAATTAAGTCTTTCCAAGGTTTAATTACTGAGGAGATGGAACCTAATTTGAATGGCCTTTTTAACAAGGACATGGGTAATTCCTCTAATCCTCTTAATGATGAAGAAGCTATAGAACAACTTTCAAAATTGGATAACCAATTTGATGATTTTCAACAATGGATGTCTCAAGAATACCCTGATAGTGAAGCTCTTTCATTAATTGAGGGTCTAAAACGTATGGTTCAAAGTGATAAGAATGGAATTGATATTTTGCGTGGTATTGCACACATTGTGGATTCAAATGTGATGCCTATGAAGAGTTGTGCCGAAACTTTAGGTTATACACAACCTCCTACTCAAATTAATCATTCTATTCCTTTGACAACTCCTATTACTAGTATACCTACTTTTACATCAAGCATAATGACTACTTCAACACAAGACATTCCGCCTATGATCACCAGTCATGGGGGCAATCCCTCTTCTTCAATCAACCCTTTTCCTTCATTTAATCCGACTTCTTCATTCATTCCTTCAATGAGTGTCCCTATTACATCTCCACAAATAAACATGACGCAAGGGGGCAATTCATTTAACCATTCCATTCCTCCTTGTAGTGTTCCTCCTTTCCAATCATCTCCTATGACTAACTATCATAGTGTCCCGCCACCTTACTCTCAATCAATACCTTCTTTCAATAACATAATACCTCCATCACAATCTAACATGTCTAATATGAACTCTTCGACTGAAGCGACCATTAACAATCTTGCACAAACTGTCTCTTCTTTATAGCAACAAATTGCCTCTATGAATCAATCTAAGTTTAGTGTGCCCACATTTGATGTTGCAAGCCCACTTTCTCTTGACATTGTTCGATCTATCCCCCCTAAACATGTTGAAATTCCGCATTTGGAGCTTTATAATGGTAAGGGTGACCCTCTAACACATGTTAAGACCTTTCAAACAATATGTACTGATTTTGCTTATGACCAAAGGTTGCTTGCAAAACTGTTTACTAGAACATTAAGAGACAAAGCCCTACAATGGTATTGCTCATTGCCTTCTTATTCTATTTCTTCTTTTGAACAACTTGCAAATGCTTTTATTCAACAATTTCAAAACAATATAAGTCCTAAAGTTACTTTGATTGATTTAATGCATTGTAAACAAGGTGTTAAAGAAAAAGTGACTGATTTCATTGGTAGATATAAGCATTTGTATGCTCAAATTTCTTTTCCAGTACCTGACAATGATATTCAAAGAATCTTTATTTCTAATTTACAAAAATATATTAGAGAAAAACTTCTATTTTCTAAGTTTACTTCTTTCCAATAGTTGTGCGCAACTCTTCACAATTATCAATTGACTGTGAGTCAAATGGAACAAGCAAATCCTATGGCTCTGAGTGATAAGGGTGATAGTAGTCAACAACCATTTGGGAAGTTTAAACCGAACAGAGAGTCCATTAAATTCAATGAAAACATCATCAACAACAATGTGAATGCAGCATCAGGTGTGCCTCCTATTTCTAAGTTTTTCAAGAAAGAAAGAAAGCTTACTCCTTTGAATGAATCATTGCATAGTATTATGAATAAGTTATTGGAACAAAATGTGCTTACTCTTCCTCCTATAAAGCAAATATATCCTACAAAGATTAATTCACCCTATTTTGATAACAAATCTTTTTGTCAATTTCATCATCAACCTGGGCATGATACTGAAAAATGTTTTGCTTTAAAGGGTAAAATTCAAGATTTGATTGATAATAATACTATCTCTGTTTCTGGTGTGAATGATAAAGGCAACACATCTGTAGCTCCTCCTAACCAAAATCTTCAGATTTTTACTGATCCATTACCTTCTCATACCTCTAATGTGATTGATACTAATGATTCCTCTGTCTCACCTGATGATCTTGTGTCTATGACTCCAAATGTGATTAACTTTGTGGAACAACAGAAAATCCCTAAAGAACTTTCCATCACATTTGATTCCAGTGAAACTATCAGGGCATCTGATGGTCCTTTATATATAGTTGCAAAAGTCAAGAATACACCTTGCCGTGGAGTGCTTATTGATCCTTCTTGTATGGTTAATATCATTACTGAAGAATTTCTTTTTACTTTGCAATTGAATCAAGTGATCTATGATGAAACAAATGTGGTTGTGAAATTATTTGATGCATTTTCTTCTCTTGCGATTGGTTCTATTACATTACCTATTGAGGTCCATAACAAACCCCTTGATGTGGACTTTGCTATTATTCCATCGTCTGAACAATTTCATGTGAAGCTAGGCTATCCTTGGCTATCTTCCATGAAAGCTATTGCTTCTCCTATTAATAAGTGTTTGAAATTTCCCCATAATGGTGAAGTTGTTACTATCAATCATAGTCTCTTTAAACCTACTGAAAGAACTTCTAGCGTTCCTATTGATTATTTTTTGCCTAAACAATTCCAATCTCTTCCACCGCGGAGTGATCATCTTTTCAAATCTTATCAAAAGTGGAAAAAAGATATGATCCTATCTCTAAGTGAACCTAGAACACCCAAACTTGACATTCCTATCATTCTTGAGAAGGAAGTCCTTCCTTTGAAAGATAAAACTAATGTCTTTCCTCAAAAATATTCCGAACCCATCCCTATGAATGTGACTATGCCTATGACTAATAAACTTCCTAAAAGTAGACCTATACCTCCTCGTCATGATGGACTTGGTCTCCTTCCTAAACCAAATATTCCTCCCTTATATGGAGCAGTTCCTCCTCCTTCCTCTTATGGAGAGAAGAGACCTTCCTCTTCTCCTATTATTCAACCTAAGAGACCACAACCTAAACACCCAAGTGATAAGGATGAGAACATTCCTCCTCCTCAATCTTCTCAACTTCCTACTAAGACTAGATGAAATCGTTCTGCACGTGAACGCCGACGAAAGCATCATCTTAGAGCTCAGGCAGTTTCTTCTCAAACTTTGCAATCCCCAAAAACACCTTCAGCCAATATTATTCCATTTCATCCTCAGCCGACAATTGAGCCGAAATCTCCTAAACATAAGATGCATGATGGTCTTGATCTTGTGTGAGTTAAAGATCCTATTTTTATAAATCTTGATGATGATATAGATGAAAATGTTATTCATGATGAAAATGTTACTCCTATTCATTTTGATAGTGAATATGAATATGTTGATGTTGATAACCATCTATCTAACGAATTTTCTAAAGCACTTATCCTAGCTCCTAGACAAGAACAACGTGGCTCGGAACATGAACATAGCCCTTGTTTGGATCTTGTGATAGCTCCATCTACTGTGTTGGATGTTCCTCCTCTAGCGTGTTTCCTACCTTCCCGAAATATTGATCAGCAAGATCGGGGGGTAGATGACGTGCTAGACTAGTTCATTAGCATAGTAGACTCTCTCTTCCTCTCTTGATCTTTTTTGTTACTTCTTCTATGTATTATTCTCATTCCTCTATTTGTTGTCCTTAGTGTTGTCTACTTGAGGACGATGCAAAGCATTGAGATCTCTTTTGGTCTCTCTCATGTTGACTCAAAAGACACATGTGTTCCCTTCTTCTAGGTGACCTTCCTTGATTGGGGAATGAAGAACAATTATGCATACATACATATGATATACATGAATTATCATACAGCATACTGACCCCAAGGAAAACGAAGTCACCTTGTGCTTTGTGTTTTGTGTCTATTATCCTTGGGCTTATCTCACACTTGGGGGCTAAATCCTTGAGATAATGTGCTCCTTTCTCATTTCTTATATTTATCACTACCTTAAAGCAATCACCCCCGGTGAGGCGTGTGCAATCACTTTAACATAGGGGGGCATATATCCCATTCATATCTTTTCAAGATACTTGAAAATTTCTTGACAAATTTAGCTTTCCCTTGAAAATTTTTGATATCTTTCTTGCATGACTCATAGTGAGGGAACCTTACTACTGATAGTCATGGTTCTCCCTCGTGATCTTCCCTTTTACTTTGTCAATCGAAGTCGTAAGATCCTTAGTCCACTGGGGGCTTGGTGTATCTTGCTTCCTTGACATGGTGAAAGTTTTTCAATGTTGTTTCCTTGTACTTTACCGGAAGTATGAGCGTACGCTTATACTCCTGCTAAAGTGGGGGCTAAATGTAGCGTCCTAAAATTGTGACACTTGCAATTTCAACTGCATTTGGGTCTTCACGATGGTGGTGCAATGTTGAACCTGAATGGAGACCCCGAAACCTGTTTACAACACCAAAAACTGCATTTTTCTACACCCTGGCCTGATCCCTCCTTGCACCCTACTGTCCCAGGAGGTGGGACCATGGTGTTTCCTGGTTGGCCTAAGGTCGGAAAAATCAGTCTATCAACCCTAATTGACAAGTATATAAACTACTTTTCCTCTCCTAGAAAGGGAGGAAGGAAAATAAGCAAGAGCAAGATGCGAAAGCAATATTCAAACATTCAAACATTCAAGAATTCAAGTATTCCTTCAAGCAATTAAGCATTCTAAGTCTCCATTCAAGGCTAGATGTTGCATTCAAGACAAGGATTCAACCATTGAAGAGGAGATCACATACAACATAAAACATACTACATACATTACACCTTCACATGTAAGAATACAAACATTCTTACAACAAGGTTGCAGGTACGCGGCTGTAATTGAAGATCTGGAATCCTTGTGCAGAGATGAATAGATCCACCTTCATTTCGCAGATTTTTCGGAGGACCGTGTGCACTCCGGGTGCCATCGTCCCATCAAATTTTACTCAAATTTGTAGAATAGCACTATCTCGACATTTTACTGCTAATTCTAGGTCCACAGCTTCATCCCATATCCCTATCTCTGTCTACAAGTGAATCTTTCTTACTTTACATACATTCCTAGTTCAATCATTCTATCTATATTCTTTACAAAAAAGGGTATCCTTGATGTCACAACCCTTGAAACTCATTTAGAATCCAATCCTGCATTGTGTGGGATTGGATCTTGTGGGTTTCAACCCCTCTTTTGAATGTAAAGTCTCTCCTAAGTGAAAACCATCAACCCTAGTGACTCTCCCTTCTCTCTCCTTAGAGTTGGGGAGGGGAGAACAACTAGGGTTCAATTTTTCCACTTTACAAATACTAACCGACAGTACTGTAGTACCATGGGATTACAATACAAGGATATGGTGTGAATGTTGTGGAAGATATGGACATATAAGTGCCAACTGCTTTATAAGGTTTGGAGTGAACAACTGAAGATCATGGAGAAATCCCGGTATGGCATGTTTTCATTGTCACAAAGTTGGACACTTGGCTAGAGATTACAGAGATCAACCTAGAGGAGATATTGAAGAAATAAAAAGAAAATTCTAGATGATTTGGAAAAAGAAGGAAATTGTGTCAAATGAAGAAAGCATCTTACCTACCGAGCTAGGTGCATCTATTCCAAATTAATCGGTAAAGGTATGACAGGACTACATTCTCTCAAGGTTATATCTTAACAGTCCCTATTTTATCATGTACTTAATTCAAAATCTACATAACTAAGTTGCATTAGCAAGTTTGAAATTTTATCAAGTCTTTTGGAGCACTAGTCAAGTTGGTAAATGCAGGAAGCCTATCAAGTCGGTAAATGCAGGAAGTCTGGCTACTTGATAAAAGCATAAAAAGGAAGGTAAATCAATTTAGTGAAACCGAGTGCATTTAATGTTTTCTAACCTAACTATATAGAGCCCAATAAGGTAGAATGTGTACTTAAAGCTTTTGCGTGGTCATTTTACACTTACCAAGTTTTCAGAAAGCAGAGCGAAGCGATTCAAGGCGATCAAATCTCTTCTGAAGCAAAATTTGAGGTATTTATATCAATCACAATGCATTGTCAAGCAATTTAACCGATCATATCAGTTGTGAATATCTATTTTATATTTACTAAGTGGAAAGCGTCTGCTGGCTAAAAGCTTTCAAACCCTAAGACTCTTTCATTAGTGATTATCCAAAGTTTGAAATGGCTCCTAAGATTCAAAAACCCGTTGTTGCTGAGAACATTGAGAAGCCCTCACTGAAATACTCACTACCTCCCAAAGTAGCATCTAAACCGGATGATAAAACTGCATTTTCACTCATTTCGGATAGGGTTTTATTAGTTGAGGATGTCAAATTCTTCACTAAGTGTTGTGTTAAGGAACTAGGTCACACATAGATCAAGGACACATATGATGAATTGTGTACCGATGGAAAACTGGATAGCAAGTTTGAACATATTAAAATCAAGGGATTGACTGAAGCCCCAACCTACCTGTGAGTCTTCAAACCCCAATAGATTAAATTTGTTTTGAGAGGAGTTCATGATGACTTTATGTGGTTAGAGGAGAAACCATTCAAAATCACCAAGGAAATCATCCACTTAATCACTGGATACCCTATATTCGACCATGCCCAAGCTTAGAAAATGATTTCACAGAAATAATTGATCACTTTAACCGGAGTTGAATCTGTTTGCAAAGGTCTGAAACTGAACAATGTCATAGATGCAGAGATGAAGTTTGCAATTAGAGTCATAGGTTATTGTTTCTTTCAATCGGCAAGGGAGAACAATGTACCTTGTGCTGCTATTGATTTAGCCTATAAAATTGTGAAGAAAGTTATGAAGATTGATCTATGCGAAGTGTTGTTGAAAAATCTATTTGAAAATCTCAACACCATAAGGAAGCCGAAGAAGAACAACTCAGCAAACACACTGAAGTTTGGATCACTTTTGGTATGCATGTTTTTCTATTTTGAGAAATTCTTTCCATCAGTCGGTAATGTAGTTTGGGAGCTACACTGACCAGTCACCCATCAAATCAATGACTTCATCAAACAGCTAGGTGATAACTTCATTGAGATTATGGATGATTATTTTAGCAAGTTTCAGGAAAAGATGCATAACAGGTATAGAATACCACCCCAACTAGTGGATAAATATAAGGACAATATATGTTTTGAAGTGGACACCGACTACTGCTATGTCAATGCAATAGAACCGAGAACTCAATCTTTGCCGCCTATGGGATATGAGATTGATTTTGACATTACACAGCAAGAGATAGATGCTTTTCTTTCACTACCAAGGCATGCTACCGAGATCAGATATGTTACATATGAAGAAGTTAAAGAAAAAGTCAAAATGAGTATTGTAGTACCGAAGGCTACAAGGAAAGGAACAAAAATGATTAAAGCATTAACAAAGAAATTTGGAGAAGGTTCTTCCTCCACTCCTATCAAGAGCATTCAAGTCATCACCGAGGAGGAATCTAAAGCCCAAGAAGAAGCTATTACATTGAGCACTGAGTTGCCAAAAGGGAAAATTTTGAAAAGGAAGAAACAAGATACATCACAGGTATCACCGACTCCTTTAGTAAAGCGCCTAAACACTAGATCATCTGCAATGTCACCAAGCAAGAAATAGAAAAATGTTGTAGTTCCAAAGGTAACAAAAACTTATAAGAAATCTACTTGGAGACTCATTTTGAATAAAGAGTCCAGTGACATTGAATTTGAAGACGTAAGTAAATTTCAGATTGTTAAGAGTAAAAAAGAAAATGTACGTAGTGTTGATAATTTTTATGCAAACTTGAAACAATATGGTGGATTTGGAGCATTTAGATATGTAAAATATGACTCTAGATCTGATGCAGAAAAGAGACAAATAGAAGAAGCTGTAATCTGTACTCTTCTGAAATTCCGATTGGTCCCATTGGAAGTAACTAATTCTCTTCCAAAAGAATTGTATTTACATATTGATAATAGGTGGAAATATGCTATGGACTCGAAAAAGAAGATGAGAGAAAGAAGTCTGGTACATCTCTTTCCAGACATGTCGGTAGATGAGATAAGTGAACATCTAAAAAACTACCACACAAACTTCCTAGTCAAGCAAAGAGCCTTGAAACTGATGAATGGCCTTTATCTTGAAGTAGAGGAAGAGACAAAAGAAAAATGGCAAGAAATATTTCAAATCAAGAGTGCTGATGAGCAAGGTGAAGTTGAAATAGTGGATATCACCAAGCAAGATCCCGCTTAAACTATACAACCTGATGAGGATGTCATGGATACCAAGGTATAGGAACAGGAAATGATAGAAGGGAATGCTTATGCCAAACTAGTATCAAGTGAGTCAGTTTTGGAACAAGTCAAGTCCTATCCTTCGGGAAGTCAACATGTTTCAATCGAGACACCTTAGGATATTGAACAAGGAAAAGAGGGTCACCAGTCTACAGAAGGAGAAGCTACTTCTCAAGCCACTGGGGAACAGACTTCTCAAGCCCCTTCAAGTACTGACAATGTTACAACTAAGACCTTGAGCAAGGATTCACCGAAGGCTACATCTGAGGCTAAAGAAATTGACAAAAGTGTTGCCTCTACCGAGCAACCTACCAAGGGTGAACAAGCCTCCCAAGCCATTGTATTAGTTCAATCGGTGAAAGCCTCCCCCTCTAAAGAAAAGAAAATGAAAAAGCATAGTTTCAAGTTAGATTTTTCAAAACCAATTGTGTTGCCGAATGTAGACATATCCAAATTAAAAGGGCAAGCACTTATTGAATTCAGTGAACTATGCAAAGCCAAAGCAGAACAAGAGAAACAAATGGCTATACAAAAGAAAAATAGAGTACTTCAGAAGGTCAAAGCACTATTAATAGATATGCTACCTGAAGCTATAGTGACAAAAGATGCAGCCATCCATATTCAATTGGATGAACTCCTCAATCAGATCGAGACATCTAGAGTAGACGCATCTAAATACCTGAGCAAATTGAAGGACAAAGAGCTCACTGCAAAAATGATTGAAGAGGTATAGAAAGCCATTGCTATCAGTAAAGTAAAACTTGTCAAATTTATTGCTGAGTTGTCCCCTCAACTCAAGAACATTCTTTATTTATTTTAGAAACTCTATACATTTTCTTTATTCATTAAAGATATCAAGAATAATACAGAAGTGATTGAGAAAGAGATCACAGATCTCTCCAATAAATTGACCATTGAGCCAAATTCTATTCAGAATTTCTATACCAAGTTACAAATGCTCATGTCTCAACAATTGGAACTTAGGAATGAAGAGAAAAAAATAAGGATGGACATTATGACTCTTCAAACCTTATTCATTCCACACTTGTCCTCCATCTAAGAACAAATCAACAAGGCTACCTCCTTATCCACTCAGCCAGAGGGAAGAATTTTAGATGGTCTGATTTCACTATTAGCTGATATTACAACTCAAAATTCACTCATGGATAGTGTCAAGGATGCACTCTCTGCCGCTCTCACTCATGCAAGAACAAAGTATAAATCCATTTTTGACCAGTTGCCTCCACCGAATGGTAACTAGTTTTGATGTTTGTCAAAAAGGGGGAGTATAGTGTATACAAGAGGAGTATGTCGAGCAGTTCAGCATATTCAAGTATATAGATAATTTTGACAGGGGGAGCAGTGATCACTGAGCAATGAATACAAAATATTAGCATAATCAGAGTTATGTACAGTATATTGATAAGGGGAGTATATCCGAGTATACTATTTTATTGAAAATTGTATATACTGTCAGTTTAGTCAAATTTTGTAAGTATATAGATTTTTTTGAGTTATGACTTTGAAAGAAGTTTTGTCAAACATTTCAAAACTAATGTCAAAGGGGAGATTGTTACTATTTACTAAGTTGTCATTAGTTTTATGTCCAAAGTCATTCTATATACTCTAGTCGGTTATTACTACCGAAATATTTAGTCGGTAAGCACAGAGCAGTCGGTTATAGAAGAAAGGAGTCATAGAGTTTAGTATACACCAACTTGTCTACCAAGTAACGTTCTATGACTACCAAGCAACAAAGATGGTATACTGAGTTAATACACACCGAGTGAAATGTGTTACCAGATTCATTGAACCTAGACACATATGTGGAAACGTGTTACAAGATCAAGGAATAGGAAACCGTTTTCACATAGGAAATTGCACCTTAAGATTTTGTATGATTTTTAGGACATCTATCCAATGAAATATTTTGTATGGTTATTCATTTTATGAATCATGTTTGTAAGATTGAAGCATGAACAAGATCATTGTTATAAGAGATCTATTTATACAACATGAATTGAGGATCAAATATGTGTGTAAAAGGAAGACATATGTGAAAATAAAAATCATGGGAAAGCACTGAGTATTATGACTATTATGATTGATAGAGATACGTAGAGGTCACCGAGAAGGATTTCAGAGAACAGTTAAGGAACAGAGTAAACAGAAAGGTTTACCAAGTTAATTTATGATTTACCAAGGTATGCTATAAGCAAGGTAATTTCATTTTGAGCACATAGAATCTGCTATAACATTTCAGATGTGAAGTTGCAGATATTTTGTAAGATTTTGATTGTAATATTTTGAGTTGTAAGAGAAACCTTTAATAGGGTAAAAGACTCTAACAAAGTCTATAAATTGTAAAGCCTTTAACGAGGTGCAACATTTAGAATAAGTGTTGTAAAATCCTTTAGCAAGGTAGATCTAAAGATCTTGATACTCCTAACAGGGTAAGCTATCAGAAATTGCTAAACATGTAGCTCTAACCAGGCAACCTTTATTATTGCAATAGTGAAGTTGTGGGTGTCATCCCCACCGTAGTTTTTCTCTATAACAAGGAGTTTCTGCATAACCAAAATATATGTGTTATGGAGTGAATCATGTATGATTGTTATTTATTTGTTTTAGCATTATATTATGTTTCAGCAATATTCAGTTTATGATTAACAGTAAAGTTATTGTTGAAGAAAAGATTTTAAGTACTGATTCACCCCTCCCCTCTTAGTACATTAGCTTTCCATATTGGGCCTAACAGCATTTGCCAACAATCTCCCTCTTTGGCATTGATGGCAACACTCATGATAAAAATTCAAGAATGTATCCAAAAATTGAAGTCCAAAAATCTTGCCAAAAACTATACCAAAAAATTGTACCAAATGTGTGCTCCCCCTGAGCAGATGATCTCTACTTTTTTATTTTTCTCATTTCTACTACTCCCCCTTTGACATCAATGACAAAGGTTGTCATTCACTGTCAGTGGAGTCGTGCCTATATTCTTGTAACTAGTGGGTTACAATCTGGAATATATCTGTCAAAATTAGTTTTAGGCTATCACTGAATCTTGTGATTTCCTATAATGCCTCTTGGGTTCTCCGAACTATACTGGTGAATATGTGCATTTGTTGTTCTATTGTCTTAAGTCTGGGAACCAGAGCCTCAGAAATTTCTTTTCTCAAAGAAATGAGGTAGTCTAGTTTTGGACCAAGTATACATTTCAAGCTCTTTGCCTTATCCTTAACTTTTTCTTTGTCCTTCTCTAACTTCTCAATTTTCTCTTCTAGATCTCCAATTTTCTTTTCTATCTCCAAAAATGAATTGGATGTACCTATCAAATTGCCAACAACATTGTTTATTTCAGTTTGAGTTTTTCTAATCTCTGAATCTATATCTTGTGTCAAGATGTTTGTTTTTCAAGTATCCCTGTACATTTTCTTAAAATCCAAAATTGGTTTTCCTAGATCCGGTAACAAGGTGTCCATTTTCTCCTTATTCTTCTTCACAATTTCCTCAAAGAATTTCTCTTTTTCCTTAATCAATCTCTCTTTAAATGTATCCTCATTTATTTGATCAACTGTCAAAATGTTGCCGGTGATGAACTTAGAAAATGTGTCTAGTTGACCTAAAGAGTCTTTATTATCCACTATGAATTTAGGTGCTACTAGTTTAAGAATAGGGATTGTATCATCTATAGCCTTATAGGCTTGTGCATTGCACTCTGTGATCTTCTTTATTGAATCCAATAAGACCTATGTTACATTTGTAGGTCGAAATTCTACTATGGAAGTACCAGATGTCTGTCCAATTGTTCTTACAATATCCATACTACCAGTTGTAGTAATCACCTTTCTTGATTCAACCTCTGGTAGGCCAGTCTATGTTTGCATTTCTACAAACAAAGGTTTGGGCTTTTCAGTTTTAGCCGGTGGCACTATCTCTGTCTGAACTTGTGTCTCAACTTGCTTTTGTTCCGGTTTTTCAATCTGTATCTTAGAATGTTTCTCTGAGCTTTCAACAACTGGTTTCTCAATCTATGTCTCTATATGCACTTCCAGTTTCTCTGTTTGTACCTCTGCACTATCCATTGCCAGTTCTCCTGATTGTTTTTTAGTTTTATCTACCGGTTTCTCTAATGATTAACTAGTGGTGTCCTCTGCCAGTTTCTCTATTTGAGTAGATTTTTCTGTGTTTATATTTATAGTTTCATTTACCTCAACCTCTGCATCTACAACCGGTGACTCAGTAGTCACATCTTTCTTTTTATCCTTAGTGGTTTCTCTATCAACCATAACATTTACTTCTTGAGTATCTATGTTTAAAGTGTACAAAATTTTAGATTCAGGATTAGTATCCTCTAGTGGAGTCTCCATACTCTCAGTGGCTGGTTGACTATTTGTAGTATCTACTGGTGGAGTATCCGAAGGAGGTGGGGTTAAGTTATCAGTTGTTTTTTAGGCTTGGAGGTCCACCTACCTTACCTTACCCCTTATCCCTATCCTTTTGGTATACTCTGATAGTTTTAGGTCTTAGTAACTCTTCATGTTTCTCCTTTTCTATAAATAATATATCCCATACATCTGTTGTTTCCTTAGAGACTTCATTCACTCTGCCTGCCATTAGTGCTACACGTCGGTGAGCAGTTGAAAATATTGTCCGGTTTGCTTCACTGATTAATTTGTCTATCTCATCAGGTGAGTTAACTAGATGCACTGCAAGTAATTTTTCAATTTTAGTTTTCTTATCCATCTCAACAATGGCTAACCTTCTAGCTTCTAGTCTCCTATACAAATCATTTGGTATCTCATCAACGATTTCCATAAAAAATTTCATATATATATCCAAGTGTAAGATTACAATGTTCTCTATGCTTTCTTTGTTGTCAGCAGATAGTGTGTTATATATTTTGCTGATGTTTTTCAACTTACCATCCTTTGTTATTTCACTTAAGAGTTTATCCAGTGGAGCAATATCTTGTTTTACCTTCCTTTTCTTCTTAGGAGTCAACTTCTTTTTCACTGGAGGCCTCGCTGCCTGTTGCTTTTGCCTTGTTTTCCTGGGTGTAGGTGAGGGTACCAATGAGGGTTTTCTTTTCCTTTCTACCCTATTAAATATCGTTGGCATATCACTCTCAGAGGAGGTTCCAACCGATGAAAGATGAGCTTCCGGTTGAAGTCCTTCCAGCTCACTTTCCTTTATACCAGTTTGTTTCAAAACATCTTCCTTAATTGCTTTTGCTTGTCGGGTTCCTTTACTTACTGTTTCTTCAACCTTCTTAACCCTTTTCCTAGACTGAATTCCACTTTCTATTGTTTTAGCATTTCCAAAGACTTTCTTAGTGGGTTCCTTTGGTGCTTCAAGGAGGGATTTTGCATAAGTTTCAATAATGTTGTCATCTGTCTCATAGCCTATTTCAGTTACCTAGATAGTTCTAGGGACAACTGCCTCCATCCAGATTTCATCTTTCTTGATTACAAAACAAATTTCTTTCTGATATTTGTCCACAATAGCTTGTGACAGTCTTATTCTAGTTTTCATTCGAGCTTTCAATGCTTGAAAATGTTCATTTAAGTTTTTCTCCCTGTTTTCTCCCATGTTGTTCAATAGATCCAATAGTTGCTTTCCTACTGGTATGTCAAAGCCAAAATCTCTTCTACCAATACCGGGTACTTGTTTAGTAATGTACAACATTAGACAAATAAGAAAATTTCCAAATCTAAAGGTTCATTTCTTATCTCCTTTAATCTTCTTTAGATTGTCTATCAATTCATCTTTGAGCCATTCACACACATCTATTCTAGCATTTTCATTAACCATGTCATATGTACTTTTGATACATAGGCTAGAAACTAAGTTCAACCTATTTGCATGTGTAGCCTTGTAGCCTAAAATCATACTAACAAATCTGACATTGATGTCCTTTACATCATTTACCCTTAGAAACCTTTTGTCAAAAGTTGCACTAGTTAAATCCATCACTATGTCATTTGAGACTCTTTTGGTTCTATTAGGTTTGCTACCGGTGGAAGGTAACCCTATTATTGTCTTAACAGCTTCCTTGGTGATTTTATGGATTGAATCCAACCAGAAGAATTCACCTTAGCACAATTCTTATTATATCCTCAGGAAAATCAGGAATGCTAATAATATCCACAAAGCCTAGGGTTTCTACTATCTTGTGTTCTGGCTTGACATTTCCAGATTCATCACAAATCATAGTGCTATACATGTTTTTGATCTCATCATCGCCTAATTCCCCTATATGACAATGTATGTATATCCTAGGGTCTTTAGCATATACTACTCCCTTAGGTATTTGAGAGAATGCACCTATGCTATCATCTTTCTTCTCTATTTTGGGAACCAGTTTGAAAACAGGTCTAGGGCACTTAACAACCTCAATCACAGTAGGGTTTGCAATAAATTCAGGAGGGGATGAAGAAGCCATAGTTATAAATACCTCAATCTGCCTTGAGGATGAATGCTTGGATGAATTGCTTCACTTCTTCGCTAAGGATGCCTTCGCTTGGGAATTTGGCAATCTCAAAGATTTGAATGCTCGGTGAATGAAAAAGGAGCCAAAACACTTGCTTTATAATGTTATTTTCTCCAACTACCACATTTAATGCTTTGCCAATTAAGTCACAACTTAACTCATATGCTAGTATAGAAGTAATTCAACTTCTCACCATCAATCGAGGGAATAATAGCATTGTTTTTCAATTTGTTGCTAAACCCTCAAAGGATTTTCCTTCAGTTAGATGAAGAGTCTCCTATCGGTGGAGTGATACTTTGTTCTACCAATGGAGGGGTATTCCCATCAACAATACGATCTGACTTTCTGATCCATTGTTTTGAGAATTCTTTCTTTACCTCTTCAACCTTTTCTTTACCTTTCAAACTAGGACCTTTGTTATTTGTCGGTGGGGACTTGCTTCTACAAAATTTTGCAATATGTCCAATTTTGTTACAAGCATAACAAGTCACATTGTTTTTTCTGAATAGCTTTCCCATATCCTATGCTGGTATGTGTTATGCATTGATTAGATAGATGTCCAAATCTTCCATAAACATAACATCTTACATTCATTCTGCAATTTTTTGAGTTATGACCAACTTTGTTGCATTTAGAACATTGACTAGTGGGTGTATTAGTGTTCTGATAATTTCTAGATGTACACTGATTTTCTCTATGACCATACTTGTTATAGTTAAAGCATTTCCCATTGAATTTGTAAGCATTTGGTTGTCTTACTAGTTTGCTATGATCATGATTGTTTGCAGTACCGGAGCTTTCACCAACTTCAAAGCCAAGGCCATTTGTATCACCATTAGGTTTCTGATTCTTCAACATGTCAACAAGTTCTTCTGAACTTTTCTTGAATTTCTCTTTGTGTTGATTTGCAACAGTTAGTTCATTCTCCAAGATTCCTTTCTGTCTTATGAGTTCATTTCGGTCATTTTGTGTGTGCATCAAATCTGTCTTCAACATATCATTTTCATGACTGAGTCTTGTGTTTTCATTTCCAGCAACATTTAGTCTTCTAGTCAAGTCATCTTCATTCTTCTTTCTATCTTCAATTTCTTTACAAAATCTCATAGTCATATCTTGCATCTCATTCTTCATTGTACAGTTATCTTGTCTCAGTTGGTTCACCAAATCATTAAGAGTTCCCTTTTCATCTTCCTCTTTTTCCATTTTCTCACAAGGTTCTCTTCTTTTATTCCTTGCTATATTGTAATTTTCTTGAAGTGCTTGAATGGTATCCTGAGCAACCTTCAGATCATCCTCAAGTTTGATATTCTTTACTTTTTCTGCATCATAGTCTAAAAGAGTTGTTTCCAATTGCTTTCTCAAATTTTCCATCTCTACCAGTGACAAGATCTTCCTCAAGCTATTAGGCTTTTGAAAATAGAGGACCAAGCTCTGATACCAATTGTTAGGATTCCTAAAGATATTGAGAGGGGGGGTGAATCAGTATCTGACCGGTAATAATATTTTCTTAACTTATAACATGAAAAGCATATTAAAATTATGTACCGGTAAACCAGAAATAATGCAGCAAATAAGAATAACAACCACAACATGAAAAGCACACCATAACACAATATTTTAACGAGGAAACCTGGTGTGGGAAAAACCTCAGTGGGATTTGTGACCCACAATATTCACTTAATGGCTAATAAGAGAATATTACTGCTACAATAGGGGCCTACACATGTAGGAAGGCCAAGTGCCTAGAGCTCACTGTTCAATTACAAAATAAGTCATGGTGACTTACAAAATGGATTATACAAATCCAATGTCTTGTATTTCTTCAGATTAGCATCTGCTATGCCAGAATTAGTACCGGTTTAAGCTCTGCTACATACATAAACCCTTATCCAATAATTCGCATATTAGGTCGGCTACCTTCTATCTTTTGCATCATATCCTATCATTTCTTAAATGATCTACAATGATCTCATACATATATGAGTCATATTACAATCCTCCATGTCAGCTTACAAAACATTTTACAATTAATTACAAAATACATTAATATAAAATTGTTGTCAGCCAGGGTGCCAGTAATCTTCCTTTTCGGTGCTAGTGTTCTGTATGCTAGTGTAGAGTCTGTCGGTGCCAGTGACAGTGTCTGCCTCTCGGTATCACATGATTGTAAGGTTGCCATCTATGACAATACCTTCAATCACCTACAATATCTCATTGGAGTGTGCATTTTCCAACAAAATCAATGTTTAGTTTGTGTTTAAAAATTCATTGAATGCCATATAGGGAGTTGTACCCTTATGTAGAGGGTAAACCAACAATCAATTCACCCAGCTATTTGTTTCTTTTTCCTTGCAATGAGGGCATACATGAGTCATTCACTACAAAATTAAAGAAGGGAAAAATTTGTTAACCAACACCTTTGAAGGCAGAGAATGCTAGGAACATTCTAATAGCCTTGAGTCTTGCAACTGGTACAAAAGTTTCTTCAAAATCAATTCCTTCTACTTGAGAAAACCCTTTGCATACTAACCTTTCTTTATTTCTGACAATCTTGCCTTCTTCATTCATCTTGTTTTGGTAGACCCATTTAGTACCAATGACATTTTTATTTGCTGGTCTAGGAAGTAATTCCCAAGTCTATTTCATTTCAATCTGTTGTAACTCTTCTTCCATAGCATCCATCCATTTGTCACTTTTTCTGGCCTCATTGAATGTCTTGGGTTCCATTTCAGCCATGAGGCAAAAATTCACTTGTTAATTGTTCCGGACAAGTCTTCTTCTAGTCTGTACATCGTCACTTTTATTTCCTATAATCTGCTCTTTCAGGTGGTTTTTCTTCACATATCTATTAGGGGTCTTTTTGGGTGCTTCTCTCAGTTCATTTTTTGACTGAACTTCATCTTCATCACATGAATCATCATACCAGTTTACATGTGCTTGTTTGCCTTTATGAAAATCTTCATCAACTCTTATATGCACAATTTCAATGACTCAAGTCTTAGTCTTTTATTGTAGCATTTGTAGGCTTTTCTATGAGTAGAGTAACCCAAGAAGATTCCTTCATCACTACTAGAATCAAAACCACCTAATCTATCTTCATCTCTCTTGATGAATCATTTACTTCCAAAAACTGAGAAATATTTAATTGATGGCTTTCAGTCACACCACAGTTCATAAGGTGTCATTCTTCTATTTATTCTCAGTTGAACCCAGTTTAGTGTATATACAATAGTATGAACTGCTTCCTTCCAGTACATATCTGATATGTTTTCTTCATTCAACATAGTTCTCACCATCTCCTTGATAGATTGGTTTTTCCTTTCTACAACACCATTTTGTTGTGGTGTTCTGGTGGCTAAATACTGTCTTCTAATTCCATGTCTCTCACAGTATTCTACAAACTCATTTGATGTGAACTCACCACTTTCCCTCTCAACCATCTTTTGAAAGATCTTGAACCTCTCATATGCTTGTGATTTGTCATGTAGGAAAGTGACCCATGTCATTCTTGATAAATCATCAATGAACAACATGAAGTATCTTTCACCGGTTAAATCTCTTGTTTTGGTTGGACTACATAGATATGTATGCACAAGTTCTAAGGGCCTTGAGGTATTATTTTCTTTGTTCTTGAAGGTTACCTTAGTCTTCTTACCTCTTAGACATTCATCACAAAAGGTGATTGCTAGTTTTTTAATTGGTGGTGTATGTCTCACTTAACCTTTCATGCTCACTTTAACTAGATTATCAAAGTTTATATGGCCTAATCTTTTATGCCACAACCAACTCTCATCTACTTGTCCTATCATGCATTGGGACTCAAAGAATTCCTTTAGATTGTAGACATTTCCATCTATCCTTTTATCTTTTGCAACAATCTGTCAGGTACTATCCTTCCTTATCTGACAACTGGTAGAGTTAAATGTGAATTTGTATCCTTTATCACACATTTGACTCACACTTAGCAAATTATGCTTTAGTCCTTCCACATAGTATACATCATGTGACTTCAATTTTCCATCTATGTTCAGAGTACCTTTTCTTTTTATCTTGATAGAGGAGTTGTCTCTGAACCTCACTAAACCTCCATTCCAATCATCAAACTTCATGAACTTCTTTTTGTCTCCATTCATGTGATTGGAACATCCACTATCTACAACCCATAAATTTCTTCTTTTTGCATGTATTTCAGTCTAGACAATCAGACTTGATTCTTCTTTATTCTCATCCTTCTCAACCCAAATCGGGTTGGCCTCCTTCTTCTTCTCAGTTGCACTTTTCTGCTCTGATTTTGCTTCCAGTTTCTGATCCAGTGCTGACTTCTTTTGCTTAAAAGTCCCGAGTTTGCAATGTGGCCAACATTTTGATAATGATAGCATTTCACATTGGCATTGAAAGATGAACTTGAAAAAATTGTTGTAGGATACTGACTGACTTCTCCTACATTCATAACTCTGATCAACAAAACCATTACATTGATAACAAGTGACATTCATCTCTTGGAGTGTAGCAAATGAATTTCTACTTTCAAAACTACTAGGGGGCTTATGGAACAAACTAGAATTAGCAATTCTATGACCAAACTTATTACACCGGTAACAGTAACCATGGGATTTGGGTACATACCAATCATGTTGCTTTGGACTGGAAAACCTTTGTCTCACCAGGATTTTTTCTCTTATGTTATTGACTTTAGTGAACCCCTCTTCATCAATATTTAACTTACCTTTATGGTTTACATTCTCGTATGATGTGTGAGTCTTCCAGTTTTGATCATTCCAGTTCACAGGCATATTTCTTATAGCTTCAGCATAGGTCTTCTTCTCGATAGCTTTGTTGATAGTAAAGGTTTGTTTTTCTTTACTCTCACTTGAAGAAGTAAATTGTATCTCCTTGTCGGATGTGTCTTTGCTATTTTAACTCTGTCCCTCTTCAAATGCTAAACCTCAGGTATCTTTTGAGTTCTTATGATTACTCAACATCTTGTCCAAGGCTTTAGTGTTGCCCTCATACTTGCTCCTCATCTTCAATTCATCTTTGCTCTTTTCAAGCTTCTTTTTGAGCCTTACAATTTATTCTTCCATATTCTGATGCTCCTTCTCTTTCTTTATCAAATTGAAGGATGTTACTTCACATATCCTCTTGACCTCTTCCAATTGGAGTTTCAAATCAGAAATCGTTTTCTTGGACTCACCTATGATTGCTTCAAATGGTCTTGTTCTTTAGCAGCAGCACACTTAACCTTCTTGAGTTCCCTTCTTGTTTTAATAAACTCCTCAAGAGAACTTATGAGCTCACCTTCTAAGTCCACTTCAGCTTCAATATCTTCATCTTTATTATCTTCATCAACTAGTTCATCTAGTGCCATAAAGAGATTGGTTTCTCTTTTATCCCCACAATAGTCATTTTCTGAGGCACTTTCTTCATCCGTGTCATCATCTTCAAAAGTATACAGGATGTTCTACTTCTAGTAGCTTCTTCTATCTTGTTAGTAGGCATTCTTATTTTTATCCTTACCTAAAGGTCTTTTGGTGCTTTGTTTCTCCTCTCCAACATTCTCACCATAGGGACATTTTGAAGCAAAGTGTCCTATTTTACCACAGTTAAAAAATTTGTGAGGTAATTTTCCTTTGTACCTATCAGATCCTCCTTTAAGCTTCCTTACAAATTTTTCTACGACTGTGTCTGAGTCTTCTCTAGATTCTCCATGAGTAATTTCTTCCTCACCCTTTTTGATGGAGTTAAAAGAAACCTCTTTCTTTGAAGTTCCTTCACTGGTTGTTCTCATCTCATAAGCGGTTAGGGACCCAAATAACTCATCCATTGAAAAGGTTTTTCAGATCGTTGGCTTCTTATATTGCAGAGACCTTTGTATCATACTTAGATGTGAGAGATCTAAACACCTTTTTGACAATCACTTCATCAGCTATATCATCTCCAAGTCCTCTAATAGTGTTCACTATTTCATCAATTCTATGAAGATAATTCACAATCTTCTCTTCATCTTTCATCTTCAAGCCTTCAAGCTGACTTCTTAGTGTTTGCAGTTTAGCCTCCTTGACCTTCACATCACCTTCAAACAATCTCTTCAACTTATCCCAAGTTTCCTTGGCGGATGAGCTGTGCATAACCATAACAAACTCATTATCAAACAATCCATTGAGAATAGCATGCTTAGCCTTGGCATTGTTTTCATACTCCTTCTTAGCATTTGGATTTGTAGGAGTAGCATTAGGGACAATATACCCATTGTTTACAAACATCCAAACATCAAAACTAAGGGAGGATAGATAGGTTTCCATTCTTCTGCTCCTGAAGGCATAGTTGGTACCATCAAACATGGGAGCTTTGGAGGAGGAGGATTCATTCCTTGCCATTATATTCTTAAACCAGAATCTACCCAAGCTAGAGAAAGCTTTGACAAATAGGGAGCCTAAGGCTCTGATACCAATTGTAGAACACAAGATATCACTAAGAGGGGGGGTGAATCAATGATTATAAACAATTTCAAACAATGTGTGCAATCGGTAGGATAATAAAAACATTAATAAGAAACCACACACAAGAGCACATCACATAACACCGGATATACGAGGAAAACCCAATGTGGAAAAAACCTTGGTGAGAAATGCTACTAGAGATTTACTACTCCAATCTAGCCTCATAATGAAATAACAATTTTACAATGTTTAGGGCACCAACCCAAGGAGCACCAACCCCTAGGAATTTATGGGCACCTACCCAAAGAAGCACCAACTCCTATTCTATTCTAAGCACCAACTCAAGGAGCACCACCCTTTGCACTGAGAACCCACTCTGTAAAATACAATGAGATATAAAATTAATACAATGATAAACACCTAGTTACAAATAAGTTTTGTAACACCTAAAAACTATTATGTTACATTGCTTCTCTTTTCTACCGGTCCTCTATTCTTACTGTTTAAATCCTCTACAACTTAGTTTTTGCCTTTACAGGTCTTCTCAAAAACTCACTCTTCTCTCCTTCACTCTCTGCTGCTATCTTACGGGTTCAGGCACTATCGGTTCAATAGACTGTTATACTTTGTAACAGTTTACCGGTTACCTTAACCCTTTCCGGTAACACCTATCTTACTAGTTCTTCTCCAAGACTCAATCATTTCAATATTCTTCTATCAGACTTAGACTGATCAACTCTTGCCTTGCATAGTTTCACTTTTTTCATAAATCTTTCATCAAGAATCACATCACTTAGATCTATGTTCTACACATTTATAATCTTGTTTTCCTGCCAAAACAAAACTCAAAATTTATGTGTTTAGGGTTTTCATCACTGACCTCAATCCGTATCAAATCATATTTCATCTTCTTGAATCGACAACCTACAACAATTCAGCAAAAAAGCTTTGTCCTCTTTTTATTCTTCCTATAAATTTTTACTATATTTAGCAAATTGGACTCTATTCATCAGTCTTGATTTTGTTGATCATAATAAATGATCTGACTATTTCTTTCTCCAAATCAACAAGATGATCAAATATCTTGTTTCGATCATAATGTCAAAGAATAAAATCTCTGCCCTTTGATCTGCTTTGAGCCACAATCCTTTGCAACGGATCCATGATTTTTGTTGTTGATATTTAATATGCACTTAGTCAGAAACTACCTCATTGATGCACCATTCACCTACCATGACATGTTCACCACCTGGAATCCACGTGACATCTCTTTCAGCATCCAACTCATTTGATTGTGATGGTTCAAACTCAGTCATCGACCAAATATGCTACTGGTATACTAATCGGTTAACCTTCATATCATGCGCTTGTTTGTTCTAATGGTTAGGTCATGTTATATCAGACCACACTCACCATGTTTCCTTGCTTACTGGTTGACATCAACATGCCAACAATCTCCAATGCTAGTAACATCTTGCATATTGGTTGACATACTTACTGGTTGAGATCAATGACAATACAATTCCAACATGAATGCATGTGCATTCCCCTCTTGTAATATCATTATACTCTTGATCACAGTATTTTAATATTGTGGGTTTCAATCCCACTATGGTTTTTCTCTTTTTGGTTTTTTACGTAAAAATTCTAGTCTTATGGTTTTGTGCTTGTTTGCTTTCAGTTTATGCACTTTACTTTTATTCATTTGTATCCAATGGTTTAAGAATTAGGTTAAGAAACTTGTTAATTGTGGAACATTGATTCACCCCCACCTTCTGAGTGTTTATTTATTCCAACACCTATTCCTTATTGAAATATTTTCCTTTTGGGACCATTGAATCAAAGGCAAGGGTGAATCGACAACCTTGTTCTTCTCATACATAGGATCCAAAACTTCACCACCATCCTTAAAATCTTCAGGGATATTAACAAGATTCTGGTTCTCAATTTGTTCTACTATCAGATAGTAATAGTAAAGCCTCCTAATATCCTCTTCTATCACACAATAAATCCACACATATTCAACCTGATGGACATGAGTGTAATTTTTCTTTAATATGTTCTTCATGCCTCTGTAGTCAAAAAAGAAATTGACCTTGAAGAATTTCATTGTTACCCTCCTCATTTCTTCTTCCATAGCCCGGTCCTTATAAATATAATTGACATAATATCTCCTAATGGTGATGGAGAACTTGAGACCAATCTTGTGAGCACCAGATTGGCATTCATGCATTTGTTGGCATTTGACATAACTGATACAGAAGCGGGTGATGCAGTTGAAGTTGGATGACTGCATCGGTAAAGGACAGAAGTCTATTTGTGGTGAAGAGATTGAGATTGTATGAATATATGACGTGATCAGTTATTTGTATTGTCATTGCTGGAAACTGATGTCAAATGATGTTCCTAATGTTCCTAATGTCTTGTTTTGTCATCTAAGTGATTTGGTTTATCGAAAGATAGGGTTTACCAACAAAGAACTAAAGTCTATGAAATAGGACTTTAATCGGTAAAGCATAGATTTTTTGATTGGATTGGTCGATCGGCAATGATTGGTGATTTATGGTTTGGATGGTGAACTTGTATCATGTAAAGGTGTATGTGACCAAAACTGAAACTTATGGAGATTATCAGAAGACGTGTTTCAAATTTCTGATGAAGTTTTGCTAAGGTTTTAATAGGGTTTGATACCGGTTATGATTTGTGTTATGACAGTGGTCGATGATGAGTCTACATAAAGTTGGTAACATGACACAACTTGCATAAAAGATTTAATTGTTGTTTTGGCACGATTCAAGGAATATTTTCTTGGGAATCAACAAAATGCTTAGTAGAGTGTTTTGAGGATATAGATCAGATTTTTGTGATGGGTTATGATCAACCAATGGTTGATATTGCATTTTAATTTGTTGTAATGATCTTTATAACGATCTGTGATGATCTTTTATGATCTGAATTGTAAATTCAAGATGTAATTAGGGTTTTGTGGCCAACCTAGTTGAGATGGCTATTTAGGTTGACATAGTTGATGTTTATTATGTTGGTGGTCTTAGCGAATTTGTTAAGTCATCCAAGAGAAGTGTGAGATCTACCTAAGAGTTGCAGAGTGTTGTGTATAAATGGATCTGATCAAGCAATTAGAGAAGTGCAAGTAACAGATCATTTTCTTACTATTGTTCCCTAATAGTTGCAATAGGTTAAATCCCTTAATTGGGCAGGTTCTAACAGGCCTTAAACATTTAAGTCCCCTAATAGGGAAGCTCTCAAAATAGTACTAATTCCTCTCATGAGGTTGATCCTAATAGATCATCAAGATCCTAACTGGGCTGCAAGGTGAATCCCCTAACTGGGTGACTCCTAATAGGGTTTTCTCCTAACTAGGCGTATTGTAAGCTCCTTATAGGGCTAAGCTCCTAACAGGGCATACTTCAAAAGAGTACAAAGATTTTTGTGTGCCAACTCCCACCATGGTTTTTCCCTATTTGGGTTTACATGTCAAAAAATTATGGTGTTCATGTGTGGAAAGGTTTTCATGTGATGTTCTTGTTTATGTTTCATTTCATGCATTATTTCTGAGACACCGGTTATGATGTTTTATCATATGTTTATCAGAGGTTACTGGTACTGATAAGGAGTTGTTTGAGAAAGTTCTTGATATGATTGATAAGGTTAATGAGTTGGTAAATGATTAAGTTTTTATGATTTATTTGGTGGTGAAAGTATTGATAGTTGTGGTAAATAATTTGATTAATGTGTTAAGTGAATCTGATAAAGAGGTTTTTAGATCTGAGTAAAGAAGTTGAGATATTTGATAAATGGTTTCAGATCTAAGATAAGTTTGTTTTTTATTTAAAGTTTCAATTGGTCTTAATAATGATTCACCCCCCCTCTCATTATTAATCGGGTCCTCATAGGATTAACAATTGGTATCAGAGCTTTGGTACTCTATGTGCAGAAAGCCTAATCGTTTGAGGAAAAGATTTTGAGGAAGTCAAGATGATGAAAAAAGAGGGTCCCAAGTTCAATAAGGATAACTACAAGATCTGAAAAGACAGAATGAAGATCTACATCAAAGGTCTTGGTGCATAATATTGGAAGCAAGTTGAAACAACATATGTTGCTCCTACCACTACTCCCTTGACACCAGATGAACTCAGAGAGAAGCAAGATAGCATGCAAGCCATAGAGGCTATTGTAAGTACTTTATATGATTCAAAATATATTGATGTTCAAGGATTGGAAACTACAGGCGAGGTTTGGGAAAAGTTAGAGACAATCTATGGAGGAGATGATCATGTTGAAAGAGCCAAAGAGGAAATCTTGAGAGGAAATTTTGATGCCATGAGAATGCTTGAAGGAAAGAATATTGGACAGTATGGTCAGATAATCAAAGAAGTTGTTGGCAGCATAAAGAGTGTTGGAGGTAAAATAGAAGATGATACAATAGTAAGTAAAATGCTTAGAACTCTTCAATCTCAGTATGCTATAAGAATATCGGCAATCCAAGAACTTAGATCTATTTCAAAGGATAAGGTAACTGTTGATTCATTGATTGATAAGCTTACAACTTTTGAGTTAAATAATTTTGACAATAGTGTGACAAAATCTACTAAATCTTCCTTTAAAGCTTCTGTTACTGGTTCATCTACTAGAAAAGGAAAAGATATATGTCAAAATCATGAGTGCAAGACAAGTCATGGAAGTAAATAGGGAAATGAAGACAATGAAGATCAAGTGATGGAACTTGAGGCACTGTTAGAAAATAGATTTCCAAGAGGCACTGGTAAGTATAAAGGAAAGATACATTTGAAGTGTTTCTCTTGTAGTAAAATTGGTCATATTGCTGCTAACTACCCCAACAACTCACACGCTTTCTGGGTTTTTGTTTTAGCTCCGAAAAGCTCTTTGTTTTACCAGCTCTGCAAATTTCAAAATTTGGCTGTAAGAAGCGACATCATGGGCGGAAATAGGAGACGATATGAGCCAAGTAGTTGCAAGGAGTGGAAAGAGAAGGAAGAGGTGTGGGGTATTTTGCGAACTTGATAGAGAGACTCCATGACTGTGATGGAATGGTAACCAGCCTCTTTTGCAAAAATTGGAAGAAGGGCATGCTAAAAATGGGTGACCAAATGGTGGAAATTGATGAAGATTTAATTGCTAAAGCTACGGGTCTCAACAGGGAAGGCTGCAACTTCTACAAAGATAGGAAGGTCAGTAGGGAAGCCATTGAAAGGTACCCAGTTACTGAGAAAGAGAAAAAAAGACTGGTAAAGTTGAGCAAAACCTATTAACCGCCTAGGGCTTTTGCCAAACCCTAGCGGGAAATTCTCTTTGTTTTAATGTAGTATATAACTCTAGATGGTAGGTTTATGAAAGTCCATGGGTATCATTTTGTTCTGTTAAACCATTTTAGGCATAATGATAAGGTAAATTTTCCTTATTTCTTGCTTTGCTCAATGAATGCCTCCCTAAAAGCCTACAAAGAGAATCCTTTGGGCGATACTGCAATGCACCAAGGTCTTATGGTCCTCATTTATGACCATTTAAAGGCCAATAAAATTAACCGGATGTAGCTCTCTGTGGACTCTGAGGAAGATATGTCTGATTCTTCTTTTTCAAAGGAGGAGGAATCTGACAATGATTCCTCATCTGATAATGAGGATAGCTCTGATGACTCAAAGTACGAGAGTAGTAAGAAGAGGAAATCAAGACCCTCATCTTCTAAGGGTAAAAAACTTCAAAGCAAATCATTGATCAACATCTCTTCGGAAGAAGAGGATTTAGATTATTCTGAGGAGAAGAAGAACCCTAAGGGGTTGCTGAAGAAGAAAAGTAAAAACCAAGCACAGACCCAGAAAAATCACAAGAAATAAGAGGAGACTGGCAAGGAACCGAAAGCTGACAAGCAAGCTAGGACCCTGGAAGCTGAGCATAGCCTAGATAAGGAGACAATGGAAGAGACTCTCAGGGTTGCCGACACTATCTCTACCCTCCATATTCCTAAAGATAAACAGGTAACCCCTGGAAAAGTGACTCCCTCTTCTGGCCCTCCTCCCGAGGCCTTGAATGGTTTTATGAAAACTATGGAATGGCTCATTGATGGTTACAAGAAAGCTGCAGATGAGTATAAAAAACTATGCAATAGAGTCCTTATTCTGGAGACCATTAATATTGGAGAGGGGAATACAATGGCTAACTATATTGAGGATCTGAAAAACACTATTGCTAAAGCGAAAGACATCAGACATGCTTTTAACCCCAGGTTTGAGAAGATTGAAAAGGAGATGCTGGATAGAAAAAAACCTTGCAGAAACTAGTGAAAAAACACTCTTGGATATAGTCACCAAAGTGGAAAAATTGAGGAGTGCCTTATGAATATCGCGGAGTAGAGCCTTAGTATTCTAAAAATCTTGGCCAATAATACTCATATCCTCATCAGTAAGCTTGATGACGATAAGGAAATCCAGGAAATTGACCTGGACACTAAAGGAACAGGGGAAGCTCAAGGTCCTAGAACCCACACCAGAGGCAAGAGGAAGGAAAAGAAAATGAATAAGGATCTAGAAGAGCTGAAAGTTGTCAGGGGGACCTATGATGAGTTGGTGATAAAGGCAGAGGATCTGCTAAAGAAAATTGCTATGTAGTGTCTCCTTAGTTTCTTTGTTGTGTTTTGTTGTTTTGTTGTTCTTTCTGTTCGCTGGTCCTTTGGCTAGTTATTATGTATGCGGACTTTAAATCTTTTTGCTGCTCTTTTTCTCTCTATTATGTAATGGTTTCGGGTCCTTAAAACCTATTTTTTAATCAATCAGAATGATAAGAAAGAGAAGTTTAGAAGATTCAAAGGAAAGGGAAAGAAACATTGTTATGTTGCAGTAGATGAAGGTGTGACCGATGAGGAGTTGGAAGAAGAAGATGACAATGAAGAAATTGTGTTTGTAGCCGTGAAGGAGGAACTGTCAGATGAAAAGGCACTAGTATCTCATATGGAAAATAGTGATGAATGGATTATAGATAGTGTCTGCTCACAACACATGACTAGAGGTAAAAGTAAGTTCACAACCCTTAATGAATTTGATGGAGGTGTTGTTAGATTTGGAAACAACTCTCCTTGCATGGTGAAAGGTAAAGGTTCAATCTCTCTAAATGGAAAGAGTAATGTTGATGATGTATTTTGGATTGATGGTCTTAATCATAATATTTTAAGTGTTGGTCAACTCAATGATAAAGGTTATTTGCTTGAGTTTAAGAGTGGAGTCTACAGAATTCTTGGAGGTAATGGTGAACTGATTTCTACCAGGAAGAAAAATAGAGGTAGCTTATTCCATTTTAATAGTAATGTTAATAATTGTGTATTTGCAAGAATGGAAGATAGCTGGTTGTGGCATAAAAGATGTTGTGGTGCAGAAGCACCCATGGAGACAAGGTGCAGTAGGGTCACTAATAGGCCCTCATGGAGAGTCAAAGGGCAATGAAGTCAAAAAGGCATTTAAGGTCTTAAAACAATGTAATAATGTCCATTAGAGCCTAAATGTGCAATGAAATGTAATAAAAAGGTCAAAAGTTGTAAAATTGTCAATGTTGGCAATTAGGCCTAGAAAAGGCTAAAATTGGGTTTTGAAGGGTAGAATAGGTGTGTGAAGAATGAAATCATGTAATAATGTTTAAAAGGTCATTTAATGACCATTTGAGTTGTTTTGGGTGATTAGTTTTCAGATTGTCAAGTTGACAAATGAAATTGTCAATCTTGACAACTTTTGAGCAACTTTTGAGCAACTTTTGTTGCAACTTTGCAAAAAAAGGTATTTATGGGTAGTTACAAGGTGTATCTCGGTATTGAAGGCCCAAATACATTATAAAAGTTTGAGAACTGATACAAATAAGGGAGATGTATGTTGGCATTGAAGTTTGATCAATAAAAGTTGGATTTTCTGCACTTTTCCTGCCTTCTTCATGGTAATAGTCTGGTTCTCTTTGGTTTTAATGATTAAAGTCCATTTGTTTTGAAGAAATAGTTAATTTCATCCTAAAACCATTGACCCTATGTTATTTTTGTCTTAGTGGAATTTATTTTCATTATGTTTAATAAAAGATCTATGCACTTTTGTGAAAACTATCAAAACCTTGGCTTATGGTAACCAGTGACTGAAATAATGTGAGTTCTCTTCATTTTTATGCATAACCAACCCTCATTTTGGGTAAGGATGAGGTTAAGGGTGTATACTACCTATCCATTATATGTGCAGGGTTCCATGCAGGAGGTTGGATGTGCATACAAGAGGTTTTATGATTGATGCAGTCATAGAGAGGTAGTTTGACTGTCACGGTCAAGAGTAGAAGCTTTGTTTGGAGTGAAAAAGTGTGTTGTGTCTAGGAGGGCTTAGAGGGGAGTTTTGTGTTGTTTTGACAACATTCTCAAGGTATTGGTGCAAGTGGAGTGCCCAAGGGAGGGGCTAAACTAGTGAGTTACTAGAGATAGTAGCAGACTATCATAGTTAGGACAGTATAAGGTAATGCTAGTTATTTGCCAAGACAAGTTGATTTCAAAGATGCCATGGGATGTGGTTAGAGTCTAGACTATTTTGAAAGTGCCTTAGGTGTTGGGAGTGGATGTAACCATTGTTTTGGGGTTCATCTTAAGGGGTATTGGCTGACTGTCAAGAAACCAATGTTAGGACAATGATAGTATTTTGTCTTGTGGACCTAGTTTGGATTTTAGTTGGATTGTAAGACTTCCAATACAATATGGGAAGAGTCTACCTTGGTGTTAGAGTATGGAGAAGACTAAGAGAAAAGTGTTTATCCTAGGGTAGGGTCCAAAGGAGTGAGTAGGTTATCAAAACCTTGGAAGTGCAGTCTTGGACAAATTGATGAGATGATCAGTCATGATCAATATGAGTTGGAATGGAGAGTTTGTAACACCTAGCATGTAGATGGATCCTCTGGTGTGTCACCTTGAGTGATTGAACCCTTGGGAGCTCTAGAGAAGGATCCCTCTGCATCATGTTGTCATGTTAATTTTAATAATTTGGTTAAGATAAGAAATTCAAGTGTTGTAAGAGGATTACCCCAACTTGTCAAACCAGATAGTGTGATATGCAAAGATTGTCAAATCGGTAAGATGACCTCTATTTATTTCAAGAGCAAGAATTATATTTGTAAGAGTGTTTTAGATTTGATACATATTGATCTCTATGGCCCTATGAGAATAGAGAGTTATTATGGTGATAGGTATTTCATGATCTTCACTGATGACTATTCTAAAATGATGTGGGTGACATTTTCATTGGCAATTTGATGGAATTGATTATGTGTTACATTGATGTTTTGTCATTGATGTCAACACTAGTTGCTTTGGTTGTTTACCAGTATTTGATTGGTCCCAGTAGGATGATTGATTTCTAGTTGGTAAGATCATGTTGATCCAATATACTCCTATATGATTTGGCTTAGATCTGCTATTCATGCTACTCAAATATATTTTCAGTCAGTTGTTATTGATTTACTGAGCGGATGCTATCTTATATGCTGGTAAGCCTAGTTTATTGATCCGGTGAGGGTTTCACTAGCAGAGCTTTTTTGAAGATCTTTTGATATTATGCATAAGTGGTGTTGGTGTGGCTTCTAGTAGGCATTCAAGATGTTGATGGTGATCATGTTCATGCTTTGACTGATTGGAATCATTGCTTTAGCATGTGTGGACCTAAATTGGGTCCGGTTCTATCTGGGTTATGGACTGATTTAATGTAACATGTTGTTGGAACTTCTCGATGTGTTTCTGGGATGATTTATGGTTTGGATAGTATTTGTTTGGCCTCAGGCTGACATGTTTTATAATTATGTGATAGGTTTTATTGTCTGGGTGGGTGACCTAATTGTTTAAGGTCTAGGGTCTATATATATATGTGTGTATGATCTCATTGTAGATCATGGTATACAAGTGAATAATGTAATAAATATTCATGTAGAGGATTTGGTTGATCATAGGTGATTGAGTTGGGTTTATGCAAGAGGTTTAAGACCTCCAATATTGAGCTTAACCGAAACTGTACTCAGGCATAGGAGATGATATTATTGCAGTTCATTATTCCTTCTAGATTGTAGTCTGGATTTTTATGTAGTCAGTGAGACTCCTTTTGTAATGAGTAGTGTGCTCTAGGCTGTTGGCCTTTCTGTGAGTGCATGCCCCTCAATTTGTAATCACATACTTACTACAAAAGTATTATCTCATTGTGGGTAGGCTTCCCACCGTGGTTTTTCCCTTTACCAATTTTTCTACATATAAATCTTGGTGTCATGTGGATGGTAACTATTCTCTAATTGTTGCTTGTGCTTAATTGGTATATCTATCACTTTGGTAATTGGTTTATGTATTCTGGTATTGATCTTTTGTGTTCCAGTAATAAAGTTTTAAATGCTTAATATTCTAATAATCTAGTGACAATTGATTCATTCCCTCCTTGTCAATCATCCTCTGGTTATTTGAACTGTCTAACAATTGGTATCAAAGCTCTAGTCCTCTTTGTAGAAGCTTAACCACTTGAGGAAGATCCTATGGCATCTAATAGTTTAAGTTCATCTATTTCATCTGCAGCTGTCTTCTAGAGAGAAATTCCTAGGCTTGATGGAACAAATTACAAAGTATGGAAGATTCAAATGGAGACTCACCTAAGATGTCTTGGTAATCTGGGAGATCACTAAGAATGGTGTAACCCCTTTTAATCTGACATCTAGGAATCCTCCTCCAACAAACTTGGATAAGGAGCTTGAGAATGACTGTAGAGCTAGAGAAGCCCTCTTGTGTGCACTTTCTAACTAGCAAATAATGGAATTGATTGACAAATCAATAGCAAAAGCTATATCGAAAAAGTTGGAAACTCTAATTGAAGGTGACCCTACTATTAAGATTGCTAAACTTGATGGTTGCCGAGTGAGATATGAAAATTTGAAGATGAAAGAAGATGAAAGGATTACTACATTTATGGAAAGGGTAAATGAAATTGTCATGGGAATTCAATGTTGTGGTGGATCTCTGAGTGAAGATGAAATCGTTTCTAAAGTTATAAGAGCTTTACCACTAGCTTATAAGATGAAGGATACTACAATTAATGAGTTGTGATGTCTGAACTTGCTTTTCATGCATTTAAATCATCAACCAACAAGCAAGATTGGAAAGCTTTGTATGCAAATGAATTGGAAGATATGAAGAGGGAAGATGAATAATTTGAGCAACTTGAAGCCCTATTTGCTAGAAGAGTACCTAAAGGACCGGTAGGAAGTATGTATGAAAGAAAATCACCTTTTAAATGTTTTGAATGTAATAAGATAGGTCGTCTTGCATCTAGATGTCCTAAAAGGAATTCAAGATTTAAAGAAAGATCTAGAAGATCTTTTAAGCATAACCCTGAATATCAGAACAAGCATAAGTATAGGAGAAATAGAGATAAATCATGTTACTTTGCTAATGAGGAAGGTGTGACTGGTTCTGATGATAAACTGACACAAGACTCTGCTAGTGGTTTCGACAATGGAAAGGAATGTGTGTTCCTGGCTATCAAGGAAGATGATCCGATATTGGAAGAGAATCTACTTGAAGAAAAGGCCCTTGCTGCTAAAATTGATGATAAGGATGAATGAGTAATAAATAGTAGATGTTCACATCATATGACTGGAGATAAAAGGAAGTTTCTATCTTTGCAATAATTTGATGGCGCTCTGGTTAGATTTGGAGATGACAAAGCATGCATGATCAAAGGAAGAGGAACTATATCATTAGGTGGCAAGAAATACTAATAATGTTTATTATGTTGAAAGTTTAAGGCATAATATTTTGAGTGTAGGATAGTTAGTGGATAAGGGATTTCAATTACAATTCAAGGATGGAAAATGCAAGATCATTAATAGATCTAGATTAGAGATTTCTACCGGTACTCAAACAAAAGGTAATATATTTCATTTGACTTCTAGTGAGAAGACGTGTTTGATTGCACAAGTTGATGAGTGTTGGATTTGGAACAAAAGGCTATGTCATGTGAATTTTGATTGCATGGTAAAGATCAGTTCAACTAAGGCAGTTAGAGATATACCTAAGATTGTGAAGCCCTATAATCCAGTATGTAAGGAATGTCAAATTGGAAAAATGGTCAGAACCTCTTTGAAGAGTATACAATACAAATATAATGATGTTCTTGATCTTATTCATGCTGATTTGTGTGGTCCTGCTAGAATCAAAAGTTTTCAAGGTGATAGATACTTTATGCTAATCATTGATGATTATTCTAAAATGATGTGGGTTACTTTTCTAAGGGAGAAATCTGAGGCTTTTGAAAAGTTTAAAATCTTTAAAGCTAAGGTTGAAATTGAGACATGATTGAGTGCTTAAGGTTAGATCATGGTGGAGAATTCACATTCAGTGAGTTGAATAACTTTTGTGAGAAGCATGGCATAAGGAGATAATTTTCTGCTTCCCAGACACCTCAGCAGAATGGAGTTGTGGAAAGAAAGAACAAAACTATCTTGGATGATGCTAGAACTATGATGATGGAAGCTAATCTACCTCACATCTACTAGAGATAAGTAGTGAGAACAACAGTTTATACATTCAACAAAGTTCATATAAAAGGAGAAACCGGTAAGACACCTTATGAGCTATGGTTTGGTAATACACCTATAGTTAAGTACTTAAAAATATTTGGTAGTATGCTATATCAAGAGAGTTGATTTCATTGGCAAGTTTGATCCTAGATGTGATGAAGGAATATTTCTTGGTTATTCTAATGAAAGCAAAGCATATAGATGTTATAATAAAAGATTATAGAGAATAATGGAGAGCACTATGTTGGTATTTTGGTATGGTTTTGTCATTGATGTCAATTGTTAGGATTCCCACAGATATTGAGAGGGGGGGGTGAATTAGTATCTAACCGGTGAGTAGAATTTTTTATCTTAAAACATGCAAAACATATTATAACAGTGTACCGGTATGCAAGAAATAATGAAATAAACATAATTAAAAACATCCACATGAAAAGCACACCATGACACAAGGATTTAATGAGGAAACCCGATGTGGGAAAAACTTCGGTGGGATTTGTGACCCACAATATCCACTTACTAGCCAATAAGGGAATATTACTTACAAGAGGGGCCTGCACATGCAGGAAGGCCAACTGCCTAGAGCTCACTGCTCAATGGGAAGTCTCACTGACTTACAATGTGGATTATACAAATCCAATATCTTGTATTGCTTTACAATAGCATCTATAATGCCTGATTCAGTACCGATTACTACTCTGCTTCTTACATAAACCCTTTAACCTATATTTCACATAATAGGTCTGCCTTAATATTTTCCTTTTTGCTTATATCACTTTTATAACTTGCTTACAAAATGTCTACAATGATCTCTTTTATATATAAGAGTCATTTTACAACTTGCCAAGTCAGCTTACAAAGTTTTTATAATAATAAAAAAAATATAATATAACAAAATCATGTCGGCCTCAGTGTCGGTATACTTTCTTTCTTTGTGTCGGTGTCGGTGTCCTGAGTGCCAGTGTAGAGTGTGATTGTTGATGCCGGTGAACTATCTTGCCAGTGTAATGCCTTGCCGGTATAATGCCTTGCCAGTGCCATAGGATTGTAAGGTTGCCATCAATGACAAAACTTTCAATCACTTACAATGTCTCATTGGAGTGTGCATATGCCAACAATCTCCCCCTTTGGCATTGATGGCAACACTCATGAGAAATTTCAAAAGTGCATCCAAAAATGTGAAGTCCAAAAAATGTTACAAAAAATGTGTGCTCCCCCTGAGCATATGATTCCTGTGATATTTGAATTTTCTCATACCACTACTCCCCCTTTGGGATCAATGACAAAGGTTGTCAAGATGTCAGTCGAGTTTGTATTTTCAACCTTGTAACTGAGTAGTTACAATTTGAAATAGATCCACCAAAATCAAGTTTATACTCTCCATAAACTTTTTACTATCTCTTATTGTTGTCTCTATTCTTTTAACTGTACCGGTGAGATGCTACAAATGCTCTGCTAGTGTTTTTTGTCCCTGTATTAGTGCCTCAGATATTTCTTTCAGTAATAATGCTAGATAGTGCAATCTTGGACTCAGTTTTAATCTTAGATGCTTTGCCTTATTCACTATTCTCTCTTTTTCTCTTTCCAATTTAAGTAATTCTTCCTCAAAATTTGTTATCTTCTGTTCAAAAACTGATAATGTATTAGGTGAGTTAACAAAATTATCTACAAGTTTATTGATTCCCATAGATACTAAGAGGGGGGGGGGGGTGAATCAGTATCTAATCGGTGAGTAGAATTTCTTATCTTAAAACATGTAGAACATATTATAATAGTGTATCAGTATGCAAGAAATAATGAAATAAACAGAATTAATCAGATCAACAAACCATGGGACTATCAGATAGGTCTACTGTTAAAGCTATTTGGGATCATTTGGAAACATTGAATGAAGGAGATTCCACAGTCAAAATTGCAAAACTTGAAAGCTTCTGAGTCAGGTATGAACATCTGAAAATGGAAGAAGATGAAAGGATTTCTGCTTTTATGGAAAGAGTAAATGAATTTTTTTTGGGTATTAAATGTTGTGGAGGAACCTTAAGTGAGGATGAAATTGTTTAAAAAAATTTAAGAGGATTGCCACCGACATATAAAATGAAGGTTACTACTATAAATGAGTTGAGAACAATGCCTAATACATCAGTAACTAGGGATACATTGATTGGAAAACTTTCATCTTTTGAAATTGAGAAATTTGGTCTTGTTGCTACTATAAAGATAGATTTGGCCTTTAAAGAATCAACATCATCTGCTCCATCATTTGAAAAATCAGATTGGAAAGCCTTTTATGCAAGAGAACTTGAAGAAACTAAGAAGGAGAATGAAGAACTCGAAGAACTTGAAGCACTATTTGCAAGGAAAATGCCTAAAGGTCCAATTGGAAGTTAAGTATGAAGGTAAAGCACCCTTTAAATGTTTTAACTACAATAAGATTGGTCATATGGCTTTGAGATGCCCTGATAGACATGCTAGACTAAGAGAAGAAGCTAGAAGAACATACAAGCCTAATCCTGAATATCAGAGATATAGATTTAAGAAGAACAAAGACAAATCTTGTTACATTGTTGATGAAGGTGTGACTGATGATTCTGATGAGGATCCAACAGACAATGGATGGGTTTTTGTTTCTATAATAGAAGATCAATTGACACCTACTGCTCAACCAGTAGAACAAGCCCTAGTAGCTAAAGTTGAAGTAAAGGATGAATGGATCATTGACTCAGGATGCTCACATCATATGACAAGAGATAAAGGTAAATTATTGAACTTTCAAGAATACAATGGAGGGTTAGTAAGATTTGGAGATGACAAAGCCTGTTCAATCAAAGGTAAGGGTACAATATCTCTTGATGGTAAGCATAACACTGAAAATGTCTACTATGTTGAAGGATTAAAGAATAATATTTTAAGTGTTGGTCAATTGGTTGAGAAAGGATTTCAGTTACAATTTAAAAATGGAAAATGCAAAATCAAGAACATAACTGGTTTAGAAATTGCAACCGGTAATCAGACTAGAGGTAATATCTTTCATTTGAATAACAATGAAAAGACATGCTTGATTGCACATATAGATGAAAGTTGGTTGTGGCATAAGAGACTCTGTCATGTAAACTTTGATTGCATGGTAAAGATCAGTACTTCTAAGGCATTTAGAGATCTACCTAAAATTGTGAAACCTCATAATACAATTTGTAAGGAATGTCAATTTGGAAAGCAAGTTAGAGATAGTTTCAAAAGTATTCCAGAAAAATCGAATAATGCTCTTGATTTGATTCACTAATTTATGTGGTCTAGCTAGAACTAAAAGCTTACAAGGTGATAGATATTTCATGCTAATTATTGATGATTATTCTATAATGTGTTGGGTTACTTTTCTCAGAGAAAAATCAAAAGCACTTGGAAAGTTCAAACTGTTCAAAGCAATGGTTGAAAATGAAATCGATAAGAAAATCAAATGTTTAAGATCAAATCAAGGAGGAGAATTCACATCTAAGGACTTTAATACATTCTGTGAAGTGAAAGGAATCAAAAGACAACTATCAGCACCTTGGACACCACAACAGAATGGAGTTGTTGAAAGGAGAAACAAAACTATCTTGGATGCAGCAAGAAGTATGTTATCTGAAGCAAATTTACCACATGTATATTGGAGAGAAGCAGTCAGGACAACGGTCTATACATTCAACAAAGTTCACATCAAAGGTGAAATCAGTAAGACTCCTCATGAACTATGGTTTGGTAATACTCCTACCCTTAAGTATTTCAGAATTTTTGGAAGTAAATATTATATTAGAAGAGATGAGTATATTGGCAAATTTGATCCTAGAAGTGATGAAGGAATATTTCTTGGTTATTCATCTAAGAGTAAGGCATATAGATGTTTTAACAAGAGATTGGAGAAAATTGTCGAGAGTACAAATGTAAAAATTGATGAACAATTCAGAGGAACTTCAAGGTATATAGACTTTGAATCGGCAACAAAAATTGTGAAAAATGAACCTACTCTAAATCCACCGGTACAGAATGAAGATCCAGTTATCCCGGTACCATCAGAGGATTCCACAGTAATTGAAGAACAACAGCAAACTAAGACACCCCAGTATGTAAGATTGAATCATTCTGAAGATCAGATAATTGGAAACAAATTTAAAGGAGTTATGACAAGAGGAAGATTGGCAAATGAAGAGGTATGTCTTATTTCTCAAATTGAACCATCATCTATTAATGAGGCATGTGAAGATAAATTTTGGATTAAAGCTATGGAAGAAGAATTAGAACAAATTGAGAAAAATAATATTTGGACATTAGTTCCCCGACCTAGAGATAAAAATGTAATTGGAACAAAATGGGTATTTAGAAATAAACTTAATGAAGATGGTAAGGTTGTCAGAAATAAAGCAATACTAGTGTGTAAGGGATATTCTCAGAAAGAAGGAGTTGATTACAATGAAACCTTTGCACCAGTAGCTAGAATTGAGGTAGTCAGATTATTCTTGGCTTTTGCAGCTCACAAGAACTACAAAGTTTATCAAATGGATATTAAATGTGCATTTTTGAATGGAGATCTTGAAGAGGAAGTATACATTGAACAACTTGACAGATTTTCTTTGACAGATGACAATGATATGGTTTGCAGGTTAAGAAAAGCTTTGTATGGATTGAAACAAGCTCCAAGAGCTTGGTATGCAAGATTGGATAAGTATCTTTTAAAGATTGGTTTTACTAAAGGAAACGCAAACATCAATTTATATTACAAAATAACTAATGATGACATATTAATTATTAAAGTATTCATTGATGATATAATCTTTGGAGGAGAAGATGGATTACATAAGGAATTTTCTATTAAAATGCAGCAAGAATTTGAAATGTCTATGATTGGAGAAATAAAATTCTTTTTAGGATTGCAGATTTCACAAACTAACAAAGGTATATTCTTGAGTCAATCCAAATACTTGAAAGAGTTACTAAATAAATTTGGGATGGATAAATCTAAACCAGTAAGCACACCTATGACTACAAATGACAAATTATCTCAAAGGGATGAATCTACACCAATTAATCCAACTAGATACAAATCTATGATAGGAGGTTTACTATATTTGACACAAACCAGGCCTGATATTATGAATGTAGTATGTATTGTTTCTAGATTTCAAAGTAATCCTAGAGAAAATCATGAATCAATAGTAAAAAGGATTTTCCCATACTTACAAGGCACTGCAAATCTTGGATTATGGTATCCTAGAGATGAAAATTTTGATCTATGTGCATACACAGATGCAAATTGGGTAGGAGATGTGGATGATAGAAAAAGGACCACCAAGGGAGCATTCTTTCTTGGAAAGAGATTAGTTTCTTGGTTGAGTAAGAAATAGAGTTGTACATCTTTATCAACAGTAGAATCAGAATATGTTGCAGCAACAACTAACTGTACACAAGTACTATGGCTTAAGCAAATGTTGAAAGACATAAAAGTAAAATGGAAGGAACCTATTACAATATATTATGATAACACTGCAACAATTGATATATCTAAGAATCCGGTATTACATTCTAAAACAAAACATGTTTCTATCAAATTGAATTTTCTAAGGGAAAAAGTTGAAGAAAAGGAGATAAAACTGGTTTATGTGAATACTAAAGAACAACTTGTAGATATTTTCACAAAACCTTTGCCTAAGGAGACTTTTGAATATCTCAAAGATCAGCTTGGAGTCATACCACCACCGATAGAGACTTAGACAATTGATGATTGTCATCAACTGGCAAAATTTACAGAGAAATCTTTTACTCCGGTCTTTGATGAGGAAGCTACTTCTCAGGGGGAGTAGTTGGTATATTGAATTGATTGGTATTTTGTATATGAACTTGGTATTATTATAACTTTGGTATTTGATGTCAAAGGGGGAGAGATATCTATGGAAAAACACATTATCTTTTAATGAGAGATTGGTATTGAAAAATTTGGATAACACATGTTGCTCCCAGGGGGAGAGATTGTTGTTTAGGAGAGATTGTTGGTTTTTGGTATTTGGCATTTCTGTTTTGGCACTTTGATGGTTTTTCCATCTTGTGTTGCCATCAATGCCAAAGGGGGAGATTGTTGGTATTTTGGTATGGTTTTGTCATTGATGTCAACACCTACTAGAACACTAGCACTCTGGAGATCCAGCAGCATTCATCGGCAAGCAAGTAATTATTGCACAATTACTGGTATATAGTTGACCGGAAGGATATAATGATCACCGAAACCTAGAATGATATGGAAGACACTTGGTAATGTTGAAGACATCGTGTGGACACTTTGTTTTGAAGAATTAATCATTGTTATATTCATATTTGCATACTTGCTTTTACTGACAAATAGGTCCAGGGTTACCTAGGGTTACACCGACAGGTTTATCTTTTCCAGATCAGCATGGCACACTATGGAGATGATTAATTATTATTGTAAATGCTTTAAGCCAACATTTTTAATTAGTTATTGCATTGGATATTATATTGTTTATAAAAATTTTTTATTGTAGAGCCGACCTACTAAAAAATGTCTTAGGTTATGGTATAAATGTAAGATCTTATTTGTAAGATCGAATGTGGAATGCGAAAAAGAATTGTGAGAAGGTATATTCAAGATTAAGCAGAGCTATACATGAAGACATCATTTGAAGGTGAAGCTAGGTTTTTGTGAAATCATATCAGCATTACACCAGTACTGAATCTAGCATATGAAGATGCTATTTTGTGCAGTACATTCTTATTGGATTTAACCATCCAACTGTAGTCAATGTGACTCCCTTTTTGTGATTGAGTAGTGAGCTCTAGGCTATTGGTCTTTCTGCATGTGCAGACTCCATTTATGTACACTTACTATTTGTAGTAGTATCGTCTGATTGTGGGTAAGGTTTCCCACTGTGGTTTTTCCCCTTACGGGGTTTCTACATACAAATATTTGTGTTATGTGTTGTGGATGACTTTATGTTTATGTTTCATGCATTAATCTTTATTAGTATAGCAATTAATTGTTAACACTGTCTACCAACATACTTAACTGGTTTACTGGTATTAAGCATTAAGTTGGTTAAGTTGTTTTGGGTTTGAATTTATTTGACAACTAATTCACCCCCCCTCTTAGTTGTCTCTGGGACCTAACACACTAATGTCAAGGTGGATGAGTAGAATAAAAGTCAAATCATAATTTATGAGCAAGAACCGGTAGTGGAAATGATCATAACTAAACTGATAACACCTTTACCGAAACAAAATGTTGAACCAGTTACTCTGGCAGTATCAGAAAATTCAATAGTAACTAAAGATCATGGAAGAGGAACAGAAAGTCAGAAGACTCCTAGGTATGTAAGGTTGAATCATTCAGAAGATCAGATCATTGGGGATAAGAACAAAGGAGTGATGACAAGAAGAATATTGGACGTTGATGAGGTATCTTTAATTTCTCAAGTTGAACTAGTATCAGTAACTAAAGCATGTAAACATGAATATTGGATGAAATCTATGGAAGAAGAATTAGATCAGATAGAAAAGAATAACAGATGGATTTTAGTTCCCCTGCCTAAAAATAAGAATGTTATTGGAACTAAATGGGTTTTTAGGAATAAATTAAATGAAGTTGGACAAGTTGTGAGGAATAAAGCTAGATTGGTTTGTAAAGGATATTCTTAGAAGGAAGGAATTGATTATGGTGAAACCTTTGCACCAGTATCTAGGATTGAAGCTGTAAGATTATTTCTTGCCTATGTTGCACATAAAAAATACAAGGTTTATCATATGGATGTTAAGTGTGCTTTTTTGAATGGGGATCTTGATGAGGAAGTTTATATTGAGCAGCCTGATGACTTTTCACTTTCAGATGATAAAAAAATGGTTTTAAGGTTAAAGAAAGCCTTATATGTATTGAAATAGACACCTAAAGCTTGGTATGCAAGATTGGACAAATATCTTTTAGAACTTGGTTTCACTATAGGTAATGCTGACAATAATCTATATTATAAAGTCACTAATGATGATATACTAATTATTGAGGTCTTTATTGATGACATCATTTTGGAGGTGAGGATAAGTTGTGCATGGAATTTTCTAACAATATGGAGAATGAATTTGAGATGTCTATGATTGGGGAAATTAATTTTTTCTTAAGTTTGTAGATTACTCGAACTGATAAAGGTATTTTCATCTATCAAACTAAGTATGCTAGAGAGTTGTTGAAGAAATTTGGTATGGAAAATTCTAAACTGTTTAGTACTCCTATGGTTACAAGTGAGAAATTGACAAAGAAAGATGAATTAGCATAGATAAATCCTACAAGATACAAGTCTATGATTGAAGGTTTGTTGTATTTGACTTAGACTAGACCGGATATAATGAATGTAGTTTGCATTTTATCAAGATATCAAAGTGATCCTAGAGAAAATCATGAGAGTACGGTGAAAATAATTTTTAGATACTTACAAGGAACATCCAAATATGGTTTGTGGTATCCTAAAGATGATGGCTTTACTTTATGTGCATATACAGATGCAGATTGGATAGGTGATGTTGATGACCGAAAAAGAACTTCCGGTGGATCTTTCTTTCTTGGAAAGAAACTTGTTTCATGGATCAGCAAGAAATGGTCATGTACCTCCTTATCTACTGTGGAAGCTAAGTATGTTGTTGCTACTACTAACTGTACACAAGTTCTATGGATGAAGAAAATGTTAAAGGACATAAAAGTGCATTGCAATGAATGGGTAGTTATTCATTGTGATAACTCTATTGCTATAGACATATCAAAGAATACAGTATTCTACTCTAAGACAAAGAACATATCTATCAAGTATAACTTTTTAAAGAAAAAGGTGGAAGAAAAAGAAGTTAGATTGGTTTACGTGAACAATAAAGAGAAGATTGTAGACATCTTCACTAAATATTTGCCTAAAGAATTATTTGAGTACCTCAGAAATAGATTAGGGGTTTTTGCCCCTTCGGCATAAAACTGATTGATGCTATTTGGCATCAGTCCAGTATGTATTATCAGAGCTATTATTCATTCTGAATTGATGTGATGATGCTACTACTCAAGGGGAGTAGTTAGTCTTGTGATTCATTGGTTTATGATTTTACTTTGATATTTATGTCAAATCTTTGGCATTGATGTCAAAGGGGGAGAGATATTCATGTGAAAAACTTAAGGAGTTATATACATTAGGGGGATAAATTTGTAGAACTTAACTGTGTTATCATCTACAGGGAGAGTATGAATCAGAACTTCATTTCTATATTCTTGGGTGGGAACATTTTTGGCATTTCTTGGCACATGGATGTTTTTCACATCTAGTGTTGCCAATAATGCCAAAGGGGCTTAATAATTTGATGGAATTGATTATGTGTTGCATTGATGTTTTGTCATTGGTGTCAACACTAGCTACTTTGGCTATTTATCAGTATCCAATTGGTCCCGGTAAGATGATTGGTTTTTGGTTGGTAAGATCATGTTGATTCGGTATACTCCGATATGCTTTGTCTTACGGAATTGGCTTAGATCTTCTATTCATGCTACTCAGATATATGTTGAGTCAGTTGGTATTGATTTGGTGATCAGACACTATCTTATATGTTGGTAAGCTTGGTTTATTGATCCGGTGAGGGTTTCACCGACAGAGCTTTGTTGAAGATATTTTGATATTATGCATAAGTAGTGTTGGTGTGGATTCTAGTAGGGATTCATGATGTTGATGGTGATCATGTTCATGCCTTGATTGATTGGAATCATTTCTTTAGCGTGTGTGGACCTAAATTGGGTCTGATGCTATCTAGGTTATGGACTGACTTAATGTAATATGTTGTTGGAACTTCTCGATGTGGTTTTGGGATGACTTATGGGTTAGATGATATTTGTTTGGCCTCAGGCCGACATGTTTTATAATTATGTAATAGGTTTTATTGTCTAGGTGGCTGACCTAATTGTTTAAGGTTTAGGGTTTGTATATATATATATGTATGATCTCATTGTAGATCATGGTATGCAAGCGAATAATGTAATAATTATTCATGCAAAGGATTTGGTCGATCATAGGTGATCGAGTTGGGTTTATGCAAGAGGTTTACGACCTCTGGTATTGTACTTAGGCATAGGAGATTCTATTATTGTAGTTCATTCTTCCTTCCAGATTGTAGTCTAGATTTTTGTGTAGTTAGTGAGACTCCTTTTGTAATGAGCAGTGTGCTCTAGGCTATTGCCCTTCTTCATTATTACATTAATTTGTAATCACATACTTACTATAGAAGTATTATCTAACTATGGGTAGGCTTCCCACCATGGTTTTTCCCTTCACCAGGTTTCCACGTATAAATCTGTCATTTCGATAATTGGTTTATGTATTCTGATATTGATCTTATGTGTTTCGATAATAAAGTTTTAAATGCTTAATGCTCTAGTAATCTAGTGACAACTGATTCACCCACCCCCCCCTTTCAGTTGTCCTCTGGTTATTTGAACTATCTAACAATGGTTTAGAGAGAAATCAGAAGCATTTAATAAATTTAAACCATTTAAAACTCTAGTTGAGAAGGAAACTGATAAGAACTTGAAGTGTTTAACATCAGACTGAGGAGGTGAATTCACATCTGATGAATTTGTTAAGTATTGTGATGAATAGGGTATAAAGAGATAGTTGGCTACTTTGAGGATACCACAACAGAATGGCATAGCAGAAAGGATGAACAGAAAAATAGTTGAAGCTACAAGAACCATGTTTTGATTAAGTAAAAGCAGGTTTTTGAAAGGAACCCGAACCTTTTACAAAGCAGGAGATATACAAAACACTAGAAAACACCATGCCTGATCACTTCAAAAGATAAAACAGATCCCAACCTAAAAAAATGGGACCATGACCTTTAAAACATAGCATTACATAGCATTACATAAAAACACCAGGAAAAGACAGCATCTCGAAAGCAAAACGACAGTAAAAAAATAGAAACAAGACAACTGCCAAGATAGATAGAGACAACTATATGCTTTTCATAATATCCTCAGCTTGGACAACCATCAGCTTCATGTTGTCTGCTGAAGTCTTTAACTCCTCCAGCTCATGACCTTTGATGTCGCCCTTGATCCTAGTATTGGCTCTGGTTCTCTTCATATGACCTTTTCTGTCCAGTTGTTCCTTATCAACTTCCTTCTTAGTATTGCTCTCAAATCTATTGACCATGATGTTCATGTTATCCACCAAAGCTTTAAGGATCTAGAAATTTTGTTCTGTAATCTTCTTAACAATGAGCTCCATCTTATCAATTTTGCTACCCAGATTGTTCATAACAGTGTCCATTTCTTTCCCCTCCTTATTTTCTTTATCTCTTTAACCTTTTTTCAGTGGCAATAATTTTACCCACCATGCTTTCAATGGCTTCCACATTATTAATAGCAACTACCAGTTCTTTAACATTTTCTATCAAGGGTTTCTTTCCCACCTTATCTCTTTTGACAGTCAGCATATCTTTATTCAAGCTACCAATATCCTTCACCATCGTACCAACAGTCTCACAGAAACCCTTTATAGTCACATTCTCACCAACACAGTCACTAATCTTGCCACTTTTATCTTCTTGCTCCTCTTTCTGCATGTCTTGGGTATTCAAACCCTCAATGTTGTCTGTGACCTGATTCTCCTCCCCCTCCTTATCCTATCCCTCATCCTTTTTATTCTCCTCTGCTTCTTCTTCAGAATCAATTGGGATTTGGCTGATTTCTTTATTGCTTTCCTTACTTGTCCTCTTCCTACATTTTCTTTCCAGTAACTTTCCCTTTCTTCTTTTTGATAAATTTCCCTTCAAAGGATTTGGCCTCAAACTCTGAAATTCTTGAATCCACCACAATCCTTTTCCTCTTAGCCTTATCCCTGCCTTTTTTGCTAGTCTCCTCCGAGTCACCCTCAGTCTCTGAATCAAAGTTGAATCCGTTGGCTTCACTCTTCATGTCCTCATTTCTAGCATATTTTCCTTTTATAGGTTTTTCAATACTCTTCCCTTTAAGAACTTTATAGAACAGAGCCATAAGACCCTGGTGTAGGGCATGGTCACCTTTAGGATCTTTCTAAATCTTCTTGATAGTGTGGTCCATAGTGCAGGCCAGGTAAAACGGAAAACTCACCTTTTCCTTATGGCGAAAATGGTTTAGCAAAACAAAATGGTGACCATATGCTCTGGTAAACCTCCCATCCAACGTGATATAAGTAATAGCTGCAAGAAGCATGTTATTGCAAGGTATTGTATCCAAAATATTTTGGAGAGAAGCAGTCAGTACTGTTGTATACACTCTAAATTGGGTACTGGTAAAGAGAGGTAACAATAAGACACTTTATGAGCTATGGTATGGAAAAACCCCTTGTGTAAGTTATTTCAAATTTTTTGGAAGTCAATGTTTTATTAAGAGAGATAACTACATTGAGAAGTTTGATGCAAAATTTGATGAAGGAATTTTTTCTTGGTTACTCTTCTAGGAGTAAAGCATATAAATGTTACAATAAGAGAACTAAGAAAATTATTGAAAGTGCTAATGTAAAAGTTAATGACCTATCTGATAATTCTAAATGTACAAGCAGATCAGAACCTAAAAAAGATGATAATGAGGAATTTTTTTTAATCATTGAACTGAAAGAAAAGAATAATGAAGAACCGACAATTGTAGAACTAGGTGCTCAATCGGTAAGCAATGGAAGTGAGGAAGAAGATGAAGAACCTAATGAAGAAGATGCAGAACTAGCATAGGCAATACCTAGATATGTCAAATTGAATCATTCACAAGAGTAGATAATTGGTGATAAGAATGCAGTTGAGCAAACCAAGAGAAAGATCCAAGAGAACTCATGTTTGATATCTACAATTGAACCCAAGAGAGTAAAGGAGGCACTAAAAGATGATGATTGGGTTAATGTAATGAATGAAGAATTAGATCAAATTGAGAAGAATCAGACATGGTCACTTGTTCCTAGACTAGAGGATAAGAATGTGATTGGAACAAAATGGGTCTTTAGGAATAAATTGGATGACGAAGGAGATTGTAAGAAACAAGGCAAGGTTAGTCTACAAAGGGTATGCTCAAGAGGGAGGTGAGGATTATGGTGAAGCATTTGCACCAGTTGCTAGATTAGAAGGAGTAAGGATGATGCTAGCATTTGCTGCATATAAGGGATTCAAAGTCTACCAAATGGATGTCAAGTCAACCTTTCTAAATGGGATTATATAAGAAGAAGTATACATTGAACAACCAGATGGATTTTCCTTGACCAATAATAAAGACATGGTGTATAAATTACAAAAAGAACTATATGGTCTAAACCAGGCACTGAGAGAATTCTATGAGAGATTACATGCACATTTGACCAAAATTGGATTCCAATGTACCAATGAGGACAGTAAAATTTATTTCAAGACTGATAGAGACAAGATGATGATAGCAAAAGTATTTTTTGATGACATATTTTTTGGTGGAAATGATGATATGTGTATGGACTTTGCTAATATTATGAAAAAGGAATTTGAAATGTCTCTAATCGATGAAATTAAGTTCTTTATTGGCTTACAGGTTCAACAGCTAGATGGTGGTATCTTTATTTGTTAGACCAAGTTTATCAAAGAGGTGTTGAAGACTTTCGGCATGGAAGACTGCAAATCAGTAGGAACACCGATGGTGACTGGTTGCAAGTTGTCAAAGGAAGATGATTCCCCTGCTATTAGTGAAAAAGAGTACAGATCTATGATTAGAAAGATACACTATGTTGTCCATAGCAGACCATACATTGCTCATGTTGTTGCATTAGTGGCCAGATTTCAAAAAGAGCCTAAAGAGAGTCACATGGTGGCTGTGAAGATAATTTTTTGGTATCTATAAGGCACAGTAGACTATGGTTTATGGTATCCCTATAAAGAAGATTTTACTTTAGATGTCTTTATTGATGGTGATTGGGTAGGTAATGTGGATGATTGGAAAAGAACAACCGATGGAGATTTTCTACTTGGAGGAAGATTAGTGGCATGGATGAGCAAGAAACAAACTTGTGTTTCTGAATCTACAGCTAGAGATGAGTATGTATCTACATCCATGAATTGTACAAAAGCAATATGGATGAGACATGTGCTAGAAGGATTAAAGATAGATATGTCAGAACTGGTGACTATCTATTGTGATAATACAAGTGCAATAAACATTTCTAAGAATCTTGTACTTCATTCCAAAACCAAGAACATTGAATTGAAGTATCACTTCCTAAAGTAAAGAGTTCAAGAAAAGGAGGTGAAGATGGAATATATGAAGAGTAAAGATTAGTTAGTTGATATCTATACTAAGCCCTTACCAAAGGCTACCTTTGAGTTTCTTAGAGGTAAACTAGGGGTTAGACCTCTACACTGGAAGAACTAGAGTGATGGAGATCCCTCAATCCTATGGATTTCATGTTTATTTTTCACTAAGGATTGATGAAGGTGAAGGCTACTCCTTTGGGGGAGTGAGTCTGATGTAAAGTTGTGATTTAATGCTCTGTTATAATTTTTCTGATTTGAGTAGCAAAGATGATGGAAGCGGAAGTAGCAGAATTGAAGACAAGTGACGCATTTACATCTTTGGCATTGTTGTGAAAGGGGGAGAAGAAAAGAATAGAAATTAGATATGGCAGATATGGGATAAGTTTAAGATCAGATTGAGAGAAGCATTGTTTAAGGGGGAGATGACAAGAGGAGGAGAACCAACATAAGTTGTGATATTAGCAAGCTAGTTGTAGATGATGATGTTACTCTAATTGTATATTTGGTTGGTGTTGCCATCAATACCAAAGGGGGAGATTATTGACATTTGGCATAACTGATATAGATGCAGGTGATGTAGTTGAAGTTGGATGAATGCACTGGTAAAGGACAAAAGTCTATTTGTGATGAAGAGATTGAGATTTTATGAATAGATGACATGATCAGTTATTTGTGTTGTCATTGCTGGAAACTGATGTCAAATGATGTTCTTGATGTCTTATTTTGTTATCTAAGTGATTTGGTTTACCGAAAGATAGGGTTTGTCGATAAAGAGATAAATCTATGAAATAGGCCTTTAACCAGTAAAGTGGATATGTTTTGATTGGATGGTGAACTTGTATCATGGAAAGGTGTATGTGACTAGAACCAGAATTTGTGGAGATTACCAAAAGGCATGTTTCAAATTTCTGCTAAAGTTTTGCTAAGGTTTTAATAGGGTTTAATAACAGTGAAGAAATCATAAAATTGGTAATAATTTTTGTTATGACGGTGATCAACGATGAGTCTACATGAAGTTGGTAACACAAGACAACCCACATGAAAGATTTAATTATTCTTTTGGCGTGATTCAAGGAAGATTTTCTTGGGAATCAACAAAATGCTTAGTAGTTTGTTTTGAGGATACAAATTGGATTTCCATGATGGGTTATTATCAACCAATAGTTGATATTGCATTGTAATTTGTTGTAATAATCTGTATAACAATCTATGATGATCTCTTGTGATCTGAATTTTAAATTCATGACATAATTAGGGTTTTGTGGCCGGCCTAGTTGAGATGGCTATTTAGGTTGACACACTTGATGTTTATTCTGTTAGTGGTCTTAGAGAATGTGTTAAGCCATCCAAGAGAAGTGTGAGATATTCTTGAGAGTTGAAAAGTGTTGTGTATAATTGGATCTGATCAAGCATACAAAGAAGTTTAAGTAATAGATCATTTTCTTATTGTTGTTCCCTAATAGTTGCAGTAGGTTAAATCCCTTAACCAGGTAAGTCCTAATAGGCCTTAAAAATTTAAAACCCCTAACAAGGGAGCTCTCAAAAGAGTGTTAAATCCTCTCATTAGGTTGATCCTAACAAATCATCAAGCTCCTAACTAGGATGCAAGGCAAATCCCCTAATCGGGTGAGTCCTAACAGGGTCTGCTCCTAACCAGGGGTATCGTAAGCTCCTAACATGGTGTACTTTGAAAGAGTGAAAATATTTGTGGGTTCCAACTCCCACCATGGTTTTTCCCTATTTGGGTTTCCATGTCAAAAACCTATGGTGTTCATTTGTGGAAAGTTTTTCATGTGATATTCTTGTTTATGTTTCATTTCATGCATTATTTCTAAGACAGTGGTTAGATATTTTATCAAAAGTTTATCACAGGTTATCGATACTGATAAGGAGTTGTTTGAGAAAGTTCTTGATTTGATTGATAAGTTTAATGAGTTGGTAAATGATCAAGTTTATATGATTTCTTTGGTGGTGAAAGTATTGATAGTTGTGGTAAATGATTTGATTAATATGTTAAGAAAATCTGATAAAGAGGTTATTAGATCTTATTAAAGAAGTTGAGATATTTGTTAAATGGTTTCAGATCTGAGATAAGTTTATTTTTGAGTTAAACTTTCAATTTTTCTTAATACAGATTCACCCCCCCTCTGAGTATTAATCGGATCCTCATAGGATTAACAACACTGTCATCATGTGACAAGCCAACTCCGTGAGAATAATTTTTTTAGATGGGTACCTAGGAAGCTTGAAATGCTCAACGTCAAAACATCCATCTCTGATATGCGTAAATGTATAGAATTTCAAGAAGATACATCCATATTGATTAACAAAATTCCAAGCTTCATTTGATACTCTTTTTTTTTTTAATATCTTTTCCAAACACACACATGTGCAGAGCGAAGAAAAAGAAACCATCATTGACTCTCCTAAAATTATGCAAACTCTCCTTGAGAGTCAATTGTGTAAAATATTGATAAATAGGAACTTGACTCTTGTCTCTTGTGTTAGATAATCCTCAAAAATTCCCCATTGAGGTAGCTACATATACAAGATATGAAATCATATAGAACTTCAGGGTGGTGGGTACTTTGGCCAACTGTTTGTCCAATACATCAACAATCTATTTACCCCAATATATTTTCTTCTTATTTTTCTAGATCATATGGATGTATTGATACATCCACTTATGATAAGTATCTAATACTGGAAGTCCCTTTACTCTACTAAGAAGATTAACAAGATCATTTACCTCCTCAATGAAGTCACTACAGTGAATAGTCTCAGGCCATGTTGCAAATGTGGGCCTTGAAGTCTTCAACCAATTTTCATTAGTGTTTCTCTTGCATTTGTCTAAATTATTATCAAATTAGGATATTGCTAACTACATATCAATATTTTCATATTGATTTATATGTGGACACTTGAAAATAGTGTCAAAGAAATCCTCAACCAACTTGATGAGAGTTATTTTCCTCTATATCCTTTACTAACTTGCTCACTAGATCATACCGATTAGCTAAGGCTAACATAAACTTAGGGTTCCATAGAGACATAGGAAATTCTAAAACCAAATGAATTCCATTGTTGATAGTAGACTCCATATTTTATGATACTAGTGACTCTTTAACACTTTTCAAGAATTCATCTAGATCAATGTGCTCTATCTTTGTGTCCCTAACATGTTCAATATTTGATGACATAGATGAAGGAGGAAAGAATGGATGTGGGTCTTTCTTCTTCAACTTCATTGTTCTTTTACTTAATGATGGCTATGTCATTTGAATATGATTGCATTTTAATATTTGAAAAAGGTCATTATAGTATTTGAGCCAATTAGCCTCCTTCCAAGGATTACAAAATCCCAAATAATAGAATAAAAGTTTTTGATTGAGTGCAAATTAATTTTATATTATCAATTTGCAAGTGTGTGCATTCAGTGAAAATCGGACTTATAAGTCTAATTAGCACCTAAAACTAGTGAAAAACACAAAGAAGTGGATATCGAACTTATAAGTCTGATCCGCACTTAATGGAAGATCAAAAACTAAAATGGGGCAGATATCAAGCTTACAATCTTGATATGCACTTGAGGAAGGTCAAAAAATATAAATGTTTATATCGAGGTTATAAGACCGATATACATCTATGTGAAGAGCACAAGAAATAAAACAATCTTTGGTGCTAGTCAGGTTTGTATACCCAACTTGCACCTAAGAAAGTATCATGGTGCGAGTTAGGGATACAAACACAATTAGAACCTTTATAAAATACTTAACCCAAAGAAAGCACATAGGAAATGTGTATGACATGACCATGACCCCGACATGCACCGTGGAGTGATGCTTTGGTCCATGGCAGGGTCATGGTCCTATCATACACCTTGGGAAGGACACTATTAAAGACCAGTGATGTGAGTTAGGTGAAAACCCAACACACCTCAAAGCTAGGGATTTGATGTGTGTCAGGTTTTTAAACTTGACTCACACCAAAAACTAGGGCTTTTAAATATATGATGTGTGTCACGATTTAGAAAACTGACACACATCAATTGCACATAAAACATGGAAAGAAAAATGATAGTATAATACAGGTAGAATATTTACAATATACATCAAAGTAAAAAAAATGGTGTATATTGTACATGTCAACCCAACATAGTTGATAAGCCAAAAAGCCGATAAAAACTTAGAAATCACAAAGGAAAAGGTAGAAAAATCACATACCATGGAAGGATGAATTGGCCTTGTGCCAATAATCTTCTCAATCTCACAAACCTCAAGAAAAATGAGGGGAAAGAAATATTAAAATGAAAATAAAAGGAAAGGAGAATGAAATCAAATCAAACACTCCTAAACATTAAATGCAAATTGTGCTCCATTATGGTGTATTTCGGACTTACAAGTCTGATTTGCACCATAAGACCCAAAGAGCTGTAAGTCGGACTTGTAAGTCCAAAATACACCTAAAAAATGATTACTAACTACAATTTCAAGTTCTAAGTCTGAATTAACACCTAGGAAGCCAAAGATGGTGTAAAATCAGGCTTAGAATCCGATTTTGCACGATAACAACAAAAACTTATTTCAAGTTAAAATTTTAAATTTTAACTAGTTAAACAAGATTATGAAAATGAATACAATGTATTCAAGACCAACAAGGTGACTAAAACACCTCAAAAAAACTAACTCTTAGAGAAATGAGAATGAATTTAACAAAAAATTGTAGGGGGTTATCCTATTTTCATCTGAAACAAAAGCAAGGATAACATTGATCTCATCTAACATCTACATCTGAGATTTTTGGTGGTGATGTTTCTATTGCCACATAGTTATGGGTCTAGTAATTAAGTACCCTATCTTTCAGCTTAGTACAATGTGAAGATTTTGGTCTAGTTTCCTCCAAAATCATCAGCAATATATTAGCTCCGGTGATCTTGTCTATTCCTTGAGTTATGAAGAAAGACTTTTTGTGTTTTGGCTAACATCTTCAATATGATAAGTGTTAGAATTCATGAAATGAGAATCCCACAAGCCTAGTTATCTTCTGCAAGAATACCTATCACACAATAAGAGAAAATTGAACAACAAAGAGAATTGAAGACAATTAACAATAATTCAATGTAGTGTTTTGAAACTGCTTATTGCTTATTGCTTAATTACAATGAAGGATATGACATCGTTATAAAGAAATCTAACTCTAAAGATAGAAATCCTAAATGGTGGAGTCTACAAGATAGACGAAGAGTTAAATTAGAATGCATGAATCAGTCATGTATGCACAAAAAACATAATAGACTAATTAATGCATGAAACTCTCAAAATTCTAAACATGGCTTGCTTTTCCTAGTTTTCATTCTGCTTGGAGATAAATATTAATTAATTATTCATAATTAATTAATTAACTAACTAATAAATGTCAATAATTAATTACTAACTAAGGCATTGATTATTTGGTGAATTAATGCAATTAAGTGAATAATTAATATATGAATTATTTATTCCAACACCCCCCTGAATGCACAATTGGGAGAGAGGAAAAGATATAGGAAAAAACATGCAAAGATGAATGCATGATGGGTCCTAACCTAAAGCCCGATGAGGTACTCATAAACAAACATGCAAGTTTCTCAGAAATAGAGCAACGTAGAAAACCCTAAATGGGAACAAAACTCCTCTCCAAAAGAGAAACGAAAAGACAAGCATGAAGAAACATTGAAGCATGAAGAAGCTACAAACACTGTCATAGAATGACTACTATGATGTCAAAAAAGGAAACTCCAGAAATAGGAATGCTAGAGTGTCGATATGGTAAGTATTCTATCTTACCAATAATGCATGGGTAAATGGCCTTGCATCTCTTAGTACATAGGAACAAGTACTGAATACAAAGAACACTCCAATGTGAAACCAAAGAAGCATTAGCAACAACAATAGAAACCCCCTCATAATGCTGACAAGGGAGAGTTAGACAGGTACATTGAATCTGAATACTATTCTCCATGATGCTAAAAAAATAGAGATGTGTGCCAAAAAGATGGAGCTCCAATCACAAGAGGACAAAATAGGGCCAAGAAGTCACTGATTACTTTGGCAAGAAGAGGTAGTGGGCTGGAAAGCTATCCACAAAAATGGACCTGATATCTAGATAGATCACTAAATCACCTTTCCAACGATATCTCATTTGCAAAAAATGAAGTTCAGATGCACAAGATATGCCCCTGGGAGTACACTACAACTTCTGACTTCAACTGACAAAAAAACTTGCAAAATGAAAAAATCAGAAAAATATACCTCAATCTTTGGATCAGGTTTGGAAAGAGATTTCCAACGGTATATGGTTTTCCCAATTTTGACTCTGTATGACCAAGTTATGGCCAAAAAAAAATAGCAACTCACAAAGAGGGTCAAAGAAGGGCATGCATGCTGACTGTATTACTGATGTTAGCAGCCAAAAATCAAAATCCCTTAAAAAACAAAAAAATTATGACGCAAGTACAAGTACGGTCGTACAAATTTTTGTGTCTCGAAAAGCATGCCAATGAAAAAACCATGCCCCTGATGTCGAAAATAGGCAAATTACATATCAAAATTCATGGAATCGGCCTTCTAAATCCAACCACAAGGTCCTTTTGGGGCCAAAAAGCTTCAAATTTTCAGGTACCCTCTGGAACAGAGAAAAACCCTTGAACTTTGAACCCTTGCAAAATGGACTCTGTATATCGGATTTCAGTGAAATAAAAGGCAATGCTGACTTTCTTGAGTCTTCTAGAACTGATGGTGAGCTCTAAATTAACCCAAGGTGAACAATTTGTTGTGTAAATGAGAATAATCTCCAAAAAAGTGAACAAGAATCTTCAGATCTGGAGCTCTGATACCATGTTAGACTTTGATAAATGTGAATTCCACAAGCCCATTTATCTTCTACAAGAATACCTGTCACACAATAAGATAAAATTCAATAGAAAAGAGAATTGAAGATGATTAACAATAGTTAAATGTATTGTTTTCAAACTGCTTATTGCTTATTGCTTATTGCTTAATTACAATGAAGGATATGACATCCTTATAAAGAAATCTAACTCTAAAGATATAAATCCTAAATGGTGGAGTCTACAAAATAAAGTGAGAGTTAAAATAGAATGCATGAATCATTCATGTATGCACAAAAAACATAATAGACTAATTAATACATGAAACTCTCAAAATTCTAAACATAGCTTGCTTTTCCTAGTTTTCATTATGCATGGAGATAAATATTAATTAATTAACTAAGTAATAAATGTCAATAATTAATTACTAACTAAGGCATCAATTATTTAGTGAATTAATGCAATTAAGTGAATAATTAATATATAAATTATTTATTCCAACAATAAGATTAGTTTTTGTAGTAGCGTGTAAAGACTTTTTGGGCTAACCTTAAACTTCGAGTAAGATGAATTTATAAAAAATCATTCGGTATATATTCAGATGCTTAGTGATGATTAGTGTATGAGCTTTTTAGATCATTTTTTCTATGAACAAAAAATGTGAAAGTGATTATAGCGAATGTATATAGTGAATGTGAAAGTGATTATGTATGACAAACGTGAAAGTGATTATGCACCTCAGTGGAACTGTATCTCATGCATATGATAGATGCAATTATAATAGTTCAATTTTTGTAATATTGGCACTAAGCCATCATCTGATAGTTTTTATTTGGACAGTGAGTCCATTTAGTAGTGAGCCACCTTTTGTAGTCTATAACCAGTTGCATAACATTGAGAGCTAATCCACTCTGTGGTTTTTCCTATCCTGGGTTTTCCACATATAAAATACTAGTGTCATGTGGTGTACTCTATTTTTCCTTATTGATCTTTTCTTTTATGTAATCTAGTTATGTTATGTGGATGGTTGTTTAAAATTTTTAATAGATTCAAAGGAATAGTGATTCACCCGTCCCCTCTCAGTATTCTAGATGTTCAACAATTGGTATGAGAACAAGGTACTTTAGAAGAGTGTAGTAACTTGAGGGAGATCTGAAGAATTGAACATATGGCACCTAGGTCTACCTTAGATCAGGATAGATATCTAGATACAAATGGAGGAACTCATGACTACCCTTAAATACCCTAAGAATGTTGAAAATGAAAATAGAGACCCGAAAGAAAATGTTCAATTAGCAAATGAGTGTATCGGAACTTGCGAAGATAGAAAATCATAAAAAGTTTAGAGAAAGGCATAAGGAAGTTAATCAAGAACTCAAGGAGACAAATAGCACAATTGTAGATCTAAAAACCAAGAGTGAAGAAGATGAAAATACCAAGGAGTGCTTGAATAAAATGGTGAAACGAAAATTAGAGGAATGTAAGAAGCTTGAACAAGAAGTCACAAATCTGAAATCAGATATGGAAAAGTCAAAGAAATAGGAAGACAAACTTAAGATAAGTTCAGATAAGCTTTGATTAAATGTTAGTTGAGAAAAGGTCTCTGGAAAATAAAAGTGGTCTAGGATTTTAAACATGTGAATGATCTCAAATCAAGTCAGAAAGCAAGGAAGGATCATCTCCGATGAAGGAAGCTGAATCTAGTAAGTATGTGAAAGATGACAAAGGTAAGTCACTGGTCGGGAAATAGGTAAGTAAAAGAAACACTTCTTTTAGTGGCTATTGTATTAGTTCTAATAAATTAGGTCATAAAGCATTTCTTTGTAAAAATAAGATGAATTAGAAGGTTAGATATTTCTCTAGTACGTGTTATACTTGTAATAATTATGGTCTCTAGTAAATACAAAAATAATGTTGTGATAGATCAAAATAGAAGTAGTCATTTTATAGGTTGATTCTATACATGCAACATATTTGGACATAAGGCTAACTAGTGTAGGTCAATACAAGGTCAAGGATATGATAGATGTTAAAACTGCAACAAACTTGGACACATTGCAAGACATTGTAGAAGAGGAGAACCTAATTCAAATAGACTAGTAAAGAAAATCAATAAGGACGATGTGAAGGATAAGATGAAGAAGATTTCAAGGAAGAAAGAAGTTGAAGTTGAACCCAGCTTCGATGCAAGCATTTTCTTTGATAATTGAGAGTCAAAGGATTTGGCCCAGAGGGATAAAATCAAGAAATAAATTTCTCTTTCTAAAGACTGCAAGGTTATAATGACATCTTGGCAAGGGATGTGTGTTAATGGAAACTCCGACTAAATGGATTATATTCTGACAAAATGAGGAAGTCTGGAAGGTCTTAGTAGACTTAGACTAAAATAATTTTAGTAAAACTACAATTTATTTCTTATCGCATTTATTGTGTGCAAGTGGGTTCAAAAAGGTTAAAAGGAGAACTCACTAAGTCATTTGTCACTTGAAGCTAAAGAGAATTCAAGAAGCAACAAAGAAAATCAAGGGTTAGGGTTTCTCGAGAAAGTGGTAAAAGGTATATATCCTACAAATTTGTTACTCTCAGTACTTTTCATCCATGGCTACTGATAGGCCAACACTAGAGCAAAGAATAAGAGAGAATCACCGCTTTATAATAAATTTTAGTTTGTTCTATACGTGTCAATATAGGGGTGTAAAATTGTGATATATGTCTTGGCTATATACCAATCAAAGGGGTGAGAGTCATGAGTTAAGTGTGGATGAATGCAGCTTTGAAATTAAATCTATTGCAAATTGAAACAACTTTGGCAGCATGAACTGTCACTTCCTGGCGACAGGAATATCAAAAACAGTAATAATTCCAGAAATTAATCTCACAACTCCAAAGAAAACTAATCTAGAAATCATGAAGCAATACAAAGCATTAACAGTTAGTATTGAAAATAATCTCATAAACAACAAACCACACTTGTAAATAACAAAAAGAACATAAATAAACTAATTTAGAATAAACTATTATACTATGAAAATAAAACACGCTTTACTATAACTATGAAAGTTGGAAAAGCACTAGACGTTTTAAGAAGTGGGCCCCCTCCTTAGTTCGTCAGGTGGTGAGATGAAATACAAGCTCTTCTACACGGGACTGATCATGTAAGTGTTTGTTTTATTTATCAAAAAATAATGTTGTCGATGATACAAAAATTCTAAAACATAAATCTGTTTACCCCCAAGTCTATCCTTGAGTTGATAATACATAACATATATATATATATATATATATATATATATATATATATATATATATATATATATATATATATATATAAGGTCTATAACAATGGCGTGGAACATAATGGCTTCATTTGGCTTACAACCAACAAAATATTGGTGCACGTAAATGTTAGTCACTGGCCATAAATCAGGAAATGTTCCTATTACAACAACAAATGCAAATAAATAATAGGTATAATTTCGTTTCAACAAGCACAACCTAAATTTGATCCTTATTATGTGTTGAGCCTAGAGAAGTTATTTGCTGAGATGGCAAATCCATTTGGTAGGTGAGAGGTGGTTGTTATTAATATATAAAAAGATAGCTAAAGATAACAACCATGAAATAATGGTTACAACAATGTGAACAAATCCGCTAGCTATTGTGGGAGAATATGATCAGGAGTAATTGATGCCACCCTGGAGGCCAACATAATATATTGACAAGATGACCAAATGAAGTTGTTGGTGAAAAGGTAAAATACAAAAGTTCTTGGCCAAAAAGTGATAGGAAGGTGCATTGAAGGTGACAGGAATATTTGCTCGCACCTCGCTTTGTAGGACCTTTTGAGATTCTGGAGAAGATAGGCCCAGTAGCCTACCGTTTAGCTTTGCCACCTAGCCTGTCACGCATCCACGACGTGTTTCATGTTTCAGTTTTGAGAAAATATATCTATGATGAGTCTCACCTTTTAGATTGGGATGCCTTGCAGGTGGAGTCGGACGGGCAGCTAGCTTTGGAGCCCATTCGCATTTTGGCACGCTGGACATTGGCCCTTCGAGGTCGAGAGCTGGACCAGGTTAGGGTCCAGTGGGATTGTTATGATGAGGTTACGGCTTCATGGGAGGACGCAGCACGTATGAGATCAGAGTACCCTCACCTCTTTGATGAACTCCAGGAGGAAGTTCATGCCTAGAGGGGGAGGATGTGAGGCCTCACCTCGACTCAGTTTGACATTCAGTGGATTTTATATTTTAGACTACTATGGATACTCTGTTTTGATGCTTTTTGAGACTTAGAAATTATATGATTTCAGGATATTGGATAACATTGCTATGAATTGATGTTTTATTTACATGCTTTATGAGATAGAACACTACATGATTATTAGAAAGAATGATATTGCAATGATAGATGTCGTTATTGAATTTGCAGGACTTTACTTTGAATATAGAACTATGATGTATGTTTAGTTTATGTGAATTGGGATGAAAATTGCTTATGTGAATTTGCTTGACAAAAGATGTATTCAATCTGTGCAGATGGAAATTGTATGCAAGTAATGATGTGCATTGTTATATTATTGAATTATATTTTATATGAATATTTGGGAGTACTAATGTGTAAATTGAGATGCGCAGGAAATTTACCATGTGACCATGGAAAATTACGGAGAATCAAACCTAGACTTATGTATGTTTGTAAAGCCAGGGTTTGTCTATTTGGAGAGACAAAACCCCGTTTGTGTTGTATTTTATTCATATCAGTATATGCTGCATGTGTGTTATGTGTTATTTAAATTTATTGTGTAAAAAAAACCTCAAGAGACAATTTCATGTTTATTTTTTGTAAAAGTATTTTATTAGTGTCACTTGACACACGTGTGGATGTAAATTTAAATATTTTATCTTGTCTCTTGATGGGAAAGTGTTAATTATTATTAAGTTTAAATAAAATAATGTGTTGTCAAAAAGATATTTTGAGAATATAATATTTGGTGTGGTCAACTTATGTTTGACCCGAAAATAAACTTCAGAGGGGTTTAAAATGGGATAAATGAACACCTAGGGGTAGTTTATTAGGGTTTCCTGAAGCCCATAAGGTATACCTAGGGGTTAGGGGTAATTTTAGGCAAGTTTCTACTTTATTATGATCTTTTTAACGCTTTAAAAATTGGCTTTTTTGAGTTGAGCGAAAATTGAAAATTGAAGTGAAAATCAAATCCAGATTTTCCCTCTTGGAAGGAAAGTCTTTTTGGCATTTTTGCTTTCTTCCTTCTTTTTGGTTGATTTTTCTTAGAATCCTGTGAGAACTCAGTGAGTGAGCTTCTTAAGGAAGATTTTTGGGAATAGCTGGTTAATCACCCACTCTCCATTTTTGGAGACAGAAGAAAACTTGGAAGAAAAATAATGTTATGGGATAAAGAAATTGATTAAGGAAAATAAAGAATTGTGGATTGGGCAGCTCTTCTTTAGATATCATTATAACCTTTGGGCAGATTAAGGTTGGTTTCATTTTTACTTTTAATGACCTGTTTTTGTTTATTTCTGAAAGTTGTTGAATAAGAAAATCTGTATCCTTGAAAATGAAAGTTTGAAAATCTTTTGGTTTTGTTTTATGAATGAATGTGTTTTGGGAGTTTTCTCAAGATCTCTCTTTCTCTTGGGAGAGAAGAGGATCTTGAGGGTGGTAGCAGTGACAGCCCTCGAGTGAGAGACTCTCTTTAGAGAGCGATCACAAGGGATCTTTGTGTGATCCTTGTTGCATGGCCTGTTTGTGCAATGGGGGTCATAAGGAGGGTTATAAGGCTAGAATGCCTTTGGGGGGCATAAGGAATTTATGGGGTTGAGATTTTGATATGTTATTTGTGCCATGAGGCGGCTTCTTATTATTACATACTTGCAGATTCTCCTCAGGGTATTTGGTCCACTACCACCCTTTGAAAATGTTCACCACCAGAATGTGGTGTTGTGAAAGCCAGGTTGGGAATGTGTCTGGAATATTTGTATGCTTTGTGTTTCTTTGTGTTTGCCTGTTTGTACCCGTCTAGGAATTGGTTCTCCGAGCTCGGGGGTGGCTACCAGTTAGCCTAGGCTGGGAGGTGAGCACTCCGTGGTCGATTTTGTGTTTTCTATTATGCAGGAAATTCAGAAGAAAGAGGATAGGATTCATGAAAGATATTCAGAAGATTGTATTTGAAGATATTTGAATTCAGTTGCAGATGTATGTTTATAGTTGTTGTAAATAAATGCCTCAAATTCAAGAGAAAGAAGAAGCAAGTTGAAATTTGTAATAGTAGACTTGAAGTCTTAATGTTGTGACTGTTCAGAGAAATCATTTCTGTAAATTTGGTAGAATATTTTAGAGATGTTTTAAAGAAAGAAAAGCTTGTTATTTCTACTTCTGGTTTATAAAAAAAGAAAGCTTCTTGTATTATGGAAGAAATAAAAGATTTGTTTTTTCATTTTGACTTTAATTATATTTCACTTGTGGCAAATAAAAGATTATTGTTGTTGAAAGATTTCTATGTATTTCTTTTTATAAAAAAAAGTTGTTTTAAGTAAATATTCTATTTTAAAAAAAAAAGAATATATAAATGGATTTCTTATTCCAGAAAAAGTATAATGTATCTTTATAAAATACTTTGAATTGTATTTTTGTTAACATTGATTTAAAAGCTAGTCTTATAAATGAATTTATATATATATATATATATATTTCTATTTTTGATTAAACTTAATGTTATCTTTTTCTTTATTATATTAGTTTAGAATTTTGTATGTAAAATTCTCTTCCAAAAAAAACTTTATATAAATTTATATTGAAATAAATTTCATTGTTATTTTTTACTATGCTTATTTATATATTTATAAATATATATATATATATATAAATATTATTATGTATTTTAATTAAAAAAAAAATAAATTAAATTTTAATAAAAAAAAAGGGGGAAATGAGTTTTGGGGTCGCACACACAGTGGAGCCGCTTGCGGCTCCCACTGTGTGGGCACACAGTGGACGGCCACGGCCGCCACTGTGTGGCCACACAGTGGTGCCGCTAGCGGCGCCCATTGTGTGGGCACACAGTGGTGCCGCGGCGCCCACTGTGCGCTCACACAGTGGCGCGCGCGCGGCCAAACTTGTTGTTCTCTCCGTGACCTGCAAAAAGGGGGTTTTTTTTTTTTATGGCCGCCAAGGGCTTCGGCCCAGCCAAAACATTGCAAAAAAAAAATATAGATGGATTCATGGCCGCCAAGGGCTTCGGCCCAGCTAAGATGTTTAGCAGTTAAAAAAAATATAATAATTTATAGGGTTTAAAACCCTAACCGAGTGGAGGTTAGGGCAGTTAATTAAAATAATTATTAAAATATTTACCAGTTTAGTTAAATATACATATATATATGTTTCCATAAATACATATGGAAATTATATATATGTATATAAATGTATGAATTTGAGCATTTTTGTATAAGTAATTAAATTTTAAATATATAAATATATGCATAATCAATTATGTATATATGTATATATTTAATTAATCCCGATTTTAATTTTGGTTAAATTATAAAGAGAAATATAAAAGAATTAAAAAGACTATAAAGTCATATTGGAGGATAAATTAAAATATCTCTCCTAATACTTTTAGTATGAATAATTTAATAAAACTATTAATTATATATCTTTTGGAGATAAAATTTAAACCAGTAGGTTATTCCGCGATTAGAATATAACTGATTGTCGATGCTTCGTTCGTTTCAGAATGAGCTCGAATTTATTAATGGAATTTTCTCTAACGCTTGTCGCAAGAGTGTGCTTGTTAATTAAATCAGTATCTTTTAAAAAAAAAAAATTTTGTTCCGTTTTTGCCCTAAATTTTGGGCATGACAATTTGGTATCAGAGCAAGGTTTCCACACTAGGAGCCTTACTCACTTACGTTTCGCCTTAGAATATTTTAAATTATTTTGTTAATGGAATTTTGGATTTAAATAAATTTAATTCTAAAAGAAATAAATTAATTGTTTTGTATTATTTTCCTCTTAGGATGCCTCCGTTGACGCGACAAGCTCGCAAGCGCGGACGGGGTCCTAGACGTGAGCGCCTAGCTCGCGATGAGGAAGAGAGGGAGGCATCGGTTCCTGAGGAGAACCCAGGAGCACCTCCCGAACAGCCAAATGAACCTAACCGTGACCTTCTAGCAGCCATTCAGAATCTTATTGGCATTGTTCAGGAAAGGATTCCAGCAGAGAACCCTCCGGTTAGGAGTCATGACTCTAGGAGTCATAGATTTGTTGATAGAGAACGAAGCAGGAGCCCGGCTCCGATTCCTGTAGAGAGCCAGGGTGGTAATGAGCCAGAGTCAGTGCATATGCCAGGACCACCTCCTGCGGTGGAACTAGTCTATTTTGAGAGAGGTCGTCGAGATCCAGGGGATCTCATCAGGGAGGTCATGCGCCTCCAACCACCATCCTTCGGAGGTTCTACAGATGGAGTAGAGGCCGAGGCATGGCTTCTGAGTCTTGAGAGGTGCTTTGCATTGCGTTCTTATGAGAGCAACTTGAAAGCACGTGTTGCAGTTCATCTTCTGAGAGGAACAGCCTCCACCTGGTGGAGACAGGAAGAGTACAAATGCGGATTAGCACCTGATACACTCACTTGGGAGATATTCACCGAGAGGTTCCGTGAGAGGTACCTATCAGAGCACTTCAGGCAGCGTCGTATAGACGAATTTCATGATCTCCAACAAAAAGGCTTGTCAGTAACCCAGTATGAGAGTAAATTCTTTGAGTTGTTGCCATATGTAGATTATCTAAAGGATGAGAAACTTCTTGTAAACCGCTTCATCAGGGGATTGAATGCCGGTATAGCCGGGCCTGTTAGGATGTCCGCTCCAGAGAGCCTTCGGGTTGCTGTAGAGAAGGCACTGATTGCCGAGGAAATTCAGGTTAGACCTTAGGACAATAGGGATCGATATCAGAACCGAAATCCCGCACCTCAGACTTATGGATTCCAGAAACCACATTGGAAGGGGAACAACCGAAATTCTCAAGGGTTCTCCAAACCCCCTCCTCCACAACAGACACCACAGAACCAGAGGCAGAAGCCTCCACAGTATCCGCAGGGCTCCAAGCCCAAGCAGTGGCAGACTCAGGGACAGAAACGTGATCAAAGAGCACAGGGGCAGTACACACAGCCGGCGGGGACTCAGCAGTCCTCCAGGGGTGGGTACAGCGGATCCAGTAGGATAGGAGGTCAGGGATTTTCTAGGCCTCAGGGTGCCCAGTTCCAGGCACGGGGTGCTTGCTTTACTTGTGGAGCCATGGGGCACTTGGCGAGGGATTGCCCTCAGGGACAGGTAGCAGGGAGTCAGCGGATGGCTGCTTCAGAGCCGACAGTTGGTGATATGGGCAGGTCCCATAGAGTATTCGCAGCGGTTGACAACCGCCAGGCCGACCATCAGGCCATGGTTATCAAATCTTCAGGTATAATCAGAGGTAACAATGTATCTATTTTGTTTGATTCAGGAGCTACTGACTCCTTTATATCTCCATTGGTTGTGGAGCGTTGCGGGCTAGTGGCAACTAGGCAGGGTGTCAGTTGGGAAGTGGAATTAGCTTCAGGGGCTAGAGTGTCAGTGGAATCAGAAGTTAGGGCATGTCAGTTGCAGATTGGCAAGACCACCACTGTAGTAGACCTTAGAGTGACTCCACTTGGATCTTATGGAATCGTACTTGGCATGGATTGGCTTTATGCCCACAGAGCCAAGATGGATTGCCGCCTGAAAAAGATCGAGTGTGACGATGATCATGGTTCGCCCATAGTTATCACTGGGATTCAGAGGCCCGTGTCTCTTCGTATGATCTCCGCAATGCAGCTCAAGCGGAGCATGCGGAAGGGATGTCAGCTTTTTGCTATCACTATCAGTGACAGAGGAGAAGAGGAGGAAAAAGAAGCATCGCTCGATGACCATCCTATCCTTCAGGGATATTCAGATGTATTTCCTTCAGAGTTACCGGGAATGCCTCCCCGCAGAGAGATTGATTTTCATATAGACCTAGTACCAGGAGCCGAGCCAGTTTCCAGAGCACCTTATAGAATGACCACAAATGAGCTTAATGAACTTAAAATTCAGCTTGAGGAACTTCTTGAGAAGGGTCATATCCGTCCTAGCGTATCCCCGTGGGGTGCACCAGTTATCTTCGTTAAGAAGAAGGATGGATCTCTCCGATTGTGTATGGATTACCGGCAGCTAAATAAAGTAACCATCAAGAACCGATATCCCTTGCCCAGAATTGATGATTTATTTGACCAGCTTCAGGGTGCCAAAGTCTTTTCCAAAATAGATCTGAAGTCAGGATACCATCAGTTGAGAATAGTGGAAAGCGATATCCACAAGACCGCATTTCGCACTAGATATGGTCACTATGAGTTTACCGTAGTCCCCTTTGGACTTACAAATGCCCCAGCAGTTTTTATGAGTCTCATGAATGGGGTGTTCCATACCTTTCTGGACCGTTTTGTTATTGTGTTCCTCGATGATATATTGATATATTCTCGGAATGAGAAGGAGCATGAGGATCACCTGAAACAGGTATTGCAGTGTTTGCGAGATAACCAGTTGTTTGGAAGCCTCTCGAAGTGTGCCTTCTTTCGATCTGAGGTCAAGTACCTTGGACACGTTATTTCCGGTGATGGGATCTCAGTTGACCCATCAAAGATTAGGGCTATTATGGATTGGCCAGCGCCTACCAGTGTGACAGAGGTCAGGAGTTTTATGGGTTTAGCAGGATATTACCGACGTTTTGTCGAAGGTTTCTCCAGAGTCGCACACCCTATTACCTCTCTTCAGCGTAAAGGGAAGAAATTTGAGTGGACAGAGAAGTGCGAGAAGGCCTTTCAGGAACTCAAGAAGGCACTTACTAGTGCTCCTATCCTTGTTGTACCAGATCCTTCAGCTGATTTCATGGTTTGTACCGATGCTTCCTTAGAGGGTTTAGGGGCAGTTCTTATGCAAGGTGGTAAGGCCATAGCTTTCGAGTCTAGGAAACTTAAGACTCATGAACTTAATTATCCCACTCATGACCTTGAGCTCGCATAAGTAGTGCATGCACTTGTGAGGTGGAGACACTTCCTTTTAGGACATCACTTTGAGTTGCATTCAGATCATCAGAGTCTTCAGTATATCTTCACTCAGCCGAACCTTAATGCACGTCAGAGGAGATGGATGGAGTTTTTGTGCAAATATGATTTTGACGTTCACTACATCAAGGGAAAGGAAAATGTAGTTGCAGATGCCTTGAGTAGGAGACGTCATGAGGTTCGCACCATATCCATGGGCACAGACTTGAGGGACCGTATACTTCGGCACTTATCTGAGGATGGATGGTATGCAGAGGTTTGTCAGGTGTTACGTTCTCAGGTCACTCTAGAAGGGAAATATGTGGATTATTCTTTGGAGTCCGATGGACTATTACGCCATAGAGGGCGCATTTATGTACCTTCCTCCAGAGGGTTGCGAGAGTTCATTGTCTCAGAAGCTCATAGAGCTCCTTATGCAGCGCATCCCGGGGTTAAGAAGTTGCATGCAGACTTGAGGCAGTTGTATCATTGGCCGGGAATGCGACAGCTCATTGCTGAGATAGTAGCTCGGTGTCTCGAGTGTCAGAGGGTGAAGGCGGAGCACCGCCATCCAGGTGGGTTGCTTCAGTCTCATGCTATACCAGAGTGGAAGTGGGATACTATATCCATGGATTTCATAATTGGTCTCCCTATGTCTTCTCGTCGCCATGATGCTATCTTGGTGACAGTTGACAAGCTGACCAAAGTAGCTCACTTTTCACCAGTTCGTACTACATTCACAACACCTGCAGTAGCACAGGTGTTCTTGCGAGACATTGTTAGACTACATGGCATACCCCGCAAGATTATTTCTGATAGGGATTCTCTTTTCACTTCTACCTTTTGGAAGTCATTACAGGCAGCTATGGGCACAAAGCTCAATTTCAGTACAGCTTATCACCCAGAGACAGATGGTCAGACAGAGAGAGTCAATCAGGTGTTAGAGGATATGCTTCGTATGTACGTCATGGATCATCAGACCCGGTGGGAGGAGTATCTTCCCTTAGTGGAGTTTGCCTATAACAATGGGCATCACACTTCTTTGGGAATGCCACCCTACCAGGCATTATACGGCAGGCCTTGCAGGACGCCCTTGAGTTGGGATCGCATAGAGGATAGAGTTGCTATTGGTCCTGAGTTAGTTCGAGATATGGAACAACAGGTGGATTTGATTAGGCAGCGTCTCAGAGAGGCTCAGGATAGACAGAAGAAGTATGGCGATGCAAAGAGGATTGATCGTAGTTACTTGGTTGGAGACAGAGTTTTCTTGAGAGTGCGACCGCATAAGAGTCCGATCCGTTACGGAAAGGGTTCTAAGCTCACACCTCGCTTTGTAGGACCTTTTGAGATTCTGGAGAAGATAGGCCCAGTAGCCTACCGTTTAGCTTTGCCACCTAGCCTGTCATGCATCCACGACGTGTTTCATGTTTCAGTTTTGAGAAAATATATCTATGATGAGTCTCACCTTTTAGATTGGGATGCCTTGCAGGTGGAGTCGGACGGGCAGCTAGCTTTGGAGCCCATTCGCATTTTGGCACGCCGGACATTGGCCCTTCGAGGTCGAGAGCTGGACCAGGTTAGGGTCCAGTGGGATTGTTATGATGAGGTTACGGCTTCATGGGAGGACGCAGCACGTATGAGATCAGAGTACCCTCACCTCTTTGATGAACTCCAGGAGGAAGTTCATGCCTAGAGGGGGAGGATGTGAGGCCTCACCTCGACTCAGTTTGACATTCAGTGGATTTTATATTTTAGACTACTATGGATACTCTGTTTTGATGCTTTTTGAGACTTAGAAATTATATGATTTCAGGATATTGGATAACATTGCTATGAATTGATGTTTTACTTACATGCTTTATGAGATAGAACACTACATGATTATTAGAAAGAATGATATTGCAATGATAGATGTCGTTATTGAATTTGCAGGACTTTACTTTGAATATAGAACTATGATGTATGTTTAGTTTATGTGAATTGGGATGAAAATTGCTTATGTGAATTTGCTTGACAAAAGATGTATTCAATCTGTGCAGATGGAAATTGTATGCAAGTAATGATGTGCATTGTTATATTATTGAATTATATTTTATATGAATATTTGGGAGTACTAATGTGTAAATTGAGATGCGCAGGAAATTTACCATGTGACCATGGAAAATTACGGAGAATCAAACCTAGACTTATGTATGTTTGTAAAGCCAGGGTTTGTCTATTTGGAGAGACAAAACCCCATTTGTGTTGTATTTTATTCGTATCAGTATATGCTGCATGTGTGTTATTTGTTATTTAAATTTATTGTGTAAAAAAAACCTCAAGAGACAATTTCATGTTTATTTTTTGTAAAAGTATTTTATTAGTGTCACTTGACACACGTGTGGATGTAAATTTAAATATTTTATCTTGTCTCTTGATGGGAAAGTGTTAATTATTATTAAGTTTAAATAAAATAATGTGTTGTCAAAAAGATATTTTGAGAATATAATATTTGGTGTGGTCAACTTATGTTTGACCCGAAAATAAACTTCAGAGGGGTTTAAAATGGGATAAATGAACACCTAGGGGTAGTTTATTAGGGTTTCCTGAAGCCCATAAGGTATACCTAGGGGTTAGGGGTAATTTTAGGCAAGTTTCTACTTTATTATGATCTTTTTAACGCTTTAAAAATTGGCTTTTTTGAGTTGAGCGAAAATTGAAAATTGAAGTGAAAATCAAATCCAGATTTTCCCTCTTGGAAGGAAAGTCTTTTTGGCATTTTTGCTTTCTTCCTTCTTTTTGGTTGATTTTTCTTAGAATCCTGTGAGAACTCAGTGAGTGAGCTTCTTAAGGAAGATTTTTGGGAATAGCTGGTTAATCACCCACTCTCCATTTTTGGAGACAGAAGAAAATTTGGAAGAAAAATAATGTTATGGGATAAAGAAATTGATTAAGGAAAATAAAGAATTGTGGATTGGGCAGCTCTTCTTCAGATATCATTATAACCTTTGGGCAGATTAAGGTTGGTTTCATTTTTACTTTTAATGACCTGTTTTTGTTTATTTCTGAAAGTTGTTGAATAAGAAAATCTGTATCCTTGAAAATGAAAGTTTGAAAATCTTTTGGTTTTGTTTTATGAATGAATGTGTTTTGGGAGTTTTCTCAAGATCTCTCTTTCTCTTGGGAGAGAAGAGGATCTTGAGGGTGGTAGCAGTGACAGCCCTCGAGTGAGAGACTCTCTTTAGAGAGTGATCACAAGGGATCTTTGTGTGATCCTTGCTGCATGGCCTGTTTGTGCAATGGGGGTCATAAGGAGGGTTATAAGGCTAGAATGCCTTTGGGGGGCATAAGGAATTTATGGGGTTGAGATTTTGATATGTTATTTGTGCCATGAGGCGGCTTCTTGTTATTACATACTTGCAGATTCTCCTCAGGGTATTTGGTCCACTACCACCCTTTGAAAATGTTCACCACCAGAGTGTGGTGCTGTGAAAGCCAGGTTGGGAATGTGTCTGGAATATTTGTATGCTTTGTGTTTCTTTGTGTTTGCCTGTTTGTACCCGTCTAGGAATTGGTTCTCCGAGCTCGAGGGTGGCTACCAGTTAGCCTAGGCTGGGAGGTGAGCACTCCGTGGTCGATTTTGTGTTTTCTATTATGCAGGAAATTCAGAAGAAAGAGGATAGGATTCATGAAAGATATTCAGAAGATTGTATTTGAAGATATTTGAATTCAGTTGCAGATGTATGTTTATAGTTGTTGTAAATAAATGCCTCAAATTCAAGAGAAAGAAGAAGCAAGTTGAAATTTGTAATAGTAGACTTGAAGTCTTAATGTTGTGACTGTTCAGAGAAATCATTTCTGTAAATTTGGTAGAATATTTTAGAGATGTTTTAAAGAAAGAAAAGCTTGTTATTTCTACTTCTGGTTTATAAAAAAAGAAAGCTTCTTGTATTATGGAAGAAATAAAAGATTTGTTTTTTCATTTTGACTTTAATTATATTTCACTTGTGGCAAATAAAAGATTATTGTTGTTGAAAGATTTCTATGTATTTCTTTTTATAAAAAAAAGTTGTTTTAAGTAAATATTCTATTTAAAAAAAAAAAGAATATATAAATGGATTTCTTATTCCAGAAAAAGTATAATGTATCTTTATAAAATACTTTGAATTGTATTTTTGTTAACATTGATTTAAAAGCTAGTCTTATAAATGAATTTATATATATATATATTTCTATTTTTGATTAAACTTAATGTTATCTTTTTCTTTATTATATTAGTTTAGAATTTTGTATGTAAAATTCTCTTCAAAAAAAAACCTTATATATATTTATATTGAAATAAATTTCATTGTTATTTTTTACTATGCTTATTTAAGTTATTTATAAATATATATATATATATATATATATATATATATATATATATATATATATATATATATATATATTATTATGTATTTTAATTAAAAAAAAAAAAAATTAAATTTTAATAAAAAAAAAGGGGGAAATGAGTTTTGGGGTCCCCGCGGACTCCACTATGTGTTCACACAGTGGACGACCGCGCGGCGCCCACTGTGTGCACACACATTGGAGCCGCTTGCGGCTCCCACTGTGTGGGCACACAGTGGACGGCCACAGCCGCCACTGTGTGGCCACACAGTGGTGCCGCTAGCGGCGCCCACTGTGTGGGCACACAGTGGTGCCGCGGCGCCCACTGTGCGCTCACATAGTGGCGCGCGCGCGGCCAAACTTGTTGTTCTCTCCGTGACCTGCAAAAAGGGGGTTTTTTTTTTTATGGCCGCCAAGGGCTTCGGCCCAGCCAAAACATTGCAAAAAAAAAATATAGATGGATTCATGGCCGCCAAGGGCTTCGGCCCAGCTAAGATGTTTAGCAGTTAAAAAAAATATAATAATTTATAGGGTTTAAAACCCTAACCGAGTGGAGGTTAGGGCAGTTAATTAAAATAATTATTAAAATATTTACCAGTTTAGTTAAATATACATATATATATGTTTCCATAAATACATATGGAAATTATATATATGTATATAAATGTATGAATTTGAGCATTTTTGTATAAGTAATTAAATTTTAAATATATAAATATATGCATAATCAATTATGTATATATGTATATATTTAATTAATCCCGATTTTAATTTTGGTTAAATTATAAAGAGAAATATAAAAGAATTAAAAAGACTATAAAGTCATATTGGAGGATAAATTAAAATATCTCTCCTAATACTTTTAGTATGAATAATTTAATAAAACTATTAATTATATATCTTTTGGAGATAAAATTTAAACCAGTAGGTTATTCCGCGATTAGAATATAACTGATTGTCGATGCTTCGTTCGTTTCAGAATGAGCTCGAATTTATTAATGGAATTTTCTCTAACGCTTGTCGCAAGAGTGTGCTTGTTAATTAAATCAGTATCTTTTAAAAAAAAAAAAATTTGTTTCGTTTTTGCCCTAAATTTTGGGCATGACATGATGAAACTAAACACCTACTTAGATTGAGTGTGTGATCGAAGATACTCTTTAAACCCTTGATTGAGTTTAAATGAATAATTAGCTTGATGAAAAGTGATGAAACTGATTAACGTTAAGAGATTGATTCAAATGAAGACAATATCAGCTTGATTTAAAGTGATAAAACTGATATGCCCCTAGCGATGAGGTCTTATTTGATTGTCTTTAGTTGAAAAAGATTTTTGCTCAAATTTTGATGAAGATTTAAAAAAATTCTTGACATTGAAGATGTGAGGTCATAAGGTCATGAGTATGCCCTCTCAGAAGTGAAATCAAAAGATAGCAAGGGTACATGATGATAGGCAATTTTGAGCAATGATAAGTTGTTTGAGCACAAATTGATTTAGAGGAACTTTTGAAAATTTTGCATTGATTGATAAGAAATTGAGTGCAAAGTTGATTTGTAGAAATTAAATTGAGATTCAACGTTGATTCATGAGAAATTGAGCGCAAGGTTGATTTGTGAATTAAAATTGAGATTTAGCGTTGATTAATGAGAAATTGAGCACAATTAGAAGAGAGAATGAGCTTTTGATGAAAAGCTCTAAGTGGTCCAAATTTTGATGAAATTGACTAGCAGAATGATATCGAATTTTGATTTCGATCCTGAAAATGGAATCAGAATGGGCGAATTAGCTAAGGGTATAATTTTCATGTCCATCAGAGCAAGTTGAAAAATTAGGGTTTTGGCTATATAAGGGGTAAAAGTGTCATTTTCAATTCATGTTAACCCTCCAAGTTTGAAAATTCAAAAAGCCTTATGCAAAGAAAATTGTGGTCCCTACTTGTGAGCATAGATTCGAGCTCTAGAGACAACATAATTGATCTTGACACTATGAGCCAGTGGTAAGTGATCAATCTTAAGCCTCTTTATGTTCTCAATTTAAAATTTTTTTGTTCATTTTTCTAGTTTTAACACATTTTGAAGTCGGCCCTTCTCATTTTGTCGTGCGAGACAGGATCCTGTCTTGTATGACAAACTGTTGAAGTTTGTATTGTCATTTTAGGCCATTATATTTGTTGTTCTAACCCCACCCTTCTATCATATGACAACATGCATAAAAGACCATTTTGTCGTCTAGAGTCTAATCTTTTATCGTATGGGGTTCTTTTTTCGTACGGAGCCCAATCCTGACTCGTATGAGTTGTTGTCCTTCTGTGTTTTGTTGTTTGGGAAATAATGAGCATTTTTTTAAGGTTTAAACTTGAAAATTTGATTTTGCAATTGATGTAGTTGGATTTGCGTGATGTTTTACTTCTCTTGTAGGCTTATTTGGAATGTTTTCTGATGCTTCGTTGTTTTGATTTTTGTATGTTCGATTGCCTCATGTGCTCTTCAAATGTGTTTATCCTCCTACCATGACATTAGTGTGGCAGTTATCAGAGGTTGATCAGGCTCATATTGATTTGGGCGGCTTGACACACCTTCTTGCTTTACCAGACATCCGTGTGAATCACGAAATGCTCACAACATTGGTTGAGCGCTTCCATTCAGAGCATAATACCTTCCATTTGTCAGTTGAGGAGATGACTATCACTCCCGAGGACGTATATAGGATCATCCATATCCCTTTTTGCTAGGGTTAAGGTAGATTATGATGCAGCGCAGCTACCTGGATTATAGGCAGTCAGACATGTCTTCAGGGATCCTAAAATATTGACACGTTCCATTAGTTGGGACATCATGATGAGCAAGTACAGTGAGGAGTTTCCTTTGGCTTGTGTTCTAGTAGGGTTTATCAGTTGTTTTGTGATGCCGGATAGGGGACAATAGGGATTCTAGTGTGGATGGGGAAAGATGCTAGAGAGATTGATGGAGACCCCTCAGAGGCTTGGCTGGGGTTCTTGCATATTAGCCCACATGTATCATGAGATACATGAGATTGTGTATAGGGAGGGAAAGAGCATGGCTGTAGGTGTGTTGATTTTATAGGTTTGGGCTTGGGAGCACCTCCTAGTTTGTCAGCCAATTGTAGATGATAGCAGAGAGCCAAGGCAGTTGATTGTATATAGGTATGCAGGTTATGTTACACAACCCCATCTAGGGAAGACCGATTTTTGGCGACGACAGCTAGATGACCTTATAGCCGTGATATGGAGACCTTATAAGGGCCTAGAGCCATGGGATGATTGGCGACTAGTATGCAAGGATCTTATTGTTATGCACCCACTTATTGGAAGATCACAAACTATAGTAGAGCGATTTTTAGTCTCTCGAGTGATGAGGCAGTATAGCAGGCCTCAGGGGATCTCGCAAGAGTTTACAGTGTATGAGAATTATGCTGATGAGGAGAGGCGGGGATGGTCATCGAGGTTACCCTATGCCTTGAGTATGCAGGAGCTTACTGGTTTACAGCACTTGAGATGGGATTACATGGATGATGTTGCAGATCCAGGGGTATTGCCCCAGTATAGGGATTGGTTCCAATAGCATTCATTCCCTAGGTTGACAGATCCAGCTGAGCAGGCTCCTTGTATTGAGTAGATTGAGGATGATGCCCCAGCACAGGGATAGGGATAGGGTCAGAGACTGGGACACGGGCAGAGAGTTGAGGTTCCAAGGTGGGCAGGTGGTGATCCTGGAGCTAGTAGCAGCAAGGTTCCAGCTGGGGTTGGACAACAGAGAGGGGAGGGTGGATCCCTTGGGAGGATAGGTGTGAGGCTGGGTGGAGATGAGGAGGAGAGAGCAGTGTTGAGATAGGTCTTGCAATAGAGGGAGGAGTAGGGTGGAGTTAGAGGTGGAGGTTGGTGTGGAGAGCCTGTGAGAGAGAAGGGGACTGACATGGGATGGTCGATGAGAGCATGTCTTGCGGAGCTACAGTCACAGTTGATAGTGGCTCAGACTTAGCTGGCAAAGTGAGACTGATAGCTAGCATAGCTTAGGGCTGAGCACGATCATCAGATTATAGAGATAAGAGAAGAGAGGAGAGTAGAGGCAGATGCTTTGCATTAGGAGGTCCTTCACCAGATGAGTAGGGTGGCATGCTATGTTGCAACGTACAACGTGCATAGCAATTCCAGTTGTGCAACAAGTTGTCCCCTACTTGCAGTACATGGAATGGTCAGAGGGAGCTCAAGCACCTCATCAGGATCCCGGTCAACAGGCTCCACCTCCTTCACCAGGTGATGAGGGAGAGGCTGAGAGCTAGATATTCTTTTTGTAGCTCTGATATTTTTTTGTAGACATACCCATTTTTTGTAGCCTATACGATTCCTACTCGGATGGGAGTTTGTATATGTCATTTGACATCACTTTGTACTCTGAGACTTTATACAATATATATATATATATATATATATATATGAGATTGATTTGACTGCATTGTACTTGTGCTGATTGATTATGAGATGCTTTCTATATGCTTTATTCTACATGTATGCATTTCTTTTCAGTAGGGATGTTTGTAATGCAAATGATCATGGATGTCTATTTTTCTTTCTTTTCATATGCAAATAAATGAATGTGAATGAGTAATGAGTAATGCAAATTTTTCATTTTTCTATGCAATAAGATGAATGCAAATGAGTAATAATAAAATGTATGAATCTATATAAGATGCTTATGTATGCAGCTAACATCACAAAACACAAGTACTTGATCAGAGAAATGAGGAAAAGAGACCACTTAGCTAAGAAATGATGATGCTTCCAACTCTCATGCAGAAGATAAAGAGATCATTGTTACCATACCGAAATCACTCTAGATTCATGAGATGCAAAATGAAATGCAAAATGATATGCAAAATGCAACCTAAACCTAGTCACTGGATTTTTTTAAAAAGCTTAATTTTCATCATTGAGCGTTTTACAACCACAGCAGGCAGATTAGAGTTCCTTTCTTTTCATGTGCAATATTAATTATCTTGTCCGCAATGACCCTTTTTTCATTCATATCCTTGGATAGATTACGCATGGACTTGAATTGCATAATAAAGAAATTCCCTCAAAACTGGCAAAGAAATGATGGGAACCTCCCTGTACCATTCAAATAAGTGGAGTCGAGGTATGTGTGGCGATTTCACCTGAATGTGAAGGAACTTATCACAGACACCTAGCTGATTAGATGTTTTCAGATCATCAAAATCATTCCTATAAGCAGAAAACAATGAAGATATTATGCCCCCAATCCTTGCTCCTCTTAGTCAAGATAGACTTCCTCGAGTTACTTAGAGGGATAATAATCAAAATTTAATAAAAGACAACACATAAAGAAAATTTTCATGCATAGCTCAAATTGTTCAATAATTGTTTTTAGTTTTGTTTTGCTTGTGTACTCAATGATAAAACTCTTTAGTAGTCGGGAGATAGGTGACTGACTTAGAGTGGACGACTAGGTATCACTGACGGAAATATGACATGGTTGATACTGCTTAGGACATGTAATGTGCTCTTGTCGATTACCTAAGACTAGGACATTGATCAGTTTCAAGCCATGAGGGTTCTAATGAACCAGGATGTTACAAAAGTGACTGAAATATGTTTAAGCGAAAGCAAAGATGCATGAAAGTGGGAATGCCAACATTGCATTTGATAGATGGAGCACTTGAGTACAAGAGGCGCCTGTTTGCCAGGTTTTCACCAGCTTGGTAGAGATTCATTTTTTTTTTACCAAGGTCCCTGTTTGTCGGTTGCTTTGATGAGTGGAACCACTTCTACCCACTTAGTGAAGTACTCAGTGGTAGTGATAATAAATTTTTGTTTGTTAGATGATGCAGGATATATTTGGCCAATTAGATCAAACACCCACTATTGAAAGGGCCAGTGTGTCACAAAGGGTATGAGATCCCTTGCTAGAGCATGGATAAGGTGCCCATGCAGTTGGCACTTTTCACAGGTTTTAGCAAATTTTATAGCTTCTTTCTCCATGTTTGGCCAGTAGTAGCCAGCCCTTAGTAGTTTTTGTCCTAAAGTTAGACCATTCGAATGGGATCCACAAATACCTTCATGAACCTTGGATAATGTGCATTGGGACTCCTCAGTTTCTAGACATCTAAGAAAAGTATTATCTAAACCTTGTCTAAATAGGTCATTAGCAATGATGACGTACCATGACACATTTCAGATTAGGTTCCTTTTTTCATTTCGGGAAAGATTCACAAGGACAACTTGGTCACGTAGGTAAGAGTAAATGTGGCTATAATGAGATGAGTCATGTCAAATAATAGAACAGACCATCCAGGACTCAGGAGAATCATAGGCAGCATAATGTAACTCTTCCACCAGGAATTCAAAGTGAAAATTAGATTCATGTAGCTATGGTATAGATGCCAAAGTGGCCATTGCATCCGCTACTCTATTTGTTGTTCTGGGGATCTGTTGAAATGATATGAAGGTAAAGTATTTCTTGAGATCATCCACCATTCTCTTATACGGAATTAGTTTCTCATCTCTTGTCTAATATAGGTCATTGATTTGGTTGATAATGAGTTGAGAATCGCCATAGATGTGTAATTCAACAATCTTCCACTCGATGGCCAGCTTGATCTCATTTACCAAAGCTTCATATTCTGCAATGTTGTTTATGCAAGGGAAGATAATCTTGTAAGCTTTTGGGATTGAAGATTTTTGGGGAGTAATAAAAAGTATTCTGGCACTAGAACCATGTTGAGTGAAAGACCCATCAAAGAACATCTTCCATGATTATTGAGTAAGGTGCATGATTGATTCATCTGGGAATTCTATATGCAAAGGTTGACTGTCTTCAAGTGGAGCATCAACAAGTTGGTCTACAATAACCTATCCTTTGATGACTTTATGTTCCACATATTTAATATCAAATTTTGTAAGAACCATGACCCATTTGGCCAGTCTTCCTGTAAGTGTTGCTTTACCGAGAATATATTTGAGCAGATCAATCTTGGCTAACAGCTTAATAGAGTGTGCTAACATATAGTGCCTTAATTTTTGTGATGCAAAGACCAATGCCAAACATGCTTTCCCTATTATAGTGTAGTTTATTTCATAAGACACCAATGTTCAGCTGATATAATATATAGCTCTCTCTTTTTATTTTCATCCTGTTGTGCCAGAAGTTCCCCTAGTGAAGTATCTATAGTCAATATGTATAGAATCAATGGCTTACCTTAAATCGGTGGCATTAATATGGGTGGATTAGAAAGATATTCTTTGATTTGTTTTAAATTTTGTTCAAAATCTTTATCCCAGTTGTATTGAACTCCTTTCCTTAATACCTTTGTGAAGGGTTGAGCTTTGTTTGCTAGCTGAGATATAAAATGCCTTATTGACTGAAGACGACCCTGTAAACTTCTCATTTGACTAATATTCTTGGGCGGAGGCATTTCTATTATAGCTTGGACCTTTTTAGGGTCAACCTCAATTCCTTTTTTTGAAATTATGTAACCAAGCAATTTTCTTGATGTTATCCCAAATGCACACATTTTTAGGATTTAATCGGAGCTTGAATCTTTCCATTCTATCTAGTATGATGCCTAGTTCTTGAATATGCGTAGATCTCTTCATAGTTTGTACCAGGGTGTCATCAACATAATCTTCCATGTTTTTATGCATCATATCATGGAAGATAGTGGTTACCACTCTTTGGTAAGTTGCTCCTATGTTCTTTAGCCCAAACGGCATAACATTCCAGCAGAAGGTTCCCCATGCACACATGAAAGTTGTCTTTTCTTGATCTTCAGGCGCTATCTTAACCAGAGAATCCATCCATTAATGAATACATCTCATATCCAGCAGTCATATCTACTATCATGTCAATGTTGGGCAATGGAAAATCATCTTTCGGACATGCTTTGTTGAGATCCCTGAAGTCTATGAAAACTCTAATAGATTTATCTACCTTTGATATAGGTACTATGTTTGATATCCATTTTGCATAGTCTATAGCTCTAATAAATCCAGCTTTTGGCAATTTCTCTAGTTTAGCTTTGACTAGTAGTGCCACATGAGGATGCATCTTACGAAGTTTTTGCTTGACTGGTTTAACTCTTGGTGTAATAGAGAGATGATGCATGATGAGATCAGGATCTATTCCTTGCATATCTTAGTATGTCCATGCAAAATTGATCTTCTTTTCTAAAAAAAGGTTGCTGAAATCTTTTAACTCTTCTGCTGATAGTGATTGAACTAAATGAATGATGTGTGGTGTCTCTTGACTCCCAATGTTCACTGGTTGAGTTGGCTCAATCAATATGGAAGATCTCTCCTGGAAGTGACTTGGGAGTATATTAAGTATCTCACCTTTAGGTGCCTCAGAGAGGTTTTCACCTTTAGGTGCATCCTTTATTTTCTCTTTTTTAGATTCTGACACCACCATAATGTGGTTTTTGCCATCAGGTTTTTTATTTTTATTTTTCTTATTTTTGTGACTAAGATACTTGATATTTGTTTTAGTCCTATTTTCACTCTGTTCACTAGTGGAAGAGTTCATGGGTTCAACTGCATTGAGATAATAGGCTAACATATATTCATTGGAAAAAGTAGGTGCATTCAAGGGTTGGTTATAAAGAGTACAATCAATCAGTTCAGGATGTATTAGG